>NC_053028.1:78547793-78561230 GCF_003073215.2 Triticum urartu | reverse complement strand
CTCCGAAAAACACCACAAAAGAATTTGAATACAAGGATAGTGTCCGACCCTGCAAAATAAGTTCCACATACCACCGTAGAGAGAACAATATTACCATAAATCTAATCTGCTGACACGTTTTGGCAGCATGACATCACGCCACGGCCCGGTAATTATTTGAACCGTTTTTCTTTAACCAGCCCCGCACATAACACGAGGCGGTTTCTTGACACGTCTTGTCAAAGCAGAGATCGTGTTCCCCTTATTACGGGATTCTCATCAATACGAACGTGGGTAACCCAACCGTGCCTAGGACTCCTAGATTTTAGGCAAGTCCTAAACGGCCACGAGGAGGACGCTTGATATTCACCCTCTTTACAAAGGGACAAGGCTGTTACTTTTTTCCCTCCCGTGCTCAATCGAATCCCTCCCACGCCTCGAGTTCTAACACCCAAAGCCAAGGTCAGGTGCTTCGGACCTTCAATCATGTCTGGATCCAGCCTTCAAGGCCGGTGGATGTCTTCCTCTGTCACGGAGGAGGACATCAAGAAGTTGAGGGAGGCCAGATATCTGACCGCCGAAATTTCGCATAGGCTGCCCGCCCGAGGGCAGGTCGTCCCTACTCCCGAACCCAACGAGAACGTTGTGCTCCTCTCCCACTTCCTCTGAGGACTAGGCCTCGCTCTGGATCCCTTTGTCAGGGGTCTAATGTTCTATTACGGGCTGGATTTTCACGATCTGGCCCCGGACTCCCTTCTTCACATATCGTCATTTTTTGTCGTCTGTGAGGCCTTCCTCCGCATTACCCCTCACTTCGTCTTGTGGCTTAAGACCTTCGATGTGAAGCCGAAGATGGTCAAGGGACAGTAGCAGCATGCGGAGGTGCTTTAATAAGCAAAATTGCTGATGCTCCATGGCCAAAGGGTTCCTTTCCAAAGGTGTCCGGATTGTGGCAACGGGAGTGGTTTTACGTCACAGCTCTCCGAAGTGCCAAGTGGGTAGCTGCCCCCACCTTTCGCTCGGGCCCTCCACCACAACTGATGTCATGGATCAACGGGGGACTGACCTGGGGTCCAGCCGAGGATGTGCCAATACTGCAGAGCCGTATCCGAGATCTCTTCGAGGGAGATTTCAGTCTGGTTATGGTAATGCAAGTCATGCTGGTTCGTCGAGTCCAGCCTTGCAAACGCCGGCCCCGCCATATGTGGGAATTCAACCCAGAAGGACCGCACACTATTCAGAATTTCCTTGGCATGACGCACGAGTAGATGTACAAATCGTTCCTCGGACCCCAAATAGAGTGTCCGGACACTACCGAGGACGTGGGCCTGAGCAGCAACCGCACCGCTGCCCAAGTAAGTAATCCCATGGCCGAACACACCGTCCTTTTATTTATCATGACATCATCCTGAAGAATCGCTCTTTGACCAGGACTGGATAACAAAGGCGAAGATGATCCGGTGTTCGGCCCCCCTTCCTGAAGGCTTGGACAATCCGGTGCTGGAAAAGATGCTCGAGCCAGCACCTTGTCCGGTGCCCTCAAAGGAAGATGAAGGGGGGAATAAAGAGGGCGAAAGCGGGCCTCCGTCGCTACCTATTCCAACCGAGGGAATGAGCGCCTCCATGAGGGAGGATAACCGAGGGGAAGAATCTGACATTCTCTCTCCTCGTGGAAGGAACAGGACTACCTCCGAAGATCCGGAAATCAAGGTTTCCAAACGGGAGAAGAAATCTCCGCCAGAGGGTCCTGCCTCGGAGGGTGTTCTTGCCGCACAATGTCCGCGCGGGGATCAGCCCTCTAACAAGTTGTAAGTAATCAAAAGGTATTTAATAGTGAAGATATCCTACCTTACTTCTGAGAAAAATAACCGAAGTATTTATCTTGCAGTTGGGATCTCAGCCCTTCTCAGCTGAGCTCGTCTTCGGGGGATCTTCTTCCGGAGATGATGGAGAGCGAAACGACTCCCCCTGCCACACCGCCTTACGAAGCGGGTGACCCTGAGGTGTCGTCGCGGAGGGTTTCTCCTGATCCGGCAAGGCCAGAAGGTAATCCTATGACCACCCGAAGTCCTCAGTATCCGGCTCTCGAAGAGAGCAATCAAAAGAGTCCGGCACCGTCTGGTGCGCGGTCGGATGTACGGAGGGATCTGCTGGAGAAGGCGGTTATCTCATAAGAGCACCGCACATTGATGGGTACGGTGATTGAAAGGATTTCGTCCGCCGAAAGTGGGCTGCATGAAGCCTTTATGAGTCTACTAACGGGTTTTGAGGTACGTGAAATGATGTATATTTTTGGAAGTACCGCACATTTTTAGATGTGCCCTGTGTAGATAGTAGCCCCTGAGACTTTGGTTGTCGTCGAAAATGGCGGCAAACAGAGGATCATAGTCCCAGGCAATAACCACACTGCCTTTATGTGCAGGTGGTGGAGGCTCCGGTGGCTAGCCGAACTGATGGGTATGCCGAACTATAGCGGCAGCTGGATGCGGCAGATGCGGACATCGTGCTTGTCAATGAGCGGCTTGACGAGGCACAGGGTGAGTGGCCTTTCTGGTGATTGTCACATGATAAGAGCAGCATGATGCCAGTATCTTTAATATGTTGTGACTACAGATGGAGCGGCCACCGTTGAGACCCTTCGGGCGGAGCTTGCCTGAGCCAAGGAGCAAGCAACGAGTAGCAATGCGGCTGCTTTGCAAGCGGCCGAAGAGTTAAGGGCCGAACAGGCCGCACATTGCGAGAGCAAAGAGAAAATGGCCAGGATGGCTGTAAAGTTAAAAGATACTGCCGACCGTTGCCATCTTCTTGAAGAAGAAAACCGGGCGAAGGCAACGGACCTGGAAAAGGCCACGATGGCGACCAAAGATACCCGCTCTGCGATGAGAGCGAAAAAGGAGGAGCTGCGTCAAGCCAGGGATATCGCAGCTGGGAAACCCTTTATGCTGCGGAGGAAGTTTGGAGATCCTCGGTATGCCCCTCTAGACCGGCTGTGGAGTTCGGTGGATGCATATCTGGACTTGGTGGCGAGTGCTGTCGATGCGGCCGAATACTTCCGAGATCAAACAGATCGTGAATTGGACAAGCTATTCTGGTCACAAATTGACGTTCCAGAGCGTCCACTTCCATTGACTGATTGGCTTCCCGAATGGGCCGAGCTGAATAGATTGTCCGGACTCGCCATGAGGTCTGTTGTGGATCATCTGTGGCCGGAAAGGCCAAAGCCGAACATCTATTTTAGTTTGGTGCAGCAGTTCCTTGGTGCGGTGCCGCGCATTAATGCGATGAAGAGGTCGGCGTGCATAGAAGGCTCGCAGATGGCCCTTGCCCGTGTCAAAACATACTGGGCGGAGATGGATGCCAACAATGTTGTGGCGCAGGGTTCGGCCATAGGCCGAGTGGCTGCCGAGCACTATTTTGAAGAAGTTCTTGAAGGCGCTTGTTCGATAGAGGCCCAGTGCTTGAAGAATATTATGTTTGAGTGACATGTGTTCCCATTGTAAAAACTATGTTTTATTAAGTTTATCAAGGCTGTATTTATACTTTTGCCCGAAAGTATTATGATGCCTCCTGTGCGGCCGTTTATGTATATATGTATATAACCTGAAAGATTGCAGTCGTCGGCTTCAGCCCCCATGCATATAATGCGGGGGTGTTCGCAGAAGACGCATGTTCACACTTGACCCAACGTCTTGGTCCATTAAGGAGGTGATATCGTAGCGAACTAGGCAACCGGACTATAATGCTTTAACATTTTCACTTAGCCAGAGGAGTTTGACAGTGGGGCTACTATATAGCCCCTGGTGGCTCTGCACTCATCCAAATTCAGGGTGCGTACATGCCTAGCCGGGAAACAGCCCTTCGTTAAGGCGGAGGAATCCCGAAGATTCCGATAGGTCATCGAGTGGTTGACCAGTCTCACGCTATATCATGACAGCTAGTTTTCGGCTTTCTCTACTGAGGTGCTCGTCCGGATGAACCAGGGCACAATCGTAGTAGTTCTCCTGGTGCCGCCTTAGCCGATAGAGCGGAACGTAAGGCAGAAAAACATAGGAGCCAGGCAAACCCAACATTTGACCAAAGATATGATTCGGAGCTGATGCATATAAGGCCAAACTCGTGACGCCGAATGCTCCCTAAGGTATTCAGTCTTTATGGTGTAAACCGGGCCTAAACAGTGCCCTTTGTAATAAGCCCCTAGTGTCCAGGTACGTGCAATATTCTGACGTGGCCACATGCCAATACGTCAGCATCCTTCTCAATTGTACTGAGAATCTGAGGGATGTGTATCAACAAGAGATAGTAAAAAAGGTTTACGCAGGGTCTTAATCTAAAAAGAATCCTTCAAACGGGTCCCTGCTGCACGTCTGCGCCTGTGTCTCTGTTATGCTGTATTCTGGACGGGTGTAGCACGATGGTCATCTGAAAAAGAGAGGAACTTAATTGAAAAGTTGTCGTGCAAAAGGTAAGTTATACTAAATAAACAATATGAGTAAAGTTGAGCCTGATTGTCACTTGTGCGCACGCGTTGACCCCCTTGTATTGTAATAGGGGTATAGCCATCAAACCTGTATCAATTACATATAGCAGTACCGGACTCGTCCAACCGTGTCCGTGGTCTTAACGACCTGTCAGATGCTTTAGTTGGTGAGGCCGTTTAGTGTGCGGCTGCCAAGGCAGCCGCACGGTCTTCCGCGCGCAAGGAGCACTCAATATTTCCATTTACTGTAATGATGCCACGTGGACCGGGCATCTTAAGCATGAGGGAAGCGTAATGCGGTATTGCGTTAAAGCGAGCGAAAGCTTCGCGTCCGAGTAGTGCTTGATAGCCACTTTGGAACGGAGCGATGTGGAACGTTAAATGTTTGCTACGGAAGTTATCGGGAAAGCCGAATATAACCTATAGTAGCAGGGAGCCCGTGCAATGGGCCTCTAGGCCCGGCGTTACTCCTTTAAAGGTAGTATTGCTGCGGCTAATTTTTGTTGGGTCTATCCCCATTTTGTGGACTATGTCCTGATATATCAGGTTTAGACTGTTGCCACCATCCATCAGGGCTCGTGTGAAGTGGTATCCGTCAATTATTGGGTCTAATACCAAGGCAGCCCATCCTGCACACCGGATACTTGCCGAGTAATCTCGATGGTCGAAGGTGACCAGTTGGAACGATCAGTGGCAGGACTCCGCGGTGATAGGCCCTGGGGCATGTGTCTCTAGGAGTGCCGCTTTGTTTCTCCCCTTTGTCAAGTGTAATACGTTTACTGTTTTGACTTCTGGTGGGAACTTCTTCTGTTCCCCAGTGCTTTGCTTACGAGGCTCGTCCTCGTCTTCGCTTGGTGTATCCTGCCCCTTGTGTTCGGTGTTAAGCTTGCCGGACTGCTTGAAGACCCAACATTCTCTATGGGTATGATTTGCAGGTTTATCGGGGGTGCTATGGATCTGACATATTTGGTCCAGAATCTTGTTTAGGCTGGACAGTTCATCTCTGTTGCCTTTGGGGGCAGCTTTTGCTGACGTGGCCGAGAGCTTTTGAATCCGGTGTTTACCGCTGTGCTCTTTGGGCTGTCTTCTTTATTCCGACGCTTGTTTTTGCTGCGTCGTGATTTCCCGTTTCTGTCCCTGACTTCGGATGAACTTGGGTCGCTGGTGTTGCATCGGGCTAACCAGTTGTCCTCACACGCGCAAAAGCGGGTCATGAGGCTTGTTAATGCTGCCATTGTTCTCGGCTTTTCTTGGCCGAGGTTTCTGGCAAGCCATTTGTCTCAAAACACTGTGCTTGAAAGATGCTAAGGCTTCAGCGTCCGGACAGTCGACTATTTGGTTCTTTTTAGTGAGGAACCTGTTCCAAAGCTTCCGGGCTGACTCTCCAGGCTGTTGAGTTATATGACTTAAATCGTCTGCATCCGGTGGTCGAACATAGGTCCCTCGAAAATTTGCCCGAAAGGCGTGTTCAAGCTCTTTCCAGCTTCCAATGGAGTTTTCGGGGAGGGTTTTAATTCAGTGCCGAGCTGGCCCTTTGAGCTTGAGGGGTAAGTACTTGATGGCTTGGAGATCGTCTCCTCGAGCCATATGGATATGGAGGATGTAGTCCTCAATCCAGACCCCAGGGTCTGTCGTTCCATCGTACGCCTCTATGTTTACGGGTTTGAATCCCTCTGGAAATTCATGGTCTAGCACCTCATCGATGAAAACATAGGGGGTGTGCGGCACCCCTTTATTTGGATGTACCATGGTATTGGATGTTTGTTGTGTTGCATTGTGTGCTGGAGCGCGCTTGCGTGGCCCGTAGATGGATCTGGTTGCGCCGTACTTTTGATGCGAGTCCTCACGTGGATAGCGTACCGGCTTATGTGCGGCGTCGTTTGCCGTTCTATGTTGGCCACGAGGTCGTCTATCGGACTAGATGGCCGTTTTGTTTTTTGATTGCGGGGGATCTAAGGCCTCCTCATCGAATTCAGGTAGCAGCTTTCACTTCGGGTAGCTCTTGGTGTGGCGATTACCGCCATACTTCGCTGTAGTGTTGAGTACTTCACTCCATCTGATTCTGAGTGTGTCTTGTGCAACCCTGAGCCTTTGCTTCTGCTTTTTCAGTCTCCTCGCAGTGGCAACCAGCCTTTGATGGGCATTCTGTTGCTCCGGGTGCCTATCCGGTGTGATATCGTCCGGACTGTTATCTTCGACGGGGTCGGGTTGTTCGGTTTGATTCTCCGTGTTGCCCTGGTCGGGCGATGGTTCACCCTACTCTATCGCTGGGTCTATATGACCGATGTTTCGGCCGAGGCGGGATTTGGAGTGGCGCTTACACCGCCGCTTTGACTGCTTCCCGAGGGAACAACCCTTCGCTGCGTCGTTCCGTTCCTCGTCGTCGTTTTCTTTGGGTGTGTCCACCATGTATACATCATATGATGAAGTGGGCGTCCAGTGCCCTGTGGGCAGTGGTTCCTATTCGTCTCCTGCATCGTCGTCCATACCGTCGATGTTTTTGGAGTCGAAGTCGAGCATGTCGGTCAAATCGTCGACAGTGGCTACTAAGTGGGTGATGGGTGGGCGGCGAATTTCTTTGTCATCCGCATCCCAATCCTGCCGAAAATAGTTCAGCCCGGACTCTCCTGACAGGGAGAGAGACCTTAATGAGTTCAGTATGTCGCCGAAGGGCGAGTGCTGAAAAATATCCGCGGAGGTAAACTCCATGATTGGCGCCCAGTCGGATTCGATAGGTATGGGCGCAGGCAGTTCAGAGTCCGTGGCCATGAAGGGTAAGGTCGATACTCGGCTCGATCGCCGATGAGAGTGCGGCCTCCGTGGCGGGGTCTATCCACCCGTCCATGGATGGCGCAACTGGCTCCGAATTGAGGGTCGGAGCGGTTGCCGGCGCGATCTCCTGAACAATGTCCGATGGCAGAGCTAAATCATGCTCATCGTGACCGTGTGGCACATTAGGAAGGGGCTCGAATCCGTCGAAGATCAAGTCTTCGCGGATATCGACCATGTAGTTTAAGCTTCCAAACCTGACCTGGTGGCCAGGGGCGTAACTCTCGATCTGCTCCAGATGGCCAAGCGAGTTGGCCCGCAGTGCGAAGCTGCCGAAGACAAAGATCTGTCCGGGGAGAAAAGTCTCACCCTGAACTGCATCGCTATCGATGATTAAGGGAGCCATCAAGCCTAATGATGACGAGCAGAGGAACTCTCAATGAAAGCACCAATGTCGGATGTCAAAACCGGCGGATCTCGGGTAGGGGGTCCCAACTGTGCGTCTAAGGCGGATGGTAATAGGAGGCAGGGGAACACGATGTTTTACCCAGGTTCGGCCCTCTTGATGGAGGTAAAACACTACGTCCTGCTTGATTTATTCTTGATAATCTCTACTCCTAATGGACGAGTTGGTTGAATAGTCCCAGTTTATTTTCGTCTGGTTTATTTTCGTCTCACCTCCCACCATCCCTCCCATGCTAGAACCGAATCGCGTCTGATACTCCTTCCGTTTATTCGTAATGTATTTATGTGAAAAAAATCAATTATGATTAATCTATAATCAATCTTTGAAAAATCAAATCTAAATTAATCAACTATACCATAACTTCCTCAATCACATTAAATAATATTTCCATACTTCTCAAAAATTACATTAATTAACGTTTCCATACCTTGCGCAAAATATTAATTAATGTGATTGAGGAACTTATGGTATAGTTGATTAATTTTGATTTGATTTTTCAGAGATTGATTAGAGATTCTTCGGTACACACGTAAAAAGGGAAGAAAATAAAAAGGAAAACAAACCAAGAAAAGGAAACATATGCATGGACGTCAATCCTCTTCATCTCTCCCGCTCTCTTTCCTTTCCTGGTATGTAGCCGCTGATTTTCTCCCTTGCTCATGTTCTCCTTAAAGAGGTGGACATTGAGAGGCAACGAGCGTGGTAGGCCTCAGATCGCGGATCCTCCTGACCTTGCAGTCCTTCTCCGATGTCGTCCCTGCATAATCCAACGCCCTCCTCCTCCCAGTGCCGCACCTGCGTCATTGGAGGTTGTGTGCGAGCTGGCCGCCGTCCCCGAGTATCTTCAACAGGTTGTGTGCTTGTAACACCCCGGATATGACTTACCCAATATGTAATCCAACTCTTGCCGTTTCCGGTGTTAAGTTATTTTATTTTCTCGGTTCGGGTTTTTGTCTCCGTGTGTTGTTATCGTTGTCATGCATCTCATATCATGTCATCATGTGCATTGCATTTGCATACGTGTTTGTCTCATGCATTCAGCATTGTTCCCCGTTGTCGTTTTGCATTCCGGCGCTTCGTTCTCCTCCGTGGTCATTTCTACCTTTCTTTCGTGTGTGAGGATTAAACATTTCTGGATTGGACCGAGATTTTCCAAGCGGCCTTGGTTTACTACCGATAGACCGCCTGTCAAGTTTCGTACCATTTGGACTTCTTTTGATACTCCAACGGTTAACCGAGGGACCGAAAAGGCCTCGTGTGTGTTGCAGCCCAACACCCCTCCAAGTTGGCCCAAAACCCACCAAAACCCTCTCCATCATCTAGAGCAATATATCACGATCGCGTGGCCGAAAACCGTACCTCATTTGGACTCTCCTAGCTCCTCCTATGTCTATATATAGCCCCCCCTCCGAGATCCACGTTTCTTCTTCTCCCCGAAACACTAAAATCGTCTCCTCCGCGCACCGGACATGTCCGCCGCGCCGGACACCTCGTCTGCCGCCGCCCGCGGCCACTGATGGGCCGCCATGTGGCGAGCTCCGCCCACCGCCGCCGCAGCCCGCTCGGGCCCGGGGCAGGCCCTCCCGGCCGACAGGCTCGCCCGCACCGCTTCCTCCGCGCACCGCCATCGCCCTCCCGCGCGGCGAGCCCCCTCCTCGATGCCTCGCGCTCGGCCGCCGCAGGCGCCATCGCCGGCGAGCTCCGGCCGGCTGCACCTTGCCGGACTTCGTCTTCCTCGTCGCCCGAGCCGCCGTAGGCCTCCGCCGCCACTCCCCAACCTCGCCAGCGGCCTCCTCCCACCGGATCTGGGTAGGAGTCGGCCGGATCCGGCCATTTCCTTGCCGGCCCTGGCCACCACCGAATTGCCGGAGTGCATGCGCCGCCGCCTCGGTTCGCGGACCTAGCAAACCCTAGATCCGGATCGGTTTCAGAGGTTGTTTTTTGTCTAAGTCCTCGTCCTTGTTCTTTCTTTTAAGCATATTTCAACGCATCGTAACTTTGTATCCGTAGATCCGTTTTGGGCATATAGCATATCAAAATGTTCACCTCAGAGAGCACATCATTTCATCTCATTGCATCATTTTCATTTGAGTTCATCTTGATGCCCGAAATGCTGTTGGAAGAGTGCTATTTGAGATAATTGTCAGATCTGCTGCTCCATTTAGATATTTGTCATTTTTGCCATGATTATTGTGTGCATGATATGCCCCTGAGCTCTACATGTGTTTTGTTATATGTTTTTCCATCTATTCCAGAGGTGCAACCCATGTATTTTTGTGATGTGTGTGGTGACTAGCACAAGCTTGCAAAGTGGTGCATTCGTTAATGCTGATTTCAGGGACTTAGCATTTCCACTAAGTCCTTGAGCTGTTTATCTCATATGCCATATGTTCATGTTGTTTCCTAGTGATCCGTGCCTCTTTTGAGGATGATCAGTAAGGATGTTTTGTTAATCTTGTAGTGCTCTATCCATCCATGTCTTTGTTTGCAATTATGGAGCACCTAGCTTGAGTCAATCGAGCTCTACTTTTGCTATTTCGTGAATCTGGGCAGATTGTCTACTTGTTAGCGATTTTGCCGAGGATGTTGTAGTTGATCCGTGCATGCTATGTTATTGTTCTTGCCATGTCTAGCTTGTATAATGTGTATTCTTGATGGGTGTATGCTTAGATTGTCATGACATGCTCTGTAGTGAGTGCATCGAGCTCGTAAACATGCCTACTTGATATCTGTTTGCATGCTCCAGTTTTTCACAAAGTCTGAGAACTGATTATGTTTTTGCCATGTTCACATGCTTGCAAATGTATTTTCTGATCCCTTTTGGCTCAAGGTCACTAAGGGACTTTTGTTAAGCTCTTTGAGTAGCTCCATGCCATGCTTTACTTTGCCATGTTCAGGTCCTGTAGCATATAGTTTTCATGCTCCAAAGTGTGCTACCTGATCTGAAATTCCAGACAAGTGTTAATTTCACTAAGTCTGAAATCTGTTTACCAAATGCATTTTTCCATGCTTGTTTGACCTGTTAATGGATGAATTGCCATAGCTCAGTGCTAGTCTTTTGTTAAGCATCATGAATGGATCCCTGCCATGTATTTTGTTATGATCGTTTGAGTGCTGTAGCATGTTCATCTTGTTGCATTTAGATGGCTACTTGCTGTAAATCGCAGAACGTGGCCATATTTGAATTGCTTGCCATTTCCAAACCGTAACTCCGATTCCGGCGTTCTTTATATCGTTTTCAAGCGATTTCATCTCACCTTTCCAGTGGCACACCTTGGATTTCCATGTTTGAGCAGGATCATTCATTCCTTGTCAAATCTTGCATATGCATCGCATATCGCATCCCGCATAGCATACCATCTTTGCATCATATTTGTTTGAGCTTTGCACGTGGTTGATTGTGTCCTTGTTGCTTGTTTGTCTTGTTTGGGTAGAGCCAGGAGACGAGTCCCTAACGAGGAGCCCGTTGAGTTTGCTTTCGAGGATCCAGTCAACTCGTACAACTTTGCAGGCAAGATGATCATACCCTCGAAAATCACTACTATCTTTGCTATGCTAGATGCTCGCTCTTTTGCTATGCCTATGCTACGAGTGCCTACCACTTGCTTATCATGTCCCAAATTCCATGTCAAACCTCTAACCCACCATGTCCTAGCAAACCGTTGATTGGCTATGTTACCGCTTTGCTCAGCCCCTCTTATAGCGTTGCTAGTTGCAGGTGAAGATTGGAGACCGTTCCTTGTTGGAACATTATTTTACTTGTTGGGATATCATTATATTGCTTGTTATCTTAATGCATCTATATACTTGGTAAAGGGTGGAAGGCTCGGCCTCTCGCCTAGTGTTTTGTTCCACTCTTGCCGTCCTAGTTTCCGTCATATCGGTGTTATGTTTCCCGGAATTTTGTGTTCCTTACGCGGTTGGGTTATAATGGGAACCCCTTGATAGTTCACCTTTGATTAAAGCCTTTCCAGCAATGCCCAACCTTGGTTTTACCATTTGCCACCTAGCCTCTTTTTCCCTTGGGTTTCCGGAGCCCGAGGGTCATCTTATTTAGACCCCCCGGGCCAGTGCTCCTCTGAGTGTTGGTCCGACCGAGTAGACTGCGGGGCCACCTCGGGGCAACTTGAGGGTTGGTTTTACTCGTAGGATGTCTCATCTGAGTGTGCCCTGAGAACGAGATATGTGCAGCTCCTATCGGGATTTGTCGCACATTTGGGCGGTGTTGCTGGATTTTTTTAACTTGTCGAAGTGTCTTGAAGAACCGGGATACCGAGTCTGATTGGAATGTCTCGGGAGGAGGTCTATTCCTTTTTGACCGTGAGAGCTTGTCATGGGCTAAGTTGGGACTCCCCTGCAGGGATTTGAACTTTCGAAAGCCGTGCCCGCGGTTATGGGCAGATGGGAATTTGTTAATGTCCGGTTGTAGATAACTTGAACCTTAACTTAATTAAAATGAATCAACTATGTGAGTTACCGTGATGGTCTCTTCTCGGCGGAGTCCGGGAAGTGAACACGGTGTTGGAGTAATGCTTGCCGCAGGTTGTTCTCTAGTTATTCGTTCGCGCTTTGCCTTCTCTTCTCGCTCTCTTTTGCGAACAGGTTAGCCACCATATATGCTAGTCGCTTGCTGCAGCTCCACATATTTTACCTTGCCTTACCTATAAGCTTAAATAGTCTTGATCGCGAGGGTGCGAGATTGCTGAGTCCCTGTGGCTCACAGATTACTTCCAAACCAGATGCAGGGCCTGATGACTCCGTTCCAGATGACGCGCTTGAGCTCAAGTGGGAGTTCGACGAGGACTCACGCCGTTACTACGTGTCTTTCCCTGATGATCAGTAGTGGTGCCCAGTTGGGGCGATCGGGACCGTGTCGCATGTTGGGTTTATCTTATTTTGGCGCCGTAGTCGGGCCATGAGTGTTTGGTTGGATGTAATGCTATTTATGTACTTTGTTTGACGTGGCGAGTGTAAGCCAACTATGTATCTCCCCTTTTATTATCTATATTACATGGGATGTTGTGAAGATTGCCTAACTTGCGACATTGCTTTCAATGCGGTTATGTCTCTAAGTCGTGCCTCGACACGTGGGAGTTATAGCCACATCGAGGGCGTTACAAGTTGGTAATCAGAGCCTTCCCCGACCTTAGGATCCCCATTGCTTGATCGTTATTAGCGGCCGAGTTGTGTCTAGAAAAATGTTTTGAGTCATTTAGGAATTATATACCGGAGAGTTTAGGAATTCTTTTTACTTCCCAGTCTCCTCATCGCTCTGGTAAGGCATCCTGACGTAGAGTTTTGACTCTTCTCTTCTCAAATTTCACTAAATTTTTTTTAGGATCACGCGGGTATCTTGGAATCGTTCCGATGGTTTTTATGACGAGAACATTGTTCTTGGTGCCTCCTGTCAGGGGTTTTTTGGAAGTGCCCCGGGGAGTTGAGCTCCGAGGTGTTGTCGTCATAATTCTATCGTTGCAGTTCTGGAATGCCTGAGTTTAGTACGCCGACATCGAAAATCTCTTTTATGCAGTTCGTTGGTGAGATAACCTCGACGCCACCCAGTACTAGGGCAGGAGTTCGAGAGTATCGCCATAACTTGTATAACGGATGCTTTTCGAAGGTTGAGGTAGATGGTTTCCGAAGTTTTTCTTGGTTATGTGTTGAAGGATGGATACAACTGGATGTAGGATTTGCTAGATTTGGGTGAGATATTATGCTTCCCCTATATCCCTAACACCTGATTGCA
>NC_053028.1:78528610-78546793 GCF_003073215.2 Triticum urartu | reverse complement strand
CCTGACGACGAGTCCGGCGCGCAAATTGTCTTCGGCATTGCAAGGCGGGTTCCTCCTCCAAGTCCTTCATAGAAGATTGTAAACACCAAGAGTAGTGTCCGGCTCTGCAAAATAAGCTTCCACATATTGCCATAGAGAGAATAATAATTAACACAAATCAAATCTGCTGACGTATTCCGCAGTGCGTCAACACACTACAGCCAAGTCCTTCACTCGAATCGTTTCACTTTTCCACCTCAGCGTGTTTTGCGAGGCGTTTCCTTGGCACGTCTTGTCAAAGCAGAGATCGTGTACCCCCTTTTACGGGATTCTCATCAATACGGACGTGGGTAACCCAACCGCGCCACTTATCACGGCGCTTTGGAGGCAAGCGAGTTTTACTAGGCAGGTGGGGACGCACAACCGCATCCGCCCATATTAGGGGACAAGGATCCACCTCTTTACCTACGCCTTCTTCCTCCTTTGCCTATCCATCTCCTGCGCACCCGAGCTCCAGTGCCCAAGCCCGCACTTCCCACCTCAACCTTCTCCAGCAATGTCCGGAGCGGGAGGCAAGTGGATGGTCTCCTCCGTCACGGAGGGCAAAATCAAGAAGCTAAGGAAGGCCGGATACCTGTCCAAGGACATCGCACACCGGCTTCCCAAAGAGGGGCAGCTTCTCCCCACCCCAAAGCCCCATCAGAGGGTAGTATTTCTCCCCCACTTCCTCCGCGGACTGGGTTTTCCACTCCACCCATTTGTCCGGGGGCTCATGTTCTACTACGGCCTGGATTTCCACGATCTGGCTCCGAACTTCATCCTCAACATCTCGGCATTTATTGTCGTGTGCGAGGCTTTTCTCCGCGTCCGCCCCCATTTCGGCCTCTGGCTCAAGACCTTCAATGTCAAGCCCAAGGTGGTGCGCGGCAGCCAGGCGGAGTGCGGAGGCGCCATGGCGGGCAAGATGGCCAACGTCCTATGGTTCGAGGGCTCTTTCGTGGAGAACCTAAAGGGATGGCAATCCGGGTGGTTTTATATCACCGAGCCGCGCGATCCGAAATGGACCGTAGCCTTCGAGTTCCGATCCAGACCCCCCACACGGCTTATGTCCTGGAAAGAGACGGGCCTGTCATGGGGTGACGAAAAAGAGGTGACGGATTGCAAACATGCATCCAGTCCCTGGTGAACAAGCCAGTCCGGCTTGTTAATGTAATCCAGGTTATGCTCGTCCGCCGGATCCTCCCGTGCCAACAACGGGATTTTAATCTGTGGGAGTTCGACCCGGCGCAGCATCAAACCCTCAGCAGGCTCTTCGACACGACGTACGAAGACGCCTGGAAGATGCTATTCAAGGGCGCCGAGGCTCCCGCATCCGCTTCCGAGGACCGCGGATACAGCTCGCAGCGTCACGCTAGCGAGGTATGCCATCTACACCTTTTACAGGATGTTAAGCTTTTTTCATAGTTTGACTCTATGCGGGATCTAAACTCCCTTACCTTTGACAGGCTTGGCGGGCGATATCCGGACCGATTAACTGTCCGGCTCCGCTGCCCGAAGACCCAGCCCCAGCTCTACTAGTGAAGCTGCTGGTTCCGGCGCCTTATGTGGTGCCGGAGAAGAAGGCCAAGAAGAAGAAGACCACGGGGACTCGAAAGAGTGCCCGCAACGTGGTGGTGTCGGACTCGTCATCTGACGAGTCCGAGACGCCCTCCTCCCACGAAAACGAGGAGGAGGAAGAAGAACTCCCCCCCAGCGGAGGGAGGAGAGAAGAGGAAGGCCGCCCCAACGGGGGAGGCCGAGGGGTCTAGGAAAAGGAAGACCCCTCCGCCGGACTACGCCCCCAACGCCGAAGAGGGCAAAGAGGAGTGGCCAAACAGGGCCAAGCGTCCGGCGAAATCGTAAGTTCGGATATCAGAGTAACTCATGATGTTCCTTTGTTGCACAGCTTTCCCTAATGTCGAATGTAATTATGCAGTCCGCCCCGGGCCGAATTCGACGAATCGTCGGGCGGCTCCCTGGACTCATCGGACGTGAACTCAGTTCCGCCCGCTGTCTCCCCCCGCACTGCAGACGACGCCGAAGTGGCGTCGCGACAAGCTCCGGGGCAGGAGGAGGTGGTCCCGGAGGAGCCGCAAGGCAACCTCCCGGACTCCAGGAGTGAAGGGGATAAGGCTCCCCGGGGCTCTCAGTCCGGCTTTGTGTCGGACACTGCGCCGGAATCTTCCATAGTTCCGGGCCGCGGTAGGCGAACTCCTTCCAAGAGGAGCAAGCCTTCTGAGCCGGCGGCCTCCGTCCAACCAGAGGTGCCGGACAATCTGCTGGAGGTGCTTAACGATGCCTCCATTGACAAGGGGCACCGTATTATTATGAGTACGGTGATCCAGAAGGTTCAGTCCACCAAGAGCGGACTAACTGAAGCTTGCGCTAGCCTTCTAACAGGCTTCGAGGTAAGTAAAAATATGTAAAAATATTACCGCATAGACAGTAGCCCCTGATGCTCTGTTTGGCATTCGGAAAGAAAAGCCGAATAGAGGATCTATTAAATATCGCAGGAGTCTAACAAAAAAGAGTCAATATGCGTATGCAGGCTTCGCTGCTATCCACCGCCGCACTGACTGCGGAGGTGGGTGTCCTAAAGCAGGACCTCAAGCGGACCGAGGAAGAGCTCGGCCTTGCCAAGCGGCGGCTCGAGGAGGAAGAAGGTAAGAAATACCTTACAGAAAAAGTGCCTATAAAAAGGCTTGATTGCAAAAAGAGTAACATGATTGTATTGCTTATTGTAGGGGCCACTACTGAGGTGGCAACCCTTAAGCAGGCGCTGTCTGAGGCCAAAAATAAAATGGCCGCGGAGCGCATCGAGCGAGACAGACTTGGGGCTCAGGTCGACGAGGTGCAGCAAGAGCTTCAGGCTCTCATGAAAAACATGAGAGTTTGGAGCTGGAGTCGAAGGCGCAAGCATCCGAGCTTGCAACGGCCCTAGAGGCTGCCAAGTCTGCCAAGGCCGAAGCCCAAAAGGCCCTCCAAGAGTTGGAGGAGATGAGGAAGATAGCAGCGGGTAAGGCATTCTTTATGCAAAGCAGAAATATAAAAGTGAACTACCTGTTACTTACCCGAATCCGGAGCTCTCCAGGGGCATTCGCAGATCTTCCCCGCAGCGTATCCGATGCCGCCGCATTCTACCGAGCTGAAGAGGGCAGCTCGACGGAGAAGGTGTTCTGGTCTCAGTATTCTGAGGCCGGACACCCTGTGCCCTTGAGCGACCAGCTGAAACAGCTGGTCGAGCTCCACAAGGCGGCCGAACAGGCCATGAAGGGCTTCATAGTTCGGCTGTGGCCCGGAGAGGCCCTGCCTGGGAGCTATTTCGGGCTGGTGCGGCGGCTGGTGGAGGCCTGTCCAAGGCTCGAGGTCATCAAGCGCTCCGTCTGCATCGAAGGTGCCCGTAGGGCCCTTGCCCGTGCAAAGGTGCACTGGGTAAGCTGGACGGTGAGAAGCTTGTGGAAGGACGGGCCGCCGCCGGGGAAGGAGCATCGCAAGCCCGAGAACTATTACAAGGATGTTCTGCTGGTGCCCGCCTTGTGGCGGATGAATGTACCAAGGATGTAATTTTTGAATGAACTCGCTCGTGTTATCCTGTGCGCTGAAAACTTGTTCATATGCGCTAAGCAATGCTTATTGAATTTAAAATATTACTTTCTGTGCGGCCGTTTATCAAAAATTGAGAGATGGCCAGTCGTCGGCTTCTGCCCCCGTGCCACTAGTGCTGGGGTGTTCGGGATAAACCTGAGCGCTCTTTTTCCCATAGTTGGGTCCTTCGAGGGAGGCGCTCAGCACAACGAACCAGGCAATCGGACTATAATGCTTGAACACTCTCACTTAGCCATAGAACTCTATAATTTTAAATTTCGGCGAAGCCCCTAGTTCGGAAGACCGAGTTCGGGGCGCTATCCACGCCTTGGCCGGACAAAGCCAGCTCCTCGCTCGAAGCGGCATAAGCCTTTAGGGACTCGAAAAACCTCTCGAACAGCGACCGGTCTCTCGCCACATCATGACAGTCAGTTTTAGCTTTCTCCACTGAGGTGCTTAACCCAGCTGAACCGGGGCACAATCGCAGTGGTTCTCCTAGTGCTACCTTAGCCGATAGAGCGGAACGTAAGGCACCAAAACATAGGAGCCGGGCAAACCCAACTATTGACCCAAATCATGATTCGGAGCCGATGCATATAGTGCTATAAGTTCGGGGTGCCGCACTTGTGAAAGTGTATCGGATCTCTCACTTGTGAAAGTGTACGGACTTCTCACACCATTATGAGGGGTACTGAAGCCCCTGGCGTGTTTGCCGTACCATGGTGTACGGGTGCAATCATGTCATTTAATAAACATAAATGTGAAAAGAAGATAATGCAAAAAATAGACAAGAAGCTAAGCATTGTTTATAGAGAGGCTATTTATCAAAGCCGAACGATACAAATAGTGCGGTAAGCAAAAGATATTGGACTATTCAGTATGTCCTGACCAGGGGCAGGCCGCGGAATTGTATTTAAAACAGGTATACCTCGTAACGTAACAGAGACCACCTGGGAGTTCCATAATGCGGCATGGCTTGTCTGCCTCCCTGGATCTTGCATCGTTTGTGCGGCAGTCGAATTGCCGAACAGGTCGTCCGAAGTATGGAGTCCTGAAAGTAAGAAAAATTAAAAAAAAGAATCCGGCAGCCCCTAGTACGTTTTAAGCCGTATTTTGGGCGTGCCGTTATTGTGCCCCTTCCCCTGTGCCCATGGTATTTCAAGGGCGTAGTTATGTACGCGAGGTACTGGTTTCGCTATGTCGCGAAAGCTGGGGTTGGGGCCGCATTGCTACGCTTGCTCAGAGTGTGCCAGGCGGTCCTGCTGTGGGTTACTCCGGGCGCGCTTGGCAGTGTCTGGCTTTTTAATGGCCGGACTGGAGAATTGCCTGAGAAGGCTACTTTGTACCTCCGCTGCGAGAGCCCGCGTATGCTCCTCCGTACGGAGGGAGCGTTCGGTGTTTCCGTTGACCGTAATTACTCCTCGAGGGCCTGGCATCTTGAGCTTGAGATATGCGTAGTGCGGCACCGCATTGAACTTTGCGAATGCGGTTCGTCCGAGCAGGGCGTGATAGCCACTGCGAAACGGGACTATATCGAAGATTAACTCTTCGCTTCGGAAATTGTCCGGGGATCCGAAGACCACGTCAAGTGTTACTGAGCCTGTACAGTTGGCTTCTACACCTGGTATAACGCCTAAGTTGTTCTTGTGGGCTTAATCCTTGAGGGATATGCCCATTTTCCGCACTGTATTTACTCAGCATAAGCGGACACAGCAGGGTTTCTTTAGTGGCTTATGCGCATTACTATTCGCACTGTTATCACTGTAACTGATCCTTGAGGGATCTATGCCCGTCTATCCTGATAGTCCTGGCTACTGCCGCCGTCCATGAGGACTCTTGTGAGATGAAATCCGTCGATGATTGGGTCGAGAACCAATGCGGCGAAGCCGCCATGACGGATGCTAGTGGGATGGTCCCTTCGATCAAAAGTGATCGGGCAGGAGGACCATGGGTTGAACTTTGGGGCGACTGGCTCCATCGCGTATACGTCCCGTAGCGCACGCTTCCGCTCCCGCTTGGGAATGTGGGTTGCGTATATCATGTTCACCGTCCGCACTTGTGGGGGAAAGCCCTTCTGTCCATTGTTGTTCGGCGGCTTGGGCTCCTCGTCGTCGCTGTGCAGCCCCTTGTCTCTGTTTTCGGCCCTTAACTTGCCTGCCTGCTTGAACACCCAACAATCCCTGTTAGTGTGATTGGCTGGCCTTTCGGGGGTGCCATGTATCTGGCACAAGCGATCGAGTATTCGGTCCAAACTGGACGGGCCCTGAGTATTCTTTTTGAATGGCTTTTTCCGCTGACCGGATTTATAGCCTTTGAATCCGGCATTGACTGCCGTGTCTTCATTGCTGTCGCTGCTAACGCGGCGTTTTTGCTTATTCCGACGTGTCCTGCCACTTTTGTCCTTGGTATCCGAATTACCAGGGTTCTTTGATAAGTTGTTACTGCGAGCTAGCCAGCTGTCTTCTCCCGCGCAAAAGCGGGTCATGAGTGTCGTGAGGGCTGCCATGGATTTCGGCTTTTCCTGTCCCAGGTGCCGGGCAAGCCACTCGTCGCGGATGTTATGCTTGAAGGCTGCTAGGGCCTCTGCGTCCGGACAGTCGACTATCTGGTTTTTCTTTGTTAGGAACCGTGTCCAGAATTGTCTGGCCGATTCCTCTGGCTGCTGAATTATGTGGCTTAAGTCGTCGGCATCCGGTGGTCGCACGTAAGTGCCCTGGAAGTTGTCGAGGAATGCGGCTTCCAGGTCCTCCCAAGAACCGATTGAGTCTGCTGGCAAGCTGTTAAGCCAATGCCGGGCCGGTCCTTTAAGTTTGAGCGGGAGGTATTTGATGGCGTGTAGATCATCGCCGCGTGCCATGTGGATGTGAAGGAGATAATCCTCGATCCATACCGCCGGATCTGTTGTGCCATCGTATGATTCGATGTTTACGGGTTTGAAACCCTCTGGGATTTTATGATCCATTACTTCATTCGTGAAGCATAGCGGGTGTGCGGCGCCTCTGTACTGGGCTATATCACGACGCAGCTCGGAAGAGCTATGTCTGTTGTGTTCGGCCCGGCCGGATTTGTTGTATCCGGAGTGAAGATCATTGTCACATGCCGTAGGGCGCCTGCGCGATCCGTAGATCGATCTTGTTTGTCTTGCCTTATCCTCCAGTATGTCTCGCAGGTCGGGCGCATTTTCCCGTGCCTTAGTTGAGCGGCGTCGGGGCATGGCTTGGGTGGAGGGCCGAGAGGCCTCTCTGTCGCGGCCGCGAGGTGGCCGGTCTGCCATGTCATGCGCTGGTGATGTAGGTGCTTCCTCCTCTGATCGGGGTAGCGGCCTGCGCTTCGGGTAACTCTTGGAGGGGCGTTCGAGTTCATACTCTTCGGCTACAGGGCGACTTCATTCCATCTGTCAGCTAGCAAATCTTGGCAGCTCTAAGCGTGTGCTTCTTTTCCTTGAGGCTGGCTTGCCGTGGCTAAAAGCCTGGCGTTTAAAACGCTCTTAGTTCGGTCGGGGTCTGATGGTTCATGACATTCGTCGTCATCGAGCATTGCCTCGTCTGAGGGGCGTATTATAGTATCATCCTCGACCTCTCGGTCTGCCGCTCTTCTCATGAGGGCTGGCTTTCTCCATCTTCCTGTGCGAATCTTGCTAAGGTGGGTGTTCTTTCCGGCGCGTAATCCGGGGTAGTATTATCTCCCGATGCCGGAATCACCGTTTTTTTTTTGCTTGGCGGGATTTTAGAGGCGGCGCCGCTACACGACGCGGCGCTTTGGCTGTTTTCTTGGGGGCGTCATCCCCCACTTGTTCCATCGCCATCTCCATCTTTTGGAGTATCCACCATATATATGTCATATGACGGGGTGGCCTTCCAGCGCCCTACAGGTGCTGGTTCCTCTTCGTCTCCTACATCGTCATCCATGCCATCGATGTCTTCGGAGCAGAAGTCAAGCATGTCGGTTAGATCGTCGACAGTGGCTACAAAGTGGGTGGTGGGTGGGCTTTGAATTTCCTCATCGTCCGTATCCCACCCTCGCTGACCGTAGTCCGGCCAGGGCTCTCCTGATAGAGAGAGAGACTTAAGAGAATTCACGATGTCGCCAAAAGGCGAATGCTGAAAGATGTCAGCGGCGGTGAACTCCATTATCGGCGCCCAATCGGATTCGATTGGCAGGGGTGTGGGGGGTTCGGAGTCTGGGAAGGAGTCAGGATCCTCGGAGTCACGGGTCGTGCAGAGTGTGGGGCTAGCGTTCGGGCTCGATCGCTTTTCGGGATCGCAGCCCCCGAGGTGACGTCCAACCGCTCATCCTCGATTGGCGCAATAGGCTCCGAGTTAGGGGTCGGAACCGATGCGTGTGCGGCCTCCAGGACACTGTCCGGGGGCAGAGCTAGATCATGCCCCTCGAGATAGTGCGGCGCGCTTGGCCGTGGCTCGAGCCCGTCGAAGATCAAGTCTCCGCGGATGTCAGCCGTGTAGTTTAAGCTTCCAAACCTGACTTGATGGCCAGGGGCGTAGCTTTCGATCTGCTCCAGGTGGCCGAGCGAAGCCGCCGAGACGAAGATCTGTCCGGGGAGAAAAGTCTCACCCTGGACCGCATCGTTGTTGATGATCAAAGGAGCCATCGGGCCTAAAGGCGACGACACAGAGGAACTCTCAATGAAAGCACCAATGTCGGTGTCAAAACCGGCGGATCTCGGGTAGGGGGTCCCGAACTGTGCGTCTAGGCCGGATGGTAACAGGAGGCAGGGAACACGATGTTTTACCCAGGTTCGGGCCCTCTTGATGGAGGTAAAACCCTACGTCCTGCTTGATTAATATTGATGATATGGGTAGTACAAGAGTAGATCTACCACGAGATCAAGGAGGCTAAACCCTAGAAGCTAGCCTATGGTATGATTGTTGTATATGGAGTTGATCCTACGGACTACAACCCTCCGGTTTATATAGACACCGGATAGGGTTAGGGTTACATAGAGTCGGTTACAATGGTAGGAGATCTTGAATATCCGCATCGCCAAGCTTGCCTTCCACGCCAAGGAAAGTCCCATCCGGACACGGGACGAAGTCTTCAATCTTGTATCTTCATAGTCCAGGAGTCCGGCTGAAGGTATAGTCCGGCTACCCGAACACCCCCTAATCCAGGACCCTCCCACAATTAGGAATAGGGTATCAGGACATGTCTTTGGTTGACACCAAATTTGATCACTATGCGAATTTTTTCCATTGAGGTTCTTAGGCTCTTTATTATTTCCCCCTATGGAATGTGGAGGATAGGAAACCAGAATCCTCATCGCGAGGGATTGGAGTCCATTCCTATGAGACGAAAGGCGCTCTGAAGAGAAAAAATCTTATAAACAAAACGCGCTATTCTCTAGGAATTCCTATGGCGCAATTCCATCTAAACAAGAGAGGCAGGCCTTCATTCCTTCCTAAGTTTTCACCAGATTTTCCTTTTACCAATGCGAATGATAGTTATGTGACTCCCTTCAGGGCCCAGTTGTGGTTGGCACAAGATATTACTGAAAATTACTGCGGCCGGCATACAGAATCAGACTGGACAGCGTTTTGTCTTGGTCCTCACAGAAATGCACTGAGAATTGGTCAAGGATCAGACGGTGTATCTGAGATCTGCCCTAAACCATGATTATGGCAATTCTTTTGCAGAGCCCGCAGAAGATAATGGTTTGGGTGTTCAAATTCAGTGTGTACAAAATGTGGGTTGTCCTATTTGCCCGGGGTGTTAATTACAAATTGCCACTCGGGGCCGGGTACAGATAGGACGCCAAAGTATGACGGACAGGCCGCTCGGTGGGAGATCGGATTCGCCGTGGGGTCGGAACCGCCAACCCCACCGCCGGGCCCGTACCGCACTTGGCCCTCGCGAAGCCAGGTGCCACGCGAGCGGCACGCCCGATTCCCGGGGTCCGTCGGCCGGGCCGAAGATTAATCTCTTCGGCTTTGGGAAGTTTCCCCGGACCCCTTACGCCCTTAGCCGGCGGTCTGACGGCGCCTTCAACCTTGGGAAGGAAATATGCCCTAGAGGCAATAATAAAGTTGTTATTTCCTTTTATATCATGATAAATGTTTATTATTCATGCTAGAATTTATTAACAGGAAACTTGATACATGTGTGAATACATAGACAAAACATAGTGTTCCTAGTATGCCTCTACTTAACTAGCTCGTTAATCAAAGATAGTTAAGTTTCCTGACCATAGACATGTGTTGTCATTTGATGAACGGGATCACATCATTAGGAGAATGATGTGATGGACAAGACCCATCCGTTAGCTTAGCATAATGATCGTTAAGTTTTATTGCTATTGCTTTCTCATGACTTATACATATTCCTTTGACTATGAGATTATGCAACTTCCGAATACCGGAGGAACACCTTGTGTGCTATCAAACGTCACAACATAACTGGGTGATTACAAAGATGCTTTACAGGTGTCACCGAAGGTGTTTGTTGGGTTGGCATAGATCGAGATTAGGATTTGTCACTCCGAGTATCGGAGAGGTATCTCTGGGCCCTCTCGGTAATGCACATCACTATAAGCCTTGCAAGCAATGTGACTAATGAGTTATTTACGGGATGATGCATTACGGAATGAGTAAAGAGACTTGCCGGTAACGAGATTGAACTAGGTATGATGATACCGACGATCGAATCTCGGGCAAGTAACATACCGATGACAAAGGGAATAACGTATGTTGTCATTGCGGTTTGACCGATAAAGATCTTCGTAGAATATGTAGGAACCAATATGAGCATCTAGGTTCCGCTATTGGTTATTGACTGGAGATGTGTCTGGGTCATGTCTACATAGTCTCGAACCCGTAGGGTCCGCACGCTTAACGTTTGATGACGATTTGTATTATGAGTTATGTGTTTTGGTGACCGAAGATTGTTCGGAGTCCCGGATGAGATCACGGACATGACAAGGAGTCTCAAAATAGTCGAGAGATAAAGATTGATATATTGGATGATAGTATTTGAACACCGGAATGGTTTCAGGATGTTTCAGATATTTATCGGAGTACCTAGGGGTTACCGGAACCCCCCCGGAAAGTAATGGGCCTACATGGGCCATAGGGGAGAGGGGAGACAGCCCACAAGGGGTGGCCTCCCTGCCATAGGGAGTTGGACTATGGGAGGGGGCGCGCCCTCCTTTCCTTCTCCTCTTCCCTCTCCCTTCCCTGTTTCCCCCTCCATGAGAAGGAAAAAAGGGGGCCGAATCCTACTAGGACCGGAGTCCTAGTAGGACTCCCCTCTCCTCGGCGCGCCCCTGATGGCCGGCCTCCTCCTCCCCTCCTTTATATACAGGGGCAGGGGGCACCCCAAAACACAACAGTTATTCTCTTAGCCGTGTGCGGTGCCCCCTCCATAGTTTACTCCTCCGGTCATAGTGTCCTAGTGCTTAGGCGAAGCCCTGCACGGATCACATCACCATCATCGTTGAAAGGATCGATATAGTTGACTAGATGGGGGGGGGTGAATAGGCAACTAACAATTTTTAGTTTTTCTTTACCAATTTAAACTTTGCATCAAAGTAGGTTGTCTAGATATGCAACTAGGTGAGCAACCTATATGATGCAAAAACAACAAGCACACTGGTGTCTACTACACAACCTTCTTCTTGTAGACGTTGTTGGGCCTCCAAGTGTAGAGGTTTGTAGGACAGTACTCCCTCCATTCCTTTCGGAAGGTCCGAAGACCACCTCCAGCATGATTGACGTGCAGCGGGCCTCAACGCCTGGTATGACTCCTTTAAAGTAGTCTTTGTGGGTTTGATTCGTGAGGGATTAATGCCCATCTTCCGCACTGTATCCTGATAGAGCAGGTTGAGGCTTCTACCACCATCCATTAGGACTCGTGTTAGGTGAAATCCGTTGATGATTGGGTCGAGGACCAGTGCGGGTGAGCCGCCATGCCGGATACTAGTTGGATGATCTCGACGATTGAAGGTGATCGGGAATGACGACCATGGATTGAATTTTTTGGCGACTGGATCTACCGCGTAGACGTCCCTAAGTGCTTGCTTACGCTCCCTTTTGGGGATGTGTGTAGCGTATATCATTTTCACTATTTTGACTTGAGGGGGGAATTTCTTCTGCCCTTCGGTGTTCGGTTCCTGGGGCTCTTCATCCTCGTCCTCACTTTGTGATCCCTTTTCTTTGTTTTCGGCATTTAGCTTGCCGGCCTATTTGAAAACCCAACAGTCTCTGTTGGTGTGTGTCAGTGTCAAAACCGGCGGATCTTGGTTGGGGGTAATACCCTACTTCCTGCTTGATTGATCTTGATGATATGAATATTACAAGAGTTGATCTACCACGAGATCAGAGAGGCTAAACCGTAGAAGATAGCCTATGGTATGATTGTTCTTGTCCTACGGACTAAACCCTCCAGTTTATATAGACACCAGAGGGAGTTAAGGTTACACAGAGTCGGTTACAAGGGAGGAGATCTACATATCCGAATCGCCTAGCTTGCCTTCCACGCAAAGGAGAGTCCCATCCGGACACGGGACGAAGTCTTCAATCTTGTATCTTCATAGTCCAATAGTTCGGCCAAAGTATATAGTCCGGCTGTACGAGGACCCCCTAATCCAGGACTCCCTCAGTAGCCACTAAACCAGGCTTCAATGCCGACGAGTCCGGCGAGCAGATTGTCTTCGGCATTGCAAGGCGGGTTCCTCCCCCGAATACTCCATAGAAGATTTTGAACACAAGCATAGTGTCCGGCTCTGCAAAACAAATTTCACATACCACCGTAGAGAGTATAATATTTCCACAAATCTAATCTGCCGACAACTTTTCATAACGTGACATCACGCCATGGCTCCGGTTATTATTCAAACCGTTTTTCTCAACCAGCTACTGCACATATTGTGAGGACTCCTCTTTCTTAACCACGCCTTCTTCCTCCCTGCCCCTCCATTCTCGGGAACTCGAGTTCCAGCGCTCAAGTTCGCATCTTTCTCCGCAAAAACACTCCGAACATGTCCGGAGCAGGAGGCAAGTGGATGGCCTCCTCCGTCATAGAGGAGAACATCACACGAAGCTCCGGGAAGCCGGATACCTGGCCGCAGATATTGCGCACCGGCTCCTAGGCACGAGGCAGATCGTTCCTACCCCCGAGCCCCATGAAAGGGTTGTATTCCTTACCCATTTCGTCCGCGGGCTAGGATTTTCCCTCCACCCATTCGTTGGCGGGCTCATGTTCTACTATGGGCTGGACTTCCATGATCTGGCCCCCAATTTCATCCTCAACATCTCGGCATTTATCATCGTGTGCGAGGCCTTCCTCTGCATCAAGCCCCACTTCGACCTGTGGCTGAAGACCTTCAATGTTAAACCGAAGGTGGTGGTCGGCCAGCAAGCGGAGTGCGGAGGAGCCATGATGTGCAAAATGCCCAACATCACCTGGCTCGAATGCTCCTATGTGGAGACCGTAAAGGGGTGGCAATCGGGCTGGTTCTACATCACCGAGCCGCACGACATCAACTGGGCGGCGCCCCCCGAATTCTGATCCAGCATCCCCATGCGGCTCACCTCCTGGAAAGAGAAGGACTTATCTTGGTGTTCATCGGTGGAGCTGACCGGACTCTAGAACTGCGTTAAAAATATGATAAGCAAGAAAATCAAGCTTGTCAATGTGGTTCGGGTCATGCTCTTTCGCCGGATTCTCCCGTGTCAAAGATGAGTGTCGGTGTCAAAACCGGCGGATCTCGGCTAGGGGGTCCCGAATTGTGCGTCTAGGCCGGATGGTAAGAGGAGGCAAGGGACACGAAGTTTTACCCAGGTTTGGGCCCTCTTGATGGAGGTAAAACCCTACATCCGGTAGTACACGAAGGACGACACAGAGGAACTCTCAATGAAAGCACCAATGTCGGTGTCAAAACCGGCGGATCTCGGGTAGGGGGTGCCGAACTGTGCGCCTAGGCCGGATGGTAACAGGAGGCAAGGGACATGAAGTTTTACCCAGGTTCGGGCCCTTTTGATGGAGGTAAAACCCTATGTCCTGCTTGATTAATATTGATGATATGGGTAGTACAAGAGTAGATCTACCACGAGATCGGAGAAGCTAAACCCTAGAAGCTAGACTATGGTATGATTGTTGTTGGGTATGATTGTCCTACGGACTAAAACCCTCTGGTTTATATAGACACCGGAGAGGGTTAGGGTTACACAAAGTCGGTTACAATGGTAGGAGATCTACATATCCGTATCGCCAAGCTTGCCTTCCACGCCAAGGAAAGTCCCTTCCGGACACGGGACGAAGTCTTCAATCTTGTATCTTCATAGTCCAGGAGTCCGGCTGAAGGTATAGTCCGGCCATCCGGACACCCCCTAATCCAGGACTACCTCAGTAGCCCCCGAACCAGGCTTCAATGACGATGAGTTCGGCGCGCAGATTGTCTTCGGCATTGCAAGGGGGGTTCTCCTCCAAATTCCGTGTACCTGTTGAATAAAGTCCTGCTTCTTGTAAATGTTGCGCTCCTTAGCTTCTACGCCCAATAATGGCCGTCTCCCACATGTCAAACGAATATGAAAAGTCTGAGTGTTTTTACATCCACACCCCTAGCCGTGTAAATGAGCGGCCCATTTAAGGGGACGACGATTTAGATCCAAACCACACCTTCTCCCCCTCGCGAGTGTTCATCAGAGCGCATCCGACAAAGGTCCATACCACCATGGCCAGCCGTCGCAACTCCTCCTTTCGCCCTTCCAGCCCTCAGCCTGGATATTGGGAGAGATGCTCCATCCCGCATAGCGAGCTAGTGACGCTCCAGACCAAGGGATTTCTCCCCCCGGCCTATATGGTCCCGGTTCGAGCCGGTCTTGCCATCTATAATGGCGGAGAGCAAGCGGAGAGTGCCCCTAATCCCTCCAAAGGAGAGTGGGTATGCCTCGTCCCTTATTTAATAAGAGGGCTCGGATTTCCAATCCATCAGTTTCTCCGAGGGCTCCTGGAGTTCTATGGCCTCCAGCTACACAATCTTACGCCTGCCTCCGTATTGCATATCGCGGGCTTCGTAGCCCTTTAAGAGCTGTTTTTGGGTGTTGAGGCTCATTTCGGGCTGTGGAAAGAGCTATTCTGCCTTGTGCCACGTTCTCAGAAGGGGTCAATATATCAAGTGGGCGGAGCCGAAGTGTGGCGCATCGCCGGGACCGGATATCTATCCGGAACCCCAAAGAAGGCGTCCGAGGACTGGCCTTTGGAATGGTTTTACATAGAGGACGTCCCGCTGCCGGATCCTGTCCGGATCGGCCTCCCTGAATTCGACAGTGCTCCACTAAAGAAGCGCCGAAGTTGGCGTCCACGGAGCCCTCAGAGGGAAAGTGACAAGGACATCCTTTACCTGATGGGCTGGATAAGATTGTTAGCTCATTCCAGACTGACCATGATCGGGGTCATGGCCGCATGCATCATGCGAGGGGTGCAGCCGCAACAGTATAGAGGCCACCCCATGTGGGATTTCAACGGGGAGGACGACGCCACCCACTACGGCCGTAAGGGACTGGATTCGGCTGCGGCCCTAACAAAGACCTTGTCCGCTTTGTACAAGGGAGAAGAGGAGGAATTTCTCTGCGTCAACCCACAGGGTGGATTTTCTATGTACAATCCCCCAAGCTGGGTATGTGGTCACATTTACTTGCCCATCCGTTTTATATTCCCATTGTTAAATATTCAGTCTAACGACTTCAACGCAGGAACTGCGCCAGCCTATTAAAGAAATAAACAGCCCTCCTCCACAACCCGATGACCCAGGACGGTCCCTCGACCCGGCCTCTCAAGAGGATCCGAACTTATCTGTGGAGCTGATTGATGGAGTGTTCCATCAATTGAGCAAGGACAACGCCTTGGTGGCCATTACGGCCGATTACCTAGGGCTAATCCCGGCCTCCCAGGTAACTGAGATCGAAGCCCCAGTACCCCGAATAGGGGTCACTACTAGGAAAAGGGGTATAGGTGGATTGACACTAATGGCGCACCAGACATGTGGTGCGCCATTACTATATACTAATGGCGCACCATTTGTTGGTGCGCCATTAGTGTGCAAATACTAATGGCGCACCACGTCCACAGTGCGCCATTAGTAAATTTTTTTTAATTTTTTCAAAACTACTAATAGAAAAAAACCTCGTTAAACATGAACCCCGTTAAACATTTTCGAAATCCTCAAAAACCTAATAGAAAAAAACATACGGGGCTTTTAAGATCTGGAGAGGCAAAAAACAATTCAAAAAAATTCAAACTTACTAATGGCGCACCTGCCCATGGTGCGCCATTAGTATCTTCCCGCCTTCAAAATTCAAAATAAGTCAAAAAAATAAAAAAAGTTACTAATGGCGCACCTGCCCATGGTGCGCCATTAGTATCTTCCCGCCTTCAAAATTCAAAATAAGTCAAAAAAGTTAACTAATGGCGCACCTGCCCATGGTGCGCCATTAGTATCTTCCCGCCTTCAAAATTCAAAATAAATCAAAAAAAAAAGTTAGTAATGGCGCACCTGCCCACGGTGCGCCATTACTATGTCGTATATATGGCTGGGCGCACCTCCTCCACTCCACCTCTCCTCCACTCCATCTCCTCCTCTCCTCCACTCCATCTCCTCCTCTCCTCCACTCCATCTTCCCTTCTCTCCTCCACCATACTACCCTCCTCCTCTCCGGCGACATCCTCCTCCTCCTCTCCGGCGACCTCCTCCTCCTCTCCGGCAACCTCCTCCTCCTCTCCGGCGACCTCCTCCTCCTCTCCGGCAACCTCCTCCTCCTCTCCGGCGACCTCCTCCTCTCCGGGGACCTCCTCCTCACTCCTTTCCTCTACTCC
The DNA here is from genome assembly GCF_003073215.2 of Triticum urartu. NCBI lineage: Eukaryota > Viridiplantae > Streptophyta > Magnoliopsida > Poales > Poaceae > Triticum > Triticum urartu. The sequence continues at coordinate 78,530,365 of NC_053028.1, read as the reverse complement.
CCTCCCCTCCCCTCACGGTTTCTCCTCCCTCCTCTCCGGTGAGCTCCTCCTCCCTCCTCTCCTCCCATTCCCTCATGGTTTCTCCTTCCTCCTCTCCGATGCTTCGGTGAACTCCTCTCCGGCGACCTCCTCCTCCTCTCCGACGATGTAGGCGAGCGCCTCTCCGGTGACCTCCTCCTCCTCGCGAACTCCTCTCTGGCAAAAGAACACGACAGAAGAACGTACAAGATCAAAAAACAGGAACAAAATTTGAAATAATATCATGCCAAAAAATGAGTAAAAAAAACTAGCAAAAATGGCCAAAAAAATCACGATCCAGATCCAAATTCAAAATTCAAAAATAGCAATGGCGCACAGTGGGGGTTAGACGGTGCGCCACTACTATTTTCCCGACTTCAAAATTCAAAAATACTAATGGCGCACCATGGCCTATACTAATGGCGCACCAGTGGCCTATACTTAGTAAAAAATACTAGTGGCGTGATACTAATGGCGCACGTGGTGCGCCATTAGTAAAAAAATACTAGTGGCGTGATACTAATGGCGCACCAGTGATGCGCCATTAGTAGGCAAAACTGGTGCGCCATTAGTAGCCCTTTTCCTAGTAGTGGGTCCGCCCTCTCGTGTTTTCAGTTTCCTGATTACAACCGAGCTTTGCCGGGGAGGTTTTTGAGACAGGAGGCCGAACCTGCGGCAACAAGCCAACGAGGGGCCGCAAGGCCCCGTGGGCAGAAAAGAGGTGCAGTCTGGACCGAGGCGTCAGCGCAAAGGTAAGGCACGCCCCCTTATCCCAGGTATTATACCTTCAAGGCATATTAACACGCGTGCTCTCTTCAGGACAAAGAGACCTCGCCGGACTATATCCGGAGAGGCTGCCAATCGCGCCTCCACCAGCCAGGCTCCAAAGCCTGGTCCGGAGGCGGAGGCGAACACAAGGCGTGCACCGGACGCTCCTCCGACGGAGGATGTGGACAGGTTGTCTACCACCAACTCTGAGGTGGAGAGTGCCATGAACCACAGGCCGCACTAGCCGCGGCAAGGGAGCCCAAGGAGACACCCTCTCGTAATATACACTTCGAAAGATAAGTATTTTGCGAAGCACGGCATGGGTGCGAATCTGACAAATGAAATTGCAGATGGCGCCGGATTGAATCCGGAAAGGCAACAACTCCTACACCAGCTAAAGGCTGGTGAGAAGGTGCTATTAAAGGTGATGGGGGAGAAGAACTATCTCCAAGATGCCAACACCAAGCTGGGCGTCGAGCTGAAAGATGTTCATGCCCAGCTGTCAGACTCCATTAAGGAGAATCAGCGGCTTCGGCGTGGCATATTTAGTAAGTGCTTGAGCGAACCTTTGAAAAAAAATTCGGTAGGGAAGTCGACTAATAGAGTAATGTCTGTAGGTGTGCTAACAGGTCGTCCTACAGAGGAGATGCCCGGTTCTACGGGTGACCTTTTTCCCGAGCTCTCGCAACTGCTTGAGCGAGTTCGGCAGGCGATGCAAGGCGTTGCCCAGGCCTTGTGGCCGTCCATCTCCATGCCCGAATGCCCGAAGGTCTTGGAGAGCTTGCGGAGAAGCTAAAGGGAGCACGGCGGCACTTCCGATTGTGGAAGATATCAGCCTACCATCAAGGCACTAGGGAGGCGTGGGCCATGGGAAGACGCGGTACGCAAATGCTGACCCCAACCACATGGCCGAGGTTGGTCCTGTAGGGCCCGATGGGAAGGAGATCCCTATAAGCTTAGTATACGGCC
>NC_053028.1:78515992-78527610 GCF_003073215.2 Triticum urartu | reverse complement strand
ACAGAGCGAGGCCTTACAGAGTTGCGGTCTTGCGTGCAGAAGCCGAATGAAACTCTGAGGGATTACATCCAGAGATGGATCACACTGCATCACACGGCTGAGAACGTGCCAGACCATCAAGCAGTTTGTGCCTTCAAGGAAGGCGTTAAATACAGAGAGTTGAATCTGAAGTTCGGTCGAACTGGAGAAATGTCTCTGAATCGGATGATGGAGATTGCCACCAAGTACGCCAATGGTGAAGACGAAGACCGACTCCGGAGCGGCAAGCACAAGGCAGTCGCCCAAGAACGGGAGGAAACTCCAGTCGGAAACAGAAGCGGAAGGCCGAGCCAGCCGCCCCTGGGGAGGCCCTGGCCGTAGCCCAGGGAAACTTCAAGGGAAAACCCAAGGGCACCTGGAAGCCCAAGAAAGTCAAGGATCAAGATGGAAATGATGTTTTGGATCTGCCATGTCACATCCACACCAAGAAAGATGAAGAGGGTAATTTTATTTACCCAAAGCATACCACTCGACAGTGCCGGCTCCTGATCCAACAGTTTCAGGGCAAGCAGCCCAAAGATAAGGAAAAAGAGCCGGACAGGGTTGAGGACAAGGATGATAATGACGATGGATACCCCCAAGTCAATTCCACCCTGATGATTTTTGCCGATGTCGAAAGCAAAAGTCGACTGAAAGTCATTAACCGTGAGGTGAACATGGTTGCTCCGGCAACACCCAGTTACCTGAAGTGGTCTCAGACTGCCATCACATTCGACCAGTCTGATCACCCGACGCACATTGCCACCCCTGGGAGGCAAGCTTTGGTGGTCGACCCAGTTGTCGAAGGCACTCGACTGACCAAGGTCCTGATGGATGGTGCCAGTGGTCTGAACATACTGTATGCTAAAACTTTGAAGGAATGGGCATTCCGATGTCCAGACTAAGTACCAGTAACATGAGCTTCCACGGAGTCATTCCTGGCAAGAAAGGCCTGAATCACTCGGCCAGATTGCTCTTGATGTGGTTTTCGGCGATTCAAAGAATTACCGCAAGGAAAAGTTGACATTCGAGGTTGTGGACTTCCAAAGTGCTTATCATGCCATCTGGGCAGGCCAGCTTACGCACGCTTCATGGCTCGACCATGTTACGTGTACCTCAAACTGAAGATGCCTGGCCCCAAAGGCGTGATCACCGTTACGCGGCAATAGGAAGAAAGCTGAGGAGTGTTTTCAGAAAGGATCGAAGATTGCTGACGCTCAGATGGCAGTTGTTGAGCTGCAAGAGTACCAGAAGACTGCTGATCCGAATGAATTGCTACGAGCCAAGAAGCCTGCTTCAGAATCTGCTTTTCAGTCGTCCCGGTGAAACTAAGACAGCTCACATTCACCCGACCGACCCCGACGCTGCTCCGACTCACATCTCGACGACGCTCGACTCCAAATAGGAAGAAGCGCTCATCCAGTTCCTCCGTGAGAACTGGGACGTCTTCGCATGGAAGCCTTCTGACATGCCTGGAGTTCCCAGGGGGCTGGCTGAGCACCGTCTACGAGTCGACCCGAAGTTCAAGCCTGTGAAAGAACATCTTCGACGGTCCGCCGTCCAGAAGAGGAAAGCTATTGGCGAGGAGGTGGCTCGGCTCTTAGCAGCGGAGTTCATCCGAGAGATTTACCACTCCGAGTGGCTCGCCAATGTTGTCATGGTCCCCAAGAAGGACAAGTCACTTCGCATGTGCATTGATTTCAAACATATCAATCGGGCCTGCCCGAAAGATCATTTTCCTCCCTCGCATCGACCAAATAGTCGACTCGACTGCGGGATGCGAGAGATTGTCTTTTCTAGATGCCTATTCCGGGTACCATCAGATCCGTCTGTATGGACCCGACGAGATCAAAACAGCTTTCATCACTCCATTCGGATGCTTCTGTTACGTCACCATGCCGTTCGGCCTCAAGAACGCCGGAGCCACGTTCATGAGAATGATTCAGAAGTGTCTACTCACTCAAATCAGTCGGAATGTGGAGGCATACATGGATGATATTGTGGTCAAGTCACGGAAAGGTTCCGACCTGCGGGCTGACCTTGCTGAAACCTTTGCCAACCTCAGGAGGTATGATATCAAGCTCAACCCATCAAAGTGCACGTTCGGAGTTCCAGGTGGAAAGTTACTCGGTTTTCTCGTTTCCGAACGGGGGATCGATGCCAATCCTGAAAAAAGGTTGGCACCATACTCCGGATGAAGCGTCCTGTACGCGTGCACGATGTCCAAAAGCTTACAGGCTGCTTGGCCGCTCTAAGTCGATTCATTTCTCGTCTCGGTGAAAAGGCGTTGCCTCTTTACCGACTGATGAAGAAGTCTGACAAGTTCGAGTGGACTCCAGAAGCTGACGCAGCATTTGCAGAGCTCAAAGCTCTGCTCTCCACCCAGCCGGTGCTTGCTGCCCCAATCAGCAAAGAGCCTCTGCTGCTTTACATTGCAGCCACAGGACAAGTTGTCAGTACAGTACTTACGGTCGAGCGGGAAGAAGAAGGAAAGGCCTTCAGAGTTCAGCGCCCAGTCTATTATCTGTCTGAAGTTTTGACCCCTTCAAAACAAAGATACCCTCACTACCAGAAGCTTGTATATGGGATTTACATGACCACGAAGAAGGTTGCACATTACTTCTCTGACCACTCCATTACAGTCGTCAGCGACGCCCCATTGTCAGAGATTCTGCATAACAGAGATGCAACTGGTCGAGTGGCCAAGTGGGCGATTGAACTCCTTCCCTTAGATATCAAGTTTGAAGCAAAGAAGGCTATCAAGTCCCAAGCAATCGCAGATTTCATCGCCGAGTGGATTGAACAGCAACTTCCGACTCAAGTTCACTCGGAGCACTGGACCATGTTCTTCGATGGATCTAAGATGCTGAATGGTTCCGGTGCTGGGGTAGTTCTAGTCTCCCCCCGAGGAGATAAGCTCAGATATGTTCTCCAGATTCACTTCGATTCCTCCAATAATGAAGCGAGTATGAAGCACTTTTGTATGGGTTGCGCATGGCCATTTCACTCGGCGTCCGTCGCCTCATGGTCTATGGCGACTCAGATTTGGTGGTTAATCAGGTGATGAAGGAGTGGGACGTCAGAAGTCCGGCTATGACTGGTTATTGCAACGCAGTGAGAAAGCTAGAAAAGAAATTCGAGGGGTTAGAGCTTCATCACATCCCCCGACTGAAAAATCAAGCAGCTGATGATCTGGCAAAGATAGGCTCCAAGAGAGAAGCCATTCCCAGCAATGTGTTTTTGGAGCACATCCGCTCGCCGTCAGTCCAGGAGGATCCTTTCACAGAAGAAGCCCCACAACCGAAAAGTGCCACAGATCCGACTGAAGTCGAAGTTCCTGCTGTGGTCGACCTAGATCATGGAAGTCTTGGCAATCACTCCCGACTGGACGATACGTACATCGCGTATATCCTAAGGAAAGAGCTCCCAGAGGACGAGGAAGAGGCTCGACAGATCGTCCGCCGATCCAAGGCCTTCACAGTCATAAAGGGGACAGTTGTATAGAGAAAGCGCGACTGGAATCGGTCAGAAGTGCATAACACCAGAAGAGGGTCAGTAATCCTTGATGATATCCACTCGGGGACCTGTGGTCACCATGCGTCCTCTCGGACCATTGTGGCTAAAGCATACCGAGCGGGATTTTACTGGCCTAAGAGCAAATGAGATGGCAAAAGAGATAGTCGACAAGTGTGGAGGGTGCCAGTTCTACTCCAACATGTCACACAAGCCTGCATCAGCCCTGAAGACCATTCCACTCGTCTGGCCCTTTGCTGTTCTGGGGACTAGACATGGTTGGTCCACTGAGAACAGGCAGAAGTGGTTTCACTCATGTGCTTGTGGCAGTCGACAAGTTTACCAAATGGATTGAAGCTAAGCCTATCAAGAATCTTGATGCTTGCACTGCTATCAGTTTCGTCAGAGGGCTAACATTCAGATATGGAGTCCCGCATAGCATCATCACTGACAATGGGTCAAACTTCGATTCGGACAAGTTCAGAGCTTTTTGCGCCTCTCAAGGCACTCGAGTCGACTACGCATCGGTCGCCCATCCCCAGTCGAATGGACAAGCTGAAAGAGCAAATGGTCTGATTCTCAAAGGACTAAAGCCTCGACTGATGCGTGATCTCAAGCACGCGGCAGGTGCTTGGGTCGACGAGCTTCCGTCAGTTCTGTGGGGATTGAGGACCACCCCTAACCGGTCGACTGGAAGAACTCCATTCTTTCTGGTTTATGGAGCCGAAGCGGTTCTGCCAAGTGATCTTCTTCACAACGCGCCCCGAGTCGAGCTTTACACCGAAGATGAAGCAGAACAGGCCCGGCAAGACGCAGTCGACCTCCTAGAAGAAGAGAGGGAGATGGCCATGATCAGATCGACCATTTATCAGCAAGACTTGCGTCGATTCCACGCCCGGAATGTGAAGAGTCGAGCCTTCCAAGAAGGAGATTTGGTCCTCCGAGTGGATCAACAGAAACCACACAAGCTTGCTCCTACTTGGGAAGGCCCCTTCATCATCACCAGAGTCCTCCACAATGGAGCGTATCACCTCTACAATGTTGATCGCCAGATCGACGAGCCACGAGCTTGGAATGCGGAACTACTCCGCCCCTTTTACACTTGAGCTCTCCCTTGGACGAGATGTAATAAGAAAAATTTCTGCAGTTTATTTTTATCAAAGGCAAGAGTGTTTCAATAATTGCTGTCACTTTCCTGTTTGCTTACGAAATCCCCCAGTGGGTGACTTAGCTGCGAATCCGCTTCGCCTAAGTTTGAAAAAATCCTACCGAGTGGAGAGCGATCCTCCCACTCGGGGGCTTAGCTGCAGTCCAGCACTCGCCTAAGTTCTCTCACTTAGAGACTTAGCTGCAGTCCGGCACTCGCCTAAGTTTGAAAAAATCCTACCGAGTGGAGAGCGATCCTCCCACTCGGGGGCTTAGCTGCAGTCCAGGCAACTCGCTTAAGTTCTCTCACCTAGAGACTTAGCTGCAGTCCGGCACTCGCGCCTAAGTTTGAAAAAATCCTACCGAGTGGGAAGAGCGATCCTCCCACTCGAGGGGCTTAGCTGCCAGTCCTAGCACTCGCTAAGTTCTCTCACCTAGAGACTTAGCTGCTTCCGGCACACTCGCCTAAGTTTGAAAAAATCCTACGAGTGGAGAGCGATCCTCCCACTCGGGGGCTTAGCTGCAGTCAGCACTCGCCTAAGTTCTCTCACTAAACTTAGAGACTTAGCTACAGTCCAGCACTCGCCCTAAGTTTTGAAAAAATCCTACCGAGTGGAGAGCAATCCTCACTGGGGGCTTAGCTGCAGTAGTCCAGCACTCGCCTAAGTTTGAAAAAACTCCTACCGAGTGGAGAGCAAACCTCCCACTCGGGGGCTTAGCTGCAGTCCAGCACTCGCCTAAGTTCTCTCACCTAGAGACTTAGCTGCAGTCCGGCACTCGCCTGAGTTTGAAAAAATCGTACCGAGTGGAGAGCGATCCTCCCACTCGGAGGCTTAGCTACAGTCCAGCACTCGCCTAAGTTCTCTCACTTAGAGACTTAGCTGCAGTCCGGCACTCGCCTAAGTTTGAAAAAATCCTACCGAGTGGAGAGCATCCCACTCGGGGGCTTAGCTGCAGTCCAGCACTCGCCTAAGTTCTCTCACTTAGAGACTTAGCTGCAGTCAGGCACTCGCCTAAGTTTGAAAAAATCCTACCGAGTGGAGAGCAAACCTCCCACTCGGGGGCTTAGCTGCAGCCCAGCGCTCGCCTAAGTGTTTAAAAACCCTACCGAGTGGAGAGCAAACCTCCCACTCGGAGGCTTAGCTACAGCCCAGTGCTCGCCTAAGTACAAGACTCAACCCAATCCGCGAGTCGACTGCTAACTCCGAGTGAAGATCAAGTTCCACTCGACGAATCAAACCATGAAGATGACCAACGAGAAATCAATTTCAGATAAAGCCTAAAAGGTCCCAGACCTCAAAGTAATTTAAAGTTTTTCACTCCTCAGGAGGAGGACCTGGGAAGGGCGACGAACTCATCCAAGTCGATCCCGTCGGCAATACGGGTGGCAGCAGCGATGAAGGTCTCCATGAAGTCTTGAAAGCTGCTTCCTGGTATTGGCGACTTGGATGGCCGCCAGCTTTTCTTCTCGCGCCTCCTTGCAATGGACGCGGACCAGGGACAGAGCGACATCAGCACCACATCTAGCAGAAGATTTCTTCCATTCCGCCACTCGACCTGGGACTTCGTTAAGTCGAGCCATCAGAGACTCGAGGTCGTTTTGAAGCGTCGTCCCAGGCCAGAGTGATGTGTCGATCCGCGACATCGCAACTTTCAGCCGAGCCAGATAGTCAACGACGCTGGCAGTACGAGACTCCAGACGGAGCACGTTCATTGCAGCCTCGTCCTTCACAGAGAGAGTTAACAGGGTCCAAGCTCTGGTTCCACTCGACTGGTCTCCTCTTCAAAGTTCTGGCAGAATTCTGCAAACACGATTCAAGGTAAGACAGTGGCCGTACGCAGGCTCGACAACTGCAAGACAGCGGGTTGGAATAATTACCTTCGAGCATGACAAACAGCTTCTTGGCGAGTCACCAAGATAAGCCTCCAGATCTTTTACCTTCCCCGACAGCTCACCCGCCTTGTCGTGCAGAGCCATCTTTTCTTTCTTCAGTCGACTGGCATCTCGATTAGCTGCCTCGAGAGCAGTTTTCAGTCTGGAGTTCTCCTGTTCAAGAGTTCCGACCGAAGCCAGTTTCTCTTCTGCGAGCTTCGTTTTGCTCGAGGCCTCCTTCTGTGCCTCTGCAAGATCTTGATCCTTCTTCTTCAGAGCTTCCTCCAGTTTATCTGCGGCGCGTCGAGTGGAACCAACATCAAGAATGGACAAGAAAGAAAAGTCACCCGTTAAGAATGGAGAACCTCACCAGCCATACCTTTTGCTTCTTCTTGCGCCTTCTTCAAGTTCTCCTGAGCAAGCTTCAAGTTAAGGTTGAGCTGGATCTGCTGATTCTCCAACTCAGTATAGCGAGCTACAAGTTCGCAAGATTTCTGTAAAAAGAAAAATCAGTCGACAGACGTCCAAGATAAGTTGCTTCCGAGTAACTAAGAGACAATGATGACGTTTCTAAGACCACAGCCGAATCAAAAACATTCGACAGTAGTCTCGGGGACTACACCCAGTGGGTGCACTCAGCGTGCCCCCACTGGTTTAAAAAAAGAGAGAAAGAGAGAAAAAGTCGACTGCCCGCAGTCGACCGGATACAGTTCCACTCGACCTGGCGACCAAACCGAGTGAAGAAATACAGCTACAGCAACACAATGTAAAGACTACAGTCGACTGCCAGCAGTCCACCGTAGTCTCGGGGACTACACCCAGTGGGTGCACTTAGCGTGCCCCCACTCGTCCAAAGATTGGCAGACACACCCAGTGGGTGTACAGATACAAAAAGATCTTCGGAAAAGAGACTCTTCAAACAGCATATCATAACAGACCAAGTGTTGAGTCGACTGACCTGGACGTTGCTCTGAAGAGCCGAACTCGCGTCATAGGCTGCTTGGCTGGCCTCCCGAGCCATCTTCACTTGCTCCATCATGATCCCCGCCTGGCGTATAGCCTCCTTTGCAGCAGCCGCTTGGTCCTCAGGGACGGGGTATGCGGCAAAAAGTGAAGACGGATCCGCAGTCGACAACGAGGGCCGCGCACTCGCCAGAGGAACGGCGAAGGTCACAGAAGCCCGAGGTGTCACCACCATCCCGAGCCACGGCCTCGGACGCCGGAGCGGATTGGGGGGTCTTGTCAGCCGACGCCCTCTTGTGCCTCCTCACTCTCAACGGACCGTTGTCGTCGTCATCCGGGAGGTCGATAACATGAGGAGGGGCTACAAAGGAAAAGTTCAATCGACCAGAGTTGCAATAAATGATCAGTCGACTCAAACAGAACGTCAGTAATCGTACCAGGGTTGGAGGTAACAGCATCCTCCATCTCTTGGTCGTCGTCCTTGGCGGAGACCTCAGAAGTAGCAGCACTGCAAAACTCGAAAGTCAGTCGGTTGGCTCAATGAATCGACCAAGGATCTGTCCATGGTCGACGAAGGAGAAACAAGTTTTATTATTACCCAGAAATGGTAGGGACAGCTATCTTCATCTTGGGTAGAGCCTTGGGCGGCTTGGACAGCGTCGTGCGTGGGAGCTTGGGGACCTTCCCAGTCGGCGTAGGAGAAGAGGTCCGAGGGCGTTTCGACGACTGCCCAACAGAAGCAGTCGCCTTGCCACGTTCCCGCGCTGGGTCGTGTGTGTGCTTGGACCGCCCCTCTGGGCGAGGGGGTTCGACCCTCCTCCTCCTCCTCTTCGCTGGAGTCGACATTGTCGTCTCCCTCTCCTTCACCGTCGGACTCCCACTCGCCTTGGTCGTCCCCTCTCACCTCCGCTCGCCTCCCCTTCCTCAGTTGGCTCCTGAGCCCCGTTGGGCGTCGAGTACATCTCGGTGGTCGCCTGGAAACAATAGACAAGACGAAAGTCAATCGACCAACTCAAAGAAGACCAATGCAGAAAACAAGATTTCAGTCGGGAGACATAAAGACATACCTGGTCCACCTCATACGAATTGTCGAGTGGAACCACCCTCCTGGCTCCTCGGGGGTTGTCTTTGTTCCCCGTAATGCTCGACAGCCACCCCTCCAGCATCTCGTCGGTGACCTCCTCCGGGTGGACCCGAGTGGTGTCGTCAAGGCCCGCGTACAGCCACATCGGGTGGTCACGGGCCTGGAGCGGTTGGATACGCCCCGGAGGAAGACCTCCAGCAGGTCCATACCAGTCACACCCTCACGGACGAGCTCAACCACTCGACCCGCCAACACTTTGACCTGGGCCCTTTCCTCCGGCGACACTTTCAGAGAAGCAGGCTTTTCAGCTCGGTCGAGAGAGAATGGAGGAAGTCCAGTCGACTGCCCTGGGGTCGCCTGGTCTTGACAGTAGAACCAGGTTGCCTGCCAACCGCGGACCGACTCCGGGAAAGTGATGGAAGGAAAACAACTCTTCCCCCTCGCCGCGATCGCCAGACCCCCGCACAGCTGGATCACCTGCGTCCTCTCGTCACTCGACTTGGCCTTCTTGACCGATTGAGAGCGACAGGTAAAGATGTGCTTGAAGAGTCCCCAGTGGGGGCGGCAACCCAAGAAGGCCTCACACATGGAAATGAAGCGGCGAGGTATACGATGGAGTTGGGAGTGAAGTGATGGAGCTGCGCTCCGAAGAAGTTCAGAAAACTCCGGAAAAAGGGATGGGGCGGCAGAGAAAACCCTCGGTCGATGTGGGTGGCTAGGAGCACGCACTCACCGTCACGGGGTTGAGGTTCGATCTCTCCCCCCGGAAGACGCGCGGCTTGGTGGGGGATGACTCCCCCCTCGACCATGTCGTCGAGATCCTCTTGACCGGAGCACCGACGGCATCCAGTCGCCCTGATCCAACCTTTGGGCAGAGCGGTCCTGGAGGAGGATCCGCCCCGAGCTGACCTCTTCCCTTTCCCCGCCGCCGCCGCCTTCTTCGCGCGCTCCAGAGCGGAGGTCTTGCTCTTCGTCATCGTCGCCGGCGAAGTCTCGCTCGGGCCTGCTGCGCTGGGGCGGGAACGAAGGTGGCGGAGGGACTTGCAAAGTGAGAGAGGCGGAAGAAAGGAGGAGAAGAGAGCGCACTGCTTGGAAACCCCAGGCCGGCGATTTATAAGGGACCGCTTCCGAGTGGCTGACTGGTAGGCCCAGGCTATCCAGTCAAATCCCGCAGCAGACGCGTGCGCAGTACGTGGCGAAAAAGGCGATGCGGGGATCGAGGAGCTTCCGCTTTATCGCTTCCGATTACTGCGACCGCTCCCGCCCCGCGCGCTTCCCAAAATCCGAATCCCGCGACATCCGCGGGCCACAGAACTACTTGTCAAAACAGAAGACCCCAATCGCGCCGGCGCTTAGTACGTCGCAAGCAAAGAAATTCACTCGACGAAAGGCCTGGAATGGATCAAGGCGACTGAAAAAGGTTGGCAACGTCATCCGTGACGATTGACCCAAAAACGAGGCGCTCACGTAGCCCGAAGAATCAGTCGGAAAGATCTCCAACTCTTTTCCCACCTCGATCCATTTGGGGGCTAATGATGAAGCTATGTGCCTAGGGTAGGGGCATGGACCTGTCCAAAGGAGCCCTACCCTAGGACATCCCTAGGAGAAGTCGACTTTCAATCGACTTGAAGGTATCCACTCGGACGGATTCAAGACACTCGACCAAGAAGCTATCACTCGACCACGAAGCCAACCACTTCGACTGCCAAAACCTAAAGTCACTCCGTAGGCAACGGTCGGCTATTGAGTAGGTCCTTTATTGGTCATTGTAGCACTTTATTAGGAGCGTTACAGTAACGCCAACCTTAAATGTACCTTAAACCCTGCATTACTGAGGGCAGGAGGGGGCCGGGCGAACTCTATATAAGGCCGCCCCCCCTCTCATGTATGAGGGTTGGCACCCCGGATTATTCACACGCCAGTAATCCAATCGATCGCGCCTCCGGGCACCGGAGACGTAGGGCTGTTTACTTCCTCCGCGAAGGGCCTGACTCGTACATCTTGGTTGTGGTTTACAACTTCCAGTAGTTGAGATCTAGCCTCTCCAACTCCCTAGTCCGAATAGGACAAGGAAGGGGGGGGCCCCCCTTTCCTCTTTCTCCCTTCCTCCTTCCTTTTCCAACAAGGCAAGAGGGGGGAGTCCTACTCCCGGTTGGAGTAGGACTCCTCCAGGCGCACCCATAGGGCCGGCCGCACCTCCCTCTCCCTCCTTTATATACTGAGGCAAGGGGGCACCCCATGACACACAAGTTGATCCTCGTGATCGTTCCTTAGCCGTGTGCGGTGCCCCCTTCCACCATATTCCACCTCGGTCATATCGTAGCGGTGCTTAGGCGAAGCCCTGCGTCGGTAGAACATCATCACCGTCATCACGCCGTCGTGCTGACGAAACTCTCCCTCAACGTTTTGCTGGATCGGAACTCGAGGGACGTCACCGAGTTGAACGTGTGCAGAACTCGGAGGTGCCGTACGTTCGGTACTTGGATCGGTCGGATCGGGAAGACGTACGACTACTTCCTCTACGTTGTGTCAACACTTCCGTTGCCGGTCTACGAGGGTACGTAGACAACACTCTCCCCTCTCGTTGCTATGCATCACCATGATCTTGCGTGTGCGTAGGAATTTTTTTGAAATTACTACGTTCCCCAACAGTGGCATCCGAGCCTAGGTTTTATGCGTTGATGTTGTGCACGAGTAGAACACAAGTGAGTTGTGGGCGATATAAGTCATACTGCTTACCAGCATGTCATACTTTGGTTTGGCGGTATTGTTGGATGAAGCGGCCCGGACCGACATTACGCGTACGCTTACGCGAGACTGGTTCTACCGACGTGCTTTGCACACAGGTGGCTGGCGGGTGTCAGTTTCTCCAACTTTAGTTGAACCGAGTGTGGCTACGCCCGGTCCTTGCGAAGGTTAAAACAGCACCAACTTGACAAACTATCGTTGTGGTTTTGATGCGTAGGTAAGAACGGTTCTTGCTAAGCCCATAGCAGCCACGTAAAACTTGCAACAACAAAG
>NC_053028.1:78460490-78514992 GCF_003073215.2 Triticum urartu | reverse complement strand
AACGAGTCACTGGTTTCATCTTCACTTCCCTTTACTTACTGTTACTCCTTGTGAAGTCATTGTATGTTTGCACTATCATTTGTCTTCACTGAGTGACTGCGTGTTCTGTTTGGCTTCACAATATCTTCCTACCTGATCCTTACTACCTAGCTGCTATTAGTCTTTGTGCTTTCACTTCATTGAATACTTGACTATGGTTTGCCTAGTGTAGTCTACCTTCCGCTGCATGGTAATAGGTTTAATTTTATCGTTTGTCTTCAAAACTTCTATGTTCTGAAGACTTTCATAAAAATTGCCTATTCACCCCCCCCTCTAGTCGATATAATGCACTTTCAGAAGCTAATGATAATGATCATGAAACTTCAGATCAAGTTACTACCGAACCTCGTAAATCAACCAGAATAAGATCCGCACCAGAGTGGTACGGTAATCCTGTTCTGAAAGTCATGCTACTAGATCATGATGAACCTACGAACTATGAAGAAGCGATGGTGAGCCCAGATTCCGCAAAATGGCTTGAAGCCATGAAATCTGAGATGGGATCCATGTATGAGAACAAAGTATGGACTTTGGTTGACTTGCCCATTGATCGGCATGCAATTGAGAATAAATGGATCTTCAAGAAGAAGACTGACGCTGACGGTAATGTTACTGTCTACAAAGCTCGACTTGTGGCAAAAGGTTTTCGACAAGTTCAAGCGATTGACTACGATGAGACCTTCTCACTCGTACCGATGCTTAAGTCTGTCCGAATCATGTTAGCAATTGCCGCTTTTTATGATTATGAAATTTGGCAAATGGATGTTAAAACTGCCTTCCTGAATGGATTTCTGGAAGAAGAGTTGTATATGATGCAGCCAGAAGGTTTTGTCGATCCAAAGGGAGCTAACAAAGTGTTCAACCTCCAGTGATCCATTTATGGACTGGTGCAAGCCTCTCGGAGTTGGAATAAACGCTTTGATAGTATGATCAAAGCATTTGGTTTTGTACAGACTTTTGAAGAAGCTTGTATTTACAAGAAAGTGAGTGGGAGCTCTGTAGTTTCTGATATTATATGTGGATGACATATTATTGATTGGAAATGATATAGAATTTCTGGATAGCATAAAGGATATTTGAATAAGAGTTTTTCAATGAAAGACCTCGGTGAAGCTGCTTACATATTGGGCATTAAGATCTATAGAGATAGATCAAGACGCTTAATTGGACTTTCACAAAGCACATACCTTGACAAAGTTTTGAAGAAGTTCAAAATGGATCAGGCAAAGAAAGAGTTCTTGCCTGTGTTACAAGGTGTGAAGTTGAGTAAGACTCAATGTCCGACCACCGCAGAAGATAGAGAGAAAATGAAAGATGTTCCCTATGCTTCAGCCATAGGCTCTATCATGTATGCAATGTTGTGTACCAGACCTGATGTGTGCCTTGTTATAAGTCTAGCAAGGAGGTACCAAAGTAATCCTGGAGTGGATCACTGGACAGCGGTCAATAACATCCTGAAGTACCTGAAAAGGACTAAGGATATGTTTCTCATATATGGAGGTGACAAAGAGCTCATCGTAAATGGTTACGTTGATGCAAGCTTTGACACTGATCCGGACGATTCTAAATCGCAAACCGGATACGTGTTTATATTGAACGGTGAAGCTGTCAGTTGGTGCAGTTTTAAACAAAGCGTCGTGGCGGGATCTACATGTGAAGCGGAGTACATAGCTGCTTCGGAAGCAGCAAATGAAGGAGTCTGGATGAAGGAGTTCATATCCGATCTAGGTGTCATACCTAGTGCATCGGGTCCAATGTACTGGTGCAATTGCCTTGGCGAAGGAATCCAGATTTCACAAGAGAACCAAGCACATCAAGAGACGCTTCAATTTCATTCGGGATTTAGTCCAAGTGGGAGACATAGAAATTTGCAGGATACATACGGATCTGAATGTTGCAGACCCGCTGACTAAGCCTCTTCCACGAGCAAAACATGATCGGCACCAAGGCTCCATGGGTGTTAGAATCATTACTGTGTAATCTAGATTATTGACTCTAGTGCAAGTGGGAGACTGAAGGAAATATGCCCTAGAGGCAATAATAAAGTTATTATTTATTTCCTTATGTCATGATAAATGTTCATTATTCATGCTAGAATTGTATTAACCGGAAACATAATACATTTGTGAATACATAGACAAACAGAGTGTCACTAGTATGCCTCTACTTGACTAGCTCGTTGATCAAAGATGGTTATGTTTCCTAACCATAGACAAAGAGTTGTTATTTGATTAACGGGATCACATCATTAGGTGAATGATCTGATTGACATGACCCATTCCATTAGCTTAACACCCGATCGTTTAGTATGTTGCTATTGCTTTCTTCATGACTTATACATGTTCCTATAACTATGAGATTATGCAACTCCCGTTTACCGGAGGAACACTTTGGGTACTACCAAATGTCACAACGTAACTGGGTGATTATAAAGGAGTACTATAGGTGTCTCCAAAGGTACATGTTGGGTTGGTGTATTTCGAGATTAGGTTTTGTCACTCCGATTGTCGGAGAGGTATCTCTGGGCCCTCTTGGTAATGCACATCACTTAAGCCTTGCAAGCATTGCAACTAATGAGTTAGTTGCAGGATGATGTATTACAGAACGAGTAAAGAGACTTGCCGGCAACGAGATTGAACTAGGTATTGGAATACCGACGATCGAATCTCGGGCAAGTAACATACCGATGACAAAGGGAACGACGTATGTTGTTATGCGGTCTGACCGATAAAGATCTTCGTAGAATATGTAGGAGCCAATATGGGCATCCAGGTCCCGCTATTGGTTATTGACTGGAGACATGTCTCGGTCATGTCTACATTGTTCTCAAACCCGTAGGGTCCGCACGCTTAAGGTTACGATGACAGTTATATTATGAGTTTATGCATTTTGATGTACCGAAGGTTGTTCGGAGTCCCGGATGTGATCACGGACATGACGAGGAGTCTCGAAATGGTCAAGACATAAAGATTGATATATTGGAAGCCTATGTTTGGATATCGGAAGTGTTCCGGGTGAAATCGGGATTTTACCGGAGTACCGGGAGGTTACCGGAACCCCCCCCCCCCCGGGAGCTGAATGGGCCATGATGGGCCTTAGTGGAAAAGAGAAGAGGCAGCCCTACATGGGCCGCGTGCCCCTCCCTTCCCTTGGTCCGAATTGGACAAGGAAAGGGGGCCGGCCCCTCTCTCTCTTTCCCCCCTCCACAAGTCCTATTCCAACTAGGATTGGGGGGGGGGGGAATCCTACTCCCAGAGGGAGTAGGACTCTCCTGGCGCGCCCTATGTGGCCGGCCAGCCTCCCCCCCTTTGGTCCTTTATATACTGAGGCAGAGGCACCCTAGAACACACAAGTTGATCCACGTGATCTATTCCTTAGCCGTGTGTGGCGCCCCCAGCTACCATAGTCCTCGATAATATTGTAGCGGTGCTTAGGCGAAGCCCTGCAGCAGTAGCACATCAAGATCGTCACCATGCCGTCGTGCTGACGGAACTCTTCCCCGACACTTTGCTGGATCGGAGTCCGGGGATCGTCATCGAGCTGAACGTGTGCTAGAACTCGGAGGTGCCGTAGTTTCGGTGCTTGATCGGTCGGATCGTGAAGACGTACGACTACATCAACCAAACGCTTCCGTTGTCGATCTACTAGGTATGTAGATCATACTCCCCCTTCTCGTTGCTATGCATCACATGATCTTGCGTGTGCGTAGGAAAAATTTGAAATTACTACGATAGCCAACATCAGTTAGTACCTGGAAAATCTCCGGCTGTTGCAAAGCCCAAACAGAACGAGCAACATGGCAATGAAGAAGGGAGATGCACCGCATAGCCCGCAAGTGTCCACTGTCGACATGTTCCGATGATGTAACACGTCCGCTGTCGGAATCGACTGTTGGGCTAATCTCCAGGGGAAAATTTTGACCTTTGAAGGCACATCTACTTTCCATAACTTGGACCGTGACTTTTGTTCACCTTCAGAGTTGGAAGAATCTGAGTGCCCCTCCAGCCAAGCTTCGCGGCTGTGTTTTGTGGTGACTAGCATGCGATACGCCGAACGGACTAAAAAAACTCCGTTTTTCTCATGAGCCCAAGACCAGAAATCATCAATATGCTTGGTGCACAGTGGGATTGAGAAGATGGCTGCTGCATCAGTTGGCAGGAAAACTTGAGTGATAGTCTGTCTATCCCATGACGCATCCGGCAAAATCAATTCACCAACTAGCTGCGGTGGATTAGGGATCCTGCTCGTGATCGGCCTCATATTGTGGGCACGCGGCAACCAGTTGTGGTGCCATATCTTCGTAGTCTCGCCGTCTCCGATCCGTTGTATAAGACCTTGTGACAATGTGTCCCTCCCTTCCAATATGGCTCTCCACACTTGCGATGGAGAAGATCCAAGTTCAGCATGAAGAAATTCTGTTGTTGGGAAATATTTGGCCTTTAGAATCCTCGCGCTTAGGGTGTGTGGTTCCGATAAGATGCGCCACGCCTGTCTCGCGAGAAGGGCGAGGTTAAACAGTTCGATATCTCGGAAGCCAAGACCCCCGCACTGCTTAGGCCTAGTCATGGTACTCCAGGACACCCAGTGTGCCTTTCTCTTGCCGTCCTTGCTGCCCCACCAAAATTTCCTTATGAGAGAATTCAAATGCTCGCAAAGTCCCCGAGGGAGTTTGAAGCATGACATTGAGTAAACCGGAACGGCCTGAGCCACTGATTTGATCAGGACTTCTTTCCCCCCTACGGAAAGAATTTTTTCAAGCCAACCTTTAACTTTGTTCCACACTCTATCCTTCAGAAACTTGAAAGTACCATTCTTGTTATTGCCTACATCAGAGGGCATACCCAAATATCTTTCTGATAGGGATTCGTTGGTTATATTGAGTACCTGTTTTACTTCGGTTCTGATATTGTTTGGGCATCCCTTACTGAAGAATACCGAAGATTTTGAAAGATTGACTCTCTGACCCGAGGCATGACAATAAGAGTCTAACAAGGAGGACAACTCATTTGCTCCGTCAACACTAGCCTTGACAAACAGCAGGCTATCATCTGCGAAAAGCAAGTGGCTTACCGGCGGTGCCGATGGAGCTACTCGAATACCACTGAGGTGCGATGATTCATTTGTATTTTTTAATAGGCACGAAAGGCCCTCCGCTGCAATCAAGAATAGGTATGGAGAAATTGGGTCCCCCTGTCGGATCCCTCTGGATGGCAAGAATTCTTCGAGTTTGCTGCCATTGAATAAAACTGAGAATTTTACCGAACTCACCATTCTCATGATCAGAGCCACCCAAGAGGGAGAAAACCCCATCTTTAACATTATAGCCTCCAGGTAGCTCCACTCGACTCTATCGTAGGCTTTCATCATGTCCAGCTTAACTGCACAAAACCGGTTTCTTTGTGCCTTGTTCCTTTTCATGAAGTGCAAACATTCATATGCCGTTATGATATTGTCGGTGATCAATCTTCCTGGAACAAAAGCAGATTGCTCCTTGGAGATAATATCAGAAAGAATGATTTTAAGTCTATTGGACAAAACCTTTGAAGCAATCTTGTAAAGAACGTTACAAAGACTTATGGGGCGGAATTGCGTGAGCTGTGTAGGGTCCTTTACCTTTGGGATGAGAACTAAAATAGTTTCATTAATAACCTCCGGGCTCTCCTCTCCCTGAAGAATCCGAAGAACCACATCGGTGACCTCATTACCGCATAAAGCCCAATGCCTTTGAAAAAAGTGAGCAGGATATCCATCTGGTCCTGGTGCCTTCGTAGGATACATTTGAAACAGGGCCGTCTTGACCTCCTCCGATGTGTACGGAGCGGTCAGGTTTTCATTCATCTCGCTTGTTACCTTATACGGGACAGTATCCAGAACCTCATTCATCCCCGACGTGCCCTCAGAGGTGAAAAGGTTTTTGTAGAAAGAGTTCACCAAGTTCGACATCTCGGGCACATCCTGCGTCGTCGAACCATCGTCACGTTGGAGATTTTTTATTTGGTTCTTCCGTCGCCGCATGCTAGCTCGGCGTTGGAAGTACTTTGTGTTCTTGTCGCTGTCCGTAAGCCAGTCCACCCGGGATCTCTGACGGAGCATGATTTCTTCCATGTGAAAAAGCTCGACGAGCCTATCCGCCGTCTTGACCTCTGCATGCGACGGCGAGATTCTCTGGGGTCATTCTGGAAATTTGCAAGGGCTTTCTTCAGTTTCTTAATTTCTCTGGACACTTGCCCAATCGTGGCACCACTCCATTGGGTCAGAGAAACAGACAAGTTTGTAAGCTTCTTATTCAAATCGGCCACAGTATTCGCTCCTGGTTCCTGCGCCCATAGGCTGTCAAGAGCGGCTTTATAATCAGCGTGCCTCTCCCAATACAGTTCGTACCGGAAGATCTTTCTCCCCTGGCTAGGAACAGGGCGTGGTTCTAGCTGCAGCCGGATGGGATAGTGGTCAGAAGTGGCTGCATGTTCATGAAATAACATGACATGAGGATACATAGCAATCCAGTCGCTGTTTGCCATAGCACGATCAAGCCGTACTCGGCAATATGTGCCGCCTGCTGTCTTCTTCTCAAAGGTCCAGGGTCGCCCTTGGTAACCCAAATCATCTAGAGCGCAGACGTCCATCGCATCCCGAAAGCCAGCTATCTGGGTGGCACGCCTTTGCTCTGATCCGACATGTTCATGGGCATGTAATATCTCATTGAAGTCACCTAAGCACAGCCAGGGCAGAGGGATAGCCGAGACCAAAGATTTTAGCGTATCCCAAGTTTTATACCGCTCTCCGACCTGGGCCTCCCCATAAACGCAAGTGAGGCGCCAGTCCATGCTGTTCGGGGAGCTAACAGTGGCATCTATATGATACTCTTGTTTTACGTACGTTTTGTGCCGTGTTCCAGGAAACTGGGCCATAGTTCGGAGCTTTGCAGAAATCCAGTCGTTTCTCGCAGAGACTAGGCCAACATCATCTACACGTTCAGTAGTAGTAATACTGTACCTGTCAAAAACAAAAGGATATACGGAGTATAATTTTGCCCCATGCTGCCTTCCACCGGCGGAGCTATGTGTTGTGCTGCAGGTGCCATGGCCCCCCAGCCCATGAATATTTTGTGAAGAAACACTGTTTAGGATGACATAAAGTAAGATAAATATAGTATTTGGCCTCTCCAGACAGTTATATTTGGCTATTTGCCTCCTCAGTAATATCTCGCTAGCTCCGCCACTGCTACCTTCGGACTCAATTAGTCGATTATCTGTCGGATACAAATTAGAGCAGCGGCGCCTGCGCATTATATATAATACAGTAGGACATAAATAAGGAGCTCTGCTGTTCACCCTGCACGAGCCGATCTGATCGATGGCGGAACCAAACTCTGCCGAGGGCAACCGGGAGATCCCTGCTGAGATCCTACGTGATATTCTACTAAGGCTGCCCACCAGGGACGTCACGCGGTGTTCCTCTGTCTCATGGCGATGGTTCTTCGACGTCAAAAACCCCACCTTCTGGAGTAAATTATAGAAAACCACCAGTTTGAAGGTTAGGTTTGCGAAAAACACTACAATACTTATTTTTTTGCAAAAAACATTGTATCTTCAGTAATCTTTTTGCAAAACCACTGATCGGCGGATCTGGCTCTGTTAAGAGTGTTTATGACAGATGGGGCCCATTTTCTGTTAGATGGGTAACTTTTTGTGTTAGATGGGTTTTAATCTAAAATTACAAACTAGACCCTCAAATTTTACACAAACACCCTCAAATAAAAAAAATGAAAAACGCAATTGACCACCACTGGAGCTCGTGCAAATTAGCCTCATCCCGCCCTCGACCTCACGTTGACCATGGCCGACCGGCGATTCCCCACCACCACATGTCGTCCTTCTCCTCCCCAATGCTCCTCTGTGGTGGAGCTTCTCCTCCCCGACGAGGATCTGGATCGGGGGGTCCTCGTCCTCCTCCGTGGTGGAACCACTCCTCCCCGACGAGATCTGGATCGGGGGTCCTCGTCCTCCTTCGTGGTCAAACTGCTCCTCCCCGACGAGATCTGGCGTGGTGGGCGCCGCCGTCCTGCCGTCGTGGTGGGCGTCGCCGCCTTGCTGTCGTGCTACAGTACGCCGTGGTGCATCAGTGGTGGAACTGCTCCTCCGTGGTAGACGTCACCGGCCTGCCGGCCGCCAGCTAGATGCGCACGCCGTCCTGGTGCATCGGTGACCGCCCCTGCTGCTCCATTCTTTGCCCTCCCGCTCTCTTCTTTCCCAGGTCGTCTCCCTTGCCCTCCCGCCCTCTTCTTCCCCAGGATGCCCCTGCTCCTCCGCTCACTGACCCGACTGCCTCAGTCACAGCGTCCTTGTGGAGGAACGACAATCGACAACGACGACTCCCAGTGGCGGCCGTCCTGCCGGTGTCGGGCTCTGGCGCTGACCCTGGCCTTTTCTTCTTCATCCCGGCGCCGCCCCATGGTCAACGGGGATGGAGGGGCGGCACTGAGCTCGTGTGCACGCTTGCCGGCTGCGGAGGGAGAGAGGTTGGGAGCGAGGGGAAGGGCTGTGGCGTGATTGGAGGGCCTAGGAAGCAGGGGGAGAAAGTTGGAGGGTGTTTTTGCATTAAGCCTAAACCGTTATGCCACGTAAGCAGGAAATGGGCCCCATCTATCATAAACACGCTTAACAGAGCTAGATCCGCCGATCAGTGGTTTTTGCAACAAGATTATCGAAGACGTAGTGTTTTCTGCAAAGCTAGTCTTTAAAGTGGTGGTTTCATGCAATTTACTCCACCTTCGGCAAGCTCCATGCCGCCAGCCATGCCGTCGTGGCCGCGCCGTGGGAGGTGCTGCTCGTGTCGGAGCGTCAGGAGAAGCGTTGCTGCTTGGTCGAGGCCATCATCTTCAACGTCTCGCTGGCAAAGCCCATGTGCCGCCCATACTCACCCTCCCGCCGGAGTACCGCCTTACCAACGTCTGCCGGGCCTTCCTCTGCTTTGCGCCGGCGACGATCAACAGGGAGGTGCCGCCGGTGTTTGTCTGCAACCCCGCCACCGGCAAGAGGCTGGCACTCCCCATGCCGCCTGGGTACGGCTTGGACGATCTCGTCGCCTTGGGATTCAGTCCGACCACCAAGGAGCTCAAACTGTTCCGGTGTACGGGCTCAAGGACGCTTGATAATAAATACCTGGACGTATACACCTTGGGTGAGTCCAGCGGGTGGCGTCGACGCCCGTACCTCTCCCAGCTCAGCCCCGTGCACGGCAGCCATCTGCCGGTGCTCGTCAACGGCGAGCTATATGTGTTGATTGACAAGAACAATGGAAACGGCAGACGGACTCACAGGATACTGGCAATTGACGTGGCGAGCGAGATGCATTGCACGTACCATCTCCCACGCATCGAGGCCAACACGCCTGTGAACGCCTTCGAACTACGTGGCCGGTTGTGCTTGGCCGTGAACACCGGCGAATGGGAGCACCACCCCAAGGTCCAGCTCCGGGTCATGCCGCCGCTAGATTGGCTCGACGCCACCACCAATGACGATAACACCAAGCTAAACTGGGATCTGCTCTACAGCTTCGACCTTGATTCTGAAAAAGTTTCCCGTGGCATTCGGAGCAATGCACCCCGGGGCGCTTGGCTTGAAGACGGTGAGATCTTGTGCTACATGTTAGGCGACACGTTGTACAAGTACGACATATGCGGCCACTCGCTAATTGCCAACAAGGAGCCTATGAAATGGAGTCAGAAACTCATACTCCCGCCAACTCCACAAAAGATCTGCCGTCGATGGGCAATTTATAGTGGCTACCGTTCCAATCTACTCTCGCCTCTCATCTTTCTACCGCTTCCATCCGAAGATGAGGAGACGGTCACACAATTTGAGAATGTCTTGTTAGAGACGATACGGACCCAGAAACATCTCTCCACAGCCGATACCACCGACGAGCGAGCAGCCAAGAGGATTTGCAGCTGAATAGACACTACAGATGATACCACATACGATATTTACTTCACTTCTTTTTATTCCCAACGGATGAAATTTTAGGTGATAGCAGGTGCACCATGAAATTACAGAAAAATATAGAATGAATTTTTTATTTTTGACTTTGATAATTATTGCGTGTGTGTGTGTCTGTATGTGTGTCTGTGTGTGATAATGAAAGATTGCGAAATGGAAATATTTTTCATTAGGAAGAAGCTCTTTCATCTACAAGTCTAAAAGATTTTGCATACGTGCCAAGATTTGGAATGTGAGACCGATGGATCAAAAAGCTACGGTGGTCATCACCATCTGACTCTACTCCCCGGCGGCTGCTAGCTAGGCTCCACGGATGTAGGAAATCAAAACAACATCCACCTTCTAGACCATGCGATCCAGACTTTCTTGTCGTTCGATCGATGGAAGTCAACTCAGCATGGTTTCCCTTTTCTTCCATCTCTTTGGAGAAGGACGCACACACATTCTCGCCTGCGTACCAAACTCCGATGGCATCGAAGAAAGCCGGCAGCACCAGCTCGCAGCACTCCGCAGTCCTAGCAACTCCGGCGGCCTGACTGGTTTTGGTTTTAAAGTCCCAAAGTTAGCAGTAGTGGCGATCCCCGGTGGAAGGGGCGGGGCGGTTGGCTAGTGGCGGAGGATGATGGGGGGCTCGATCCGATATGTCATCCCTTGAACTCTAGAAAAATTTACACTATCCTTCAACTGTCCTAAATTTCTACCAAACTGTAGTCAATCTGTTGAAAATAGAACTTAAAATATGACGACAAAATCCGTGTGGCTTTTACAACCCCTGTGACTGTTCGGTGTTCTTACCGAAAGATGCTCCGCGAGTTCCTACCAAAAGTTGTCATTCAACTATTGCTGCATATAAAAAAAATCTCATAATTTTGCTAAACAAAAGTGTCAGATCAACAGGACAGTTGATGCACAAAGCATGAGAACAATATAATCTGCAGAAATTAGTATTCTTATAGTGTTAGGGCCAGGTATAAAACCTGAACTTTGTTCACGTGTTATTCAGATGATAGGTGCAGTAGCATTTTCAGTTTCGGTTTTCTGCTTTCAATTGAGTAATCGCAGGTGCATCAGCATCACCATGTTCAGAATTGTAGGTGCTAGTGAAAATGGACTGAAACTTATAGGCAGAGTGTCCAAGCGAATTAGGGTCGCCATGTTCAGAATTCGGATAGTTGTCGAATCAGAAATTTATTTTATGCTGATGGACTGTAACTTTCAGCAGAATAACAAAACTCAAGTGCTCAACTCACTGCAAGCATAGTTTAAAAAACCGAACCGGAAATTGAACCGAAAAGGTTGTCGGTTCAGGTTTTTATCAGTCGGATCGCCGGTTCACCGGTTCGTTTATCAGTTTTTTAAGCAATAAAATAATATATGTTGAGTAATATGTGCGCTAATATAGTGTGAAACATGGTCAAATAAAAGTATTTCCATGTACTGGACAACAAAGTATCACAACTGAGTTGTTTATTGGGCCGTGGGCAGGCCCCGCGTACTGCTCACACGACCTGGGATCAAATTCCACTTCTCCCAATATCTACTAAAACATTTTCCCATTTTTTCCCGGTTTAATGGCCCGGTTTTTTTGCCGGTTTTCCATAAAACCGGCCGGTTTGACCGGTTTTCTCCGGTCTGATTGCACAACGGTCTTATTTGCTTAAAAAACCGTTGAGCCTCCCGGTTTCTGTTTTTTCCAGTTCGACGGCCGGTCCGGTCCGGTTTTTTAAGCTATGACTGCAAGAACCACCACATCTGTGTCAACACCTAAGAGAAATGCAGCTAGCAACGTTGAAGTAGTGGCCATTGTCAAATGCATTACAGACTAATATCACCGAACCGTTGTTCAAACAGTTTCAGAATTTTCGAACCGTGATGCCTGCTAGCGCAAATAGGTTTTCTATACTGTCAGGGAGAACAAATCAAGTTTAGCTAGCAGAAAAACAAGAACTGCTAGGTTCTCCTGAACCCATATCTCAACAGTAGACGGCTGACACTTCCGAAGAGGCAAACCGTACTCCTAGGAGTCCTGGCTCCGGTATCTCTCTACTCTGCATCGACATCCGGGTACCGCAGCGCCGCATGGACTGAAATTAGCAGAAAAATAGTCAAACAAGTTTAAATACGAATATCAAAAGGAAAGCTGCTGTACAAAACATCAAAACAATGTAATGTGCTGTGGTTCTTTCTATATCAATGTTCAGTGTGGTTCAGTGTGGATTTGATTCAGCAACTTTTACTGATGCCTGTAATCCTACATCATGCTGCTCAGAATATTTCCGAATGGTTCTAACTCCTAACTGAAACAGATAAGCAGAAGTTTCAGTAAACTGTTTTGAGATTTGCAACAGGTTGGAACGCTTTCCAAAGCACAATGCAGATTAGCACTGAAACCCAAAACATGTGGACAACTTCAAGACTAGTGTGCATATACGAGTCTCACCAGGTGTGCCCGCGACGACGACGACGATGAGGAGGGTCTGGTGGTTTCTCGGCAGGTCGACGAGGAGTGGGGTAACCCAGGCAATATCTGTGCGGAGGCACATGACGAGGTTGGCGACGTCGATGGCCAGCCGGCTGGCCAGCTCGTTCCTCAGGTGGAACACGGACCTCCCCCAAAACCAGAACGAGCCGCGGTCGACGTTCGGCCACACGTACTGGATCGCCCGCCAATGATCCAACATGGCGGCGGCCGGGAAGGCAACCTGCAGTTGAGTCGCAAAGAACCATCTCTTGTCAGGAGATATCAAATCCGAATCTGAGATGCGGAGGCGCAAGAAGCCAAAGAAACAGTGGCGGCAACTGGCAACCAAGAATCTCAAATCTGGCAAGAAGAGAGCCAAGAAATTAACAGGATTTGGCTCCGAGATGAATGAAATTAACACGATTTGCAAAATTGCAATCTTCCGACGCATCACGCATGTTAACAACATCCAAGAGACCAATTCGTGCAAATTCGGGAGAAATCAAGAAGCGAGCATGGCGGACTCACCTCAGTCGGAGGTGGAAGGGGAGGCATGCCCTCCCTGGCGGGGATGGGCTCCACGACCCAGTGCATCATCGTGGTGACGTTTCCGATGTCGAGGACGCTGACGCTGTTGTTCCGGTCGAGGTACGGCGCCGTCGCGTTGGCGCGGAGGCAGCCGCCCTCGAAGTTGTTGAGGAGGACTTCGTTCCCGGATTCTGACAGGGTGGCAGACCAAACCTTTGCCTCCAACTCCGGATGGTTGTAGTTGTGCTGCACGACGCGGCGCGCACGGCGGCCGCGCGGCGCCGTGGCGGCGAGGTAGAGCCCGTAGGCGGCGCTGCAGAGAAACAGATAGACCTCGTGTTCGCCATGGTGCAAGCGCACCTCCCACGCCGCGTTCACCGACGCCGGCGGTGGTGGAGGGAGACGCCAAGCCCGTTGTCGTCGGCGTACAGGTACGTGACGAGCTGGCTGCTGCGCAGCCGAACGTGGTGGCCTTCGTGGAACTGCTCCATCGGTCGCTTGGGCTCTGCGCGTTGGAGACGGGGAGTGGGTTCTTGGTTTCTTGGCGCTCCGGCGACGGGGAGAAGATGGGAAGCCAAAGCTGTTCGGTTGGTTGAGACGGTTACCTTCGGGCGCCAAGCCGGAGTATTTCAAGTTTTTTTTGAGACAGTCAAGCGAAGCTTTTATTAGACCGTCACGATGTTTATAGGGACGAAAGTAAGATCATCAGGGTGGCCTAACCAAACATGGCGATCAAACCCCAGTCCCAAAGCATGCTTCGCTAGATTGTAAGCCTCGACATTCGAGCTCCTAAACTCAGGAACAAAAGTGCAAGAATTAAAGCTACTAGAGTACTCTATGATCTCATGTATAATGGCCCCATAGATCGGGTTACTCCTCTGCTTGATACCGTTCACCACGTCCATGCAATCCGTTGCCACATGAATCGCTTGTAAGTGGAGATCCTCTGCTAATGCCATCGATTCCCTGACTCCCATTGCTTCCAGTGTCGTAGGGTCAGAGATGCCCTTGAACACGACAGTGGACGCACCGAGAAAGATACCCTCCATGCTTCTGCACACCGCTGCTACCGCACCAACACTTGAACTCTCCATGCAGGCTGCATCAACATTAATTTTGGATGTGCCCAACGGCGGCTGCAGCCAATGAGTTGGTCGCGCCGTTCTGGCCTGCACAACAGTATTGGTCACGTTCTTGATCACTTGAAGATCGCTCAAGAACGAGTTAGTGAATATGTGTGTTGCATGCGGACTCTGGAATATATCCTCATATATAGCTTTCCTTCTAGCTGCCCACACTGCCCACAAGGTAACCGTCATGCATACAAAACGTTCATGCGAGAGAGCATCCTTCAGAGCAAAAATCCATTCCCTTGCATTCTCACCATCATGCTGACTCATCTGTTCAACAAGAGAATCGTCAGATAGCGCCCACACACTGCTTGCCATCGCGCACTCAAGCAAATCATGTCTCCATGAATCCCTGGCACCGCAAAACACACATGTAGAAGTAGTCGACATGTTTCTATGGTGGAGTAGTTCCGCTTTTGGGATAGAGCTGCGTGCTAAACGCCATAAAAACAGCTTCACCTTCGATGGCACATCCGTCTTCCATAACTTAGTCCATTCACTACCCGTGTTGCCCGATGCTGATGCGTTATCACCACTTCCATGCTCTCCCTCTAGCCTTTCTTGTACAATCAGTCCTCGCCTTTTGGCACCATCTGGGTTGGTGGCCTTATGGGCCTACAAAATCCATCCATCGGCCCGCGAAAGTTAGATCCACACCGTGGACGCTGTTTTTTTTCAAACAAAACTACACATGTTCGATGTAATCGTTACAATATCATAATATCATGTGGTTGAATGGAAAAAAATCGCGTTTTTCTTTCTCGAGAAAAAGGCTATCCTTGCATCCTTAGGTTACCATTTTCCTTAGGTCCACCTTCCCCGTCGTCGGTCACTTCGACCCCGCCGGCCACCGCCCACTCCGCTAGTCCCCTGACCGTCGCCCCGTCCGTCCCCTCGCTCCCATGGCGACGAGTCCCCGCTCAGTCAACTCCACCTTCCATCCCTCCGGTGAGCGCCCGGTGGTGCCGGCCTCGGCCTATCCTCGAGCTCGGCGGGCTCGGAGGCGATGGGTCGTGCCCCCCCCCCCCCCCCCCCGCCCGCAGGTGCGGTGGTCGCGCCGGACGCGGCGGCTTTCTTGGAGGCAGTCGTTGCTGACGCGTAATAAGGAGATGTGGAGGCGCTGACTCAGTGTTCGGGGGCATGCTGCGCATGGGGAGACCTCGGCACGGCCGAGGAGGGAGGTCTCGCCGAAGGTCGCAGGCCTATGCTTCAGGTGCTTCGAGGAGGGGCACTTCCGACGAGATTGTACGAACGACATCGTTTGCTTCCGGTGTGGTGGACCCGGCCACAGCTCCAAGGACTGCAAGAGGCCCCGAAGCCCATCCCCGGAGGGTGAGCTCCGGCGCCAGGTCGCGGCCAGGGTGGCCCGCGCTGACCAGGCGCCGTGGCGCCGCGCTGCGGACAGGAGGCCCTCGCCCCCCCCCCCCCCCCCCCCCCCCCCCCCCGCCGCCCGCCATCGCAGCAGCCCCCGCCGTCTGGCCTCGCCTACACGCCCGCACCTGGCTAGCGCTCAGCCAGTAGAGCTCAACCCATAGGAACTGTGCATCATCCTCGCAGAAGGACCGATTCTTCAATTGGAGCTTCTTGACCTCCTCCCTGGAGGCATTGGATGCTCTGCTCGGAACAACGAGAGCTTTTGGAGGTAGTGGTGCGACCGGTCAATTGACAAATGCAAGGAATGGCGTGAAGGAGCGATGAGCTATTAGAAAAGTGTGGCGTGAGGTTTAACTATGAGCTACAAGAGTAGAAGGTAGTATTAGTGTATTACATATGGTTAACAGGAGAGTTCCATGTTATCTATACTACTTATAAAAGAGCAAAATCTTTTTTAAGTGCACCTCACAAAACGTACACGGATACATGACCACCGCATGATTAGTCCCACTAAACTCAATCTAACGGCTAGCCTTAACGTAATATGTTCTCTTTGTGCACTTAGCAATTTACATTGACTGGCCGTACTTCACCGTAGAGGAAAATATGAAAGCGCCTGGTCAATTAGGAAACTATAATCACGGACACATCCTATTAAGAAACTAATCACGGGAGCATCTAATTATTAGGAAACTAATCACAAACGCATCTTATTATTAAGAAACTAATCACGGACACATCCTATTATTAGGAAAATGATCACGCATGCATCCTATTATTAGAAAATAATCACAAGCGCATCCTACTAGGAAATTAATCACGGACGCATCTAATTATTAGGAAACTAATCACGGGCGCATCCTATTAGATAACTAATCACGAACACATCTAATTATTAGTAGGAAACTAATCGCGATCGCATCCTATCGTCTCCTACCAGGGAATCGCGATCGCGAGTTGCCTGCCGTCACCAGCCCACCACCCACGCAAGCCACAGTGGGAGACACGCGAGGAGGATTTGTGGCTTCCTCCGAACACACACACGTCCGTCGTCGCCTTCATCTTCTGCTTAGAGGCCAAGTCACTCTTCTACTGACTGCAACGACTTCGCCCACGTCCTGGGCATGCTCTCCGGGAACCACCGGCATCCGCGTCGACTTCAGCTGCGTCCACAACACCCACGCTAACAACCACCCACCGCCGACGCCCTTCAAGTGGGGGCAATGCTGGGTATCCTGGACCAATATAAGCGGGCCATGCATGTAGATTCGCCTGGTCGCCAACCATCATCGTCCCCAGGGTGGCGCAGGTCTCGGCCATTGTGCAGCAGGTGAAGCTAATCACGGCCCCATCTCATTCGCCCGAAGCCACCGCCGACTCCCTCAACTCTGACGCGTGCTGCTCCGTTGAACACGTTTGTCCAGTACTCATGCGTGGATGACGTCGTCCAAAGACATTCTACCTTCGTCGGACGTTGGAACTCCCCATGCCCTGGTGCGTGGAGGCCGCCGCCTCAAAGTTGGACGACTGACTCACCTGCGTTGACAACGCCACCTAGCTGGTGAGAGGACACGGTCGCCGCGGCCGCTCGCAGGATTGAACGGCGGAGACGCTCGCCTTCACGTGAACGCGTCGCATGCATGCACTAATCAGGGACACGGTCGCCGCGGCCGCTCGCAGGATTGAACGACGGAGACGCTCGCCTTCACGTGAACGCGTCGCATGCATGCACTAATCAGGTAAGTATCGAGTGTTGTTTTTTTACTGTCATCGCTACCTCGCCGGTGGTGATACATCTAGAAGTACAAGAACTAGAGATGAGGCAATGAGAAACAGAGGAGTGCTGGAGCACACACAGTTGGGTTTCAGGCAACCAATGCCTTCTTTTTTTCTTTTTGTTTTCTCTGATTTTTGCATACCTGTGATAGATATCCATGTTTTCTTAAGTACTGACTACCAGTTATTACATGGCCAACTCACCACTACACAGTGAACTCACAGACAAATTCACTGAACCTAGACCTTACTTGCAGTCATGAAATTACGTTTCACCGGAAAAAACCCAGAAGTTTGCATAAGTTTTAGTGAAAAGAAACTAAAGTTCGCATAAGTTTTACTAAAAAACCTGAAGTTTGCATAAGTGTTATTTGTTTGTCCAGCAGATACATGACAATTGTAATTTTACATGCGCATTTTTCATACCGTCCTTATCTACAGTTGAGTTAACATGTTTTCCTAATAGAAAACTTGGATCACATGCAAGAGAAGAAAAAAATGCATTTGATTATGATGATGACGAATGTAGGATATTTTGTGGTCATGGTAAATTCTCATATCATTTATTTTATTTCATTATTGCACTCTCTACATTACATACTACGCACGACCACTTTGGCAGAGGTGACGAGTTCGCATCATACAGAGAGACCAACCATGTTTCTGTTGGAAATATGCCCTAGAGGCAATAATAAAAGCATTATTATTATATTTCCTTGTTCATGATAATTGTCTTTATTCATGCTATAATTGTGTTATCCGGAAATCGTAATACATGTGTGAATAACAGACACCAACATGTCCGTAGTAAGCCTCTAGTTGACTAGCTCGTTGATCAACAGATAGTCATGGTTTCCTGACTATGGACATTGGATGTCATTGATAACGAGATCACATCATTAGGAAAATGATGTGATGGACAAGACCCAATCCTAAACATAGCTTAAAGATCGTATAGTTCGTTTGCTAGAGTTTTTCCAATGTCAAAGTATCTTTTCCTTAGACCATGAGATCGTGTAACTCCCGGATACCGGAGGAGTGCTTTGGGTATACCAAACGTCACAACGTAACTGGGTGACTATAAAGGTAGACTACGGGTATCTCTGAAAGTGTCTGTTGGGTTGACACGGATCAAGACTGGGATTTGTCACTCCGTATGACGGAGAGGTATCACTGGGCCCACTCGGTAATGCATCATCATAATGAGCTCAAAGTGACCAAGTGTCTGGTCACGGGATCATGCATTACGGTACGAGTAAAGTGACTTGCCGGTAACAAGATTGAACGAGGTATTGGGATACCGACGATCGAATCTCGGGCAAGTAACATATCGATTGACAAAGGGAATTGTATACGGGGTTGCTTGAATCCTCGACATCGTGGTTCATCCGATGAGATCATCGTGGAGTATGTGGGAGCCAACATGGGTATCCAGATCCCCGCTGTTGGTTATTGACCGGAGAGTCGTCTCGGTCATGTCTGCCTGTCTCCCGAACCCGTAGGGTCTACACACTTAAGGTTCGGTGATGCTAGGGTTGTAGGGATATGTATATGCAGTAACCCGAATGTTGTTCGGAGTCCCGGATGAGATCCCGGACGTCACGAGGAGTTCAGGAATGGTCCGGAGGTAAAGAATTATATATAGGAAGTGCTGTTTCGGCCATCGGGACAAGTTTCGGGGTCACCGGTATTGTACCGGGACCATCGGAAGGGTCCCGGGGGCCCACCGGGTGGGGCCACCTGCCCCGGGGGGCCACATGGGCTGTAGGGGGTGCGCCTTGGCCTACATGGGCCAAGGGCACCAGCCCCAAGAGGCCCATGCGCCTAGGGTTCCAAAAGGGGAAGAGTCCCACAAGTGGAAGGCACCCCCTAGGTGCCTTGGGGGGAGGGAAACCTCCCTTGGCCGCCGCCCCCTAGGAGATTGGATCTCCTAGGCCGGCGCCCCCCCTTGGCCCTCCTATATATAGTGGGGAAGGAGGG
This sequence comes from Triticum urartu, assembly GCF_003073215.2. Taxonomy (NCBI): domain Eukaryota; kingdom Viridiplantae; phylum Streptophyta; class Magnoliopsida; order Poales; family Poaceae; genus Triticum; species Triticum urartu. The sequence continues at coordinate 78,495,706 of NC_053028.1, read as the reverse complement.
CTTTTTGATCACAGCCTTTGGTTGCCTCCTTCTCCCTCTCCAACACCTCCTCCTCCTCCATAGTGCTTGGCGAAGCCCTACGGAGTACTGCAGCTCCATCACCACCACGCCGTCGTGCTGCTGCTGGAGCCATCTTCCTCAACCTCTCCTTCCTCTTGCTGGATCAAGAAGAAGGAAGACGTTACGCTGACCGTACGTGTGTTGAACGCGGAGGTGCCGTCCGTTCGGTGCTAGGATCTCCGGTGATTTGGAATCACGTCGTGTTCGACTACTTCATCCCCGTTCTTTGAACGCTTCCGCGCGTGATCTACAAAGGTATGTAGATGCAATCCAATCACTCGTTGCTAGATGAACTCATAGATGGATCTTGGTTAAACCGTAGGAAAATTTTTGTTTTCTGCAACGTTCCCCAACAGTTTCTCCAAATATCTTGAATCATGATCCTTATGACTTCATCTCTAATACTTATAAGAAGTACATTTTTTTCATTTGACTATTTCCTGACTTGAGAGGTAAGGTATGTTTTATCCACTAGAGTTGCTAAAATTGGAAGCATGTCTGCAGTTTTTTTCTTTCTAAACCGGCATTTGTTGGCCTTTTTTTGCCACTGTTATTCTTACAAGTGGTAGCCTACGCATGTTGAAGACCATTTCCAAATTATTTATCTTCGTATCATTATTACTACAAACTGAGAGGATATTTCTTATATTGTCAAAATTTTAGAATGTTGAGCCCTTAAAGAAATGTGTAGTACTCAAGTAACTGTTCCAAGTTGTCATATTAATGCTTTTGTCCAGTGAATAACAAGTATAATTATGCAATTTATCACTGTAATTTTTATTTGGTTTACATGTTCTATTTTCATAATAAAGCAAGTCACTTTTCTTGCTTGCAGACATTACGACACTTGTGGTGCAATAGTAGAATCAGATGGTCCAACTAGCATTTTTTTGGTCTTGTTTCACAGCTGATTCTATGCAGTCAAGACATCTCTACACTTCTCTATCTGACAATTGCTTCCTCTTTTCAACAAACCATAAATGTCTCTTCCCACTATTGTGGTTGGCACTTAATTGTAATAATAATTCTTGATTGGAGTTTGTTGGCACTGAAACGCTTCCTTAGCTTGTCCTAAGTGACAATTTCATGTGTGATTATACTTGCATAAATGTGTGCATATGAAGAATCATGATGAATCTTCTAAATAATTTTGAGTTTTATACATTGGGAAAAGTGGGTGGTCTTTTAATATAGGAGGCATGCTTGATTAAGGAGAAACGATATTTCAAATTATTTGTACAAGTTGGAATAAGAGATTGTGTACTTTATAGGGAAAATTTCAAATTTAGAATAAATTGTCTTGTATTAAGTTTAGTATAGTGTGTTAATCCAAATAGACGCGTGTTGTACGTGCACACTTATTAGTCTAAATAGACGTGCGTTGCACGTGCACACTTACTAGTTTCGTGTAAATTTGCATCCTGACCACGCGCAGGAAAGAATAAGTGTGATTCATCACTTATGGAAGTTATCTTTTGTCTCGTTGGCTCCTGGGGTGATGCATGTGTCTCTGGAGAGTTGTTCTCCATTTATATATCTTGTTACGGACATGTGCCAACAAATAAATGTGAGGATAAGGTTGATGAGAATTAATGTCTACCATGTCATGCAACGTTGCTATGTCTTTGGAAGATGCACTCAGACCAAATATAATGTTTCTATCTAAGTTGACGATCGAAAGGGATTGTTGATCACGCATAATCAGTTTGTCCTGGTTTGAGGATCCATCCATGCCTATGGATGGATGGGTATGTTACCAAATCCATTTGCTTGTATTTCTTATGAAACATAAAGAGAAAAGAGACTTCTTTTGAAATCAAGAAGGCTTGAGCATTAGAAACATTAAAATGAACAAACTGCTCGTCTGTTTCTTGACAATCCTTGAAGAAAGCTTGACTGAGTTGGAAAGCTGGCTCAAAAGTAGAGAAACTCGAACTCGGTACATCATTCCATTCTTGAGATTATTGTCAAAGCCATGATTAATAATTCCCTTTCTTGGAAACCAACGGGTCGTCATCGTCATTTGATTAATTGCCCTGGGGATGCCCACGAGTCATCAAGCAATTAATGGACTTGTTTGTGCCACCTCATTGATCCATGGCACCGCGGCCTCCTCCTTCTCTCCACCATTCCTTGTAAGGCCATCTATGTTGCTATATATACTAGAAAGATTCATTTATTCGTGTGCGGGATGCGCGTGTGACTTATGACTTAGGACTTGAGCGACGGTGATGCGGCAGGAGAGAGAGAGGAGGAGGAAGATGAGATCTCATCTTTGTGCTCGCTTATTGCAATGATGCGGGGGAGAGGAGATGAGGTGATGCCATACCATTCCCAGGTAATTACACTCTTCCTGCATCCCATTATGTGCGTTAAGTTGTGTGTGTGTCAAGATATCAGCCATGGTGGAGGAAAGAAAAGATGTTATGTTGTGCACGTGCGCGTCGAGCTTTGGCCACGGAGTTCCGGTACGCACGTACTACGTGTGCAGCATGACGTCAAGACACACACACACACCAACACACACGTGTACTAGATAGAGTAGCGTACGTACTGCGAGGTCTGCTTGCATTGTGGCGTGCGTGGTTGACTTTCCCTCCTTCCTTTGCGGTGTGCGTGCGTGTAAATCAGAATGAGGACGACGTGATGCGTGCGTGGCACCAGACCCGCCCGATCGGAAGGAGACTTTTAACGTACGCGCACCTTCTGGCCGGGTCCAACCAAATCCAACGCAGTTTCCTCCCTTCATCTCCGCACCTGTTCTTCCTTCATCCTGCGGCGGCCTGACCTTCTTCGACGACAAACGCCTCGTCCTCGTCAACCCCTTCATGGGCGCACATTGAGGAAAAAAGAGAAAAATCCAAGCTCTTTAGGTATCATCATCTGGTTAGCAATATTTTGAGTATGCAGTAGCAGTTACTTAATTGTTAACACATATCACTTCTTTTATGCTGATAGAATGCCAGGAGGATGGGAGGCAATTGTGTGAAATCAAGATGTCCAGGTGTTGCTGGTGATGAAAGGAAGGCTTATAAACCTCCAAGACGCTACTATGAAGCAGAAAAGTTAGCGGTTGTGGCAACCCTGCAGGTGGTGCTCCAGTTTGGCATGGGTCGAAGTATTCTAGGATCAAATTCTCAGAACTCATCTGGAAGGTAACGTGTTGTGTTGTACTGGCGACAGTTTGATGTAGTTAATGTACTGTATTTCTGTTGTAGTAGAACTTGTAATGTGGTTGCGCATGAACTTGCTAAATTTGATGCTTGCTTAATTTGGTGCTGCTTTGGGTGTTACTAAGATCCATAATCCATTACCGTGGAACCGAGGATTTTCCTCAGTTTGCATGTGACTAGCCATGCCTGTGCGCGGCAGCACGCCGCGCTTCGCTAATATGTTTGTGTATTAGTTTCTATATATTTTCCTAGATTTATGTTTGTTTGTTCCTTTCTTGCCTAGTATGTTTCTTGTTTATAGTCCTGCTTCCTTGCCCCCTACTATTCGAACGCTTTTTTAAAAGGTACGCTCATTAATTCATATATTTAAAATTTCCAGTGAGAGAATTGGTGAAGTTATAAAAGAGACGTTCACTGGTATATTTGGCTGGAACATGTGTTTGTTTATTTCTTGACTTGTTATAGGTAATTCTTGTTCTGAAACACTGAGAGTTCGCTCTATGAATTGGATGTTGGATGTACATAGTAGTCATTCTGTTAGGGCAAAGAAAGCTGATCACCTATTTTACACGATTCTGTCTATTGCTATTTTCAGCCACAGATACGAAGCTATTGATTTTAAATTCAGAAGTAGAGAATGGTAAATCTATATACCCATTTATTTATGTTAGTTTTTTAAGACTTCCCTCAACTTACTGGGAATTTATAAAACACTTGGGAGTAAGCCACATTGCCATACAATAATATGTTTGACACCACAATTGTGAGATACATTGTGATGATATAAACATGGCACATAAAATCATTGGGTAGGCCACCTGGGCCAAATAACAATTAAGTGCATGCAAGTCTGAAGACAGTGAAACCCTATATCAGGTCTTTATTCGCGAGTCTTGCATCAGTTGTATCAACTTTCATGTTCACTGATGTACTTCTATTTTTACCAAATAAAAATAGTTTGTCATCATAGACTTCAAACCTTCAAAATTGGACTTCTCATTCACAGTTTTGGCATTTTTATTGTCAACAGCCACATGCCTTTGCCTCGAACATCTAGATCTGACATCTCAAGAAAAATAGCCAGCCCAGATCCTTCTATCTCATGCTTGATTTATGAAATAGATCGGATTAATACAACATGAAAGCATTAGGCAAAAAACAAATAATCAGTACTCAAATCAAAAGCATTTACATTCAGTTCCAAACGGTTGAGTTCGTATTGGATAACAGAGCTGTACTAACCGAGTTTTCTAAAATCTACAAAAACATAAATCAGCTAGAGGCCGGATAATCAACTCCAAGCACACAACTTCTGTATGAAAAACAGAGTTGTATTAACAAAATACAATAGCAGAGTTGAAAATTATGCCATCCGAATTCTTTCATTAAGCTCGTGCGCGGGGACATGTAAAGAGAAGTAACACAATATGCAGCACCGGAATTAGCTCCTTGCTTCTGCTCCTAGTAAATTGTCTAGGGCAGTAAAAAAATCAGAAAAAGGAGAAAAAAGAATCCTAGCAGTGTATAGGGTGTTTACTTATATGGGGAGCGGCGGTTATGTTGCATCGGCCGATGTAATGGAAAACCTCTGTCGTATCAAACAAGATGTAGCAGAAATTAATGTATCCTCCAACTTCGTCATGCATTGTACTTGTAGGCTTGTTTTGCTGGAAAAAGGTGTATCAGACAAATTATGTTCCCAGGCGTAGGAGTAAATTGCACAAAACCATCATTTTAAAGGCTAGGTTTGCGAAAACACTACACTACATTTTTTTTTGCAGAAAACATCACGTCTACGGTAATGTTTTTGCAAAAAACACTGATCGGCGGATTTAACTCGATTGAGCATGTTTATGACAGATTGGGCCCGCTAGTCAGGCTGATGTGGCACCGGCTAAGTAATTGCGACGTTGGCAAACGTTATCATCCCGTGTGGCCCTGTGGGGTCTACCTGTCATCTAAAGAAAAAAGAAAAAAAGCTGGTGGTCCGTGCTCGTCAACCTCCCGCCGCTGGACAGAGGAGCGCTGTGGCCGCCGGCGCTGGAGTCGATTGGGGCCCGAGGGAGCTCGCCGGTGACGGCTCTGGAACAGGCGCTCCGCGCCGCGTCCGGGGGGTGGCTGCGGGGTCGCATGGGACAGCCTGCAGCGTTGCCGCCATGGGCCAAGCCGCGACGGTTGAAGAGCTGCGATGGCGGCGCCCGCAGGGCTTCCCTGGAGGAACTCGGGGGCGGCAGCAGTTCGAGGGCATCCAAAGGAGTCGGTTACGCCAAAGGAAAGGGAGGGGAGGGCTGCTGGCCAGGAATTTGGCCAACGGGACGGGCGGCGGCACCTTGGCCATTGGAGGGGGGAGGAGCTCTGAGGCTTGGGGAAGGAGTTGAGGACTGCGAGGGGGCAACGGGATCCCTGCGCCCTCGCGAGCCACGCGAGGTCTGTGTCGAGGCAGAGCCTGCCATCGTCGTTGCTGCATCGAGGCAGATGCCGCCGTTCGTCTGCCCTCAGCCGAGGCAGAGACCTCCCCGCCACCAGTGCCCCCCCACGGATTCCATCCTTGAGCACGGCCGCCGCATCCCGGCGCCACGGTCCTTGCCGTCCTTGACCTTCCTCGCCTGGCTGAGACTCGCGACGCCGGCCTTTGTCCGCCGGCGTGTGCACTGCACTCAAACTGTTCGATGGAATGCCAAAGAGAGGCTTGATAGGCTGACAAGTGGGCCCCACATTCAGCAAACGTTTTCATGTAACGGTGTGAGAAACTGGTGCCATGTCAGCCTGACTGGCGGGCCCTATTTGTCATAGACTCAATTAACTGAGCCCTATCCGCCGATTAGTGTTTTTTGCAAAAAAGATTACCGTAGACCTGATGTTTTTTGCAAAAAAATAAATGTATTGTAGTGTTTTTCGCAAACCTAGCCTTCAAAGTGATGGTTTTGTGCAATTTACTCCAGGCGTAGCAGTGCTCGGTTCTTTGTCTCGCACCAGGGCTGGTTTTGGGGAACAATTTTGTGTGATGAAAACGGTGTGTGTGCATATGTGCTATTACAAGATATTACCAAACAGTTGGCAGTGGGTAGGAGAGCCGGTACTGAAGGAATTCAGCTGAGCTAAGGCGAATTCAGTTGTCCGCGTGACTGGCAATGAATTCAACAATATTATACGGATTCAAGAGTTCAACTAGAGACACGACGAGCTCTATTTGATCCGTTTTTTCTTCTTCTAATTTGGTGCTGATACCCCCTAGTTTTAATCTTTGACGTTGCTGGAGAACCCAGCTGCATCATCCGATTAACTTTTTCTGTTTTTCTGCAGCATATCTCTGCCTACTTCGTGTTAGTAACCCCACCATGCATTTTCCTCGGCATGTTGCAGTGTTAACATAGCATTGCTTACGTGCATAATTTACTGCTTTATTATCATTTTCCAATGCAAGGGTAAAGTGCATCAGCTTATTATTCATTTAAAGGAAATGGCAAATCCCGTCTGTTATTCTCAATCTCAAACCGGACAGTGCACGGCGGACGAACTGGCGAGCTAGCTCACGACCGCCAGCCAGCACCTCACACGAACGACGCCTCCTCGCCCTTGGTGAAGTACTTGCCGGTTGGGCCACCGTCCAGCAGCAGCGCCACCTTCACCACGCCGCGTGCTCCCTCCTCGGGCGTCAGGACACCTGAGCCCATGCTCATGTCTGTCTTGACATAGCCCGGATGCGCGCAGTTGACGCGCAGCGTGGGGTGCCTCCTGGCCAAGATCCTCGTGTAGGCGTTGGTGGCAGCCATGGCCACCTTGTATGCCGAGAACCCCGTGGGCCACCCGTGCGCCTCGAGCGCATCGGCCTCGAAGTCTTGCAAGAACTTGTCCAGCACCTCGTCTAGCCTCTCCTCTGTCAGGTTGTGGATATCGTTGAGGTCCCGCCTCACCTCCTCGTTCCTAATAAGCTGCATGGATAGATCAAAGTTCCCTTTATATATTTGATTCGATACCGGTGTAGCAATAGCATGATCGATGGAGATTGGAAAGAACATGATTAAGTTACCCTTAGCAGTCCATATTCGGAGGAGACATTCACTATCCTTCCCTGGGAGGAAGATTGCAGCAGCAGAGGCAGCAGGGCCTGGGTTACATGCTTGGTGCCATAGTAGTTTGTCTCCACGGCTTTCCTTGCGGCGTCGATGGGCTCCCGGACATTCTTCACCATCCATTCAAGTCTCTGGTTGGAGTCGAGGCCGGCGAACTGATGCACAGATAAGATGAACTTGTTCAACCAGGATGCATATATGTCCGAGCAACTGCACAACAACAGAGCCACGTGAACTCACCTTCTCGTCGTTGGCATCGAGTTCTTGGGGGTACTCAACCCCACCAACGCCGGCATTATTGACCTACAAATTACACCGGACGGTTGCTTCAAACCTTCGGTGACAGAGCATTAGCATGAAGAAAGCAAATGGAAAACTTGCCAGGATGTCCAGCTTCCCGAAACGGGCCTCGAGGAAATCGACTAACGTAGCAATGCTCGAAGCGTCTGTGATGTCCAGCTGATGGAAGACGACGTCGGTGACCCCCAGCGCTCTGAGCTTCTCGGCCGCCCCCGCGCCCCTCGTCTCGTCCCGAGCTGTCAGAACGACCGTGACTCCTCCATCCCTGGCTAGTTGTCGGCACACCTCGAAGCCGATCCCCTTGTTCCCGCCGGTGACGACGGCGATCCTAGCAACCACGCGCCGCCGATCAGAGCAAATGAGCAATACTGCTTCGAGGCAAACCTACATCGCGGCGTCAAGAGCAAAGAATGGGTAGGTAGGCTAACCTCTTGTTTGGCCGGCTGGAGATGGCTCCTTCCATGAGTGCTGCACCACACGACCACGAGCTCAAACAAGAAGATATAGCGTTTCCACAATCGTCAGATTGGTGATGTTATCCATTCTAATCTACTAGGTCCCCTTCGCCGTCCTGGTGGTTAGGCACACGCGTAGGCCATCATGCATGCCTGCCAGCAGCACATCCGTTGCTTTCAGAGAGGAGGAGGACATCATGCCGGCACTGCCAGCAGCTCATGCGTTGCTTTCATGGACAACTGTGCTACGAGAGAAGGAAGTCGGGTTTTTCTTTTTCTTTTTTTCAAACACACAAAAGCTTTGCACATCAATGTATTAGAAGGATACAAGTGATGTGGCGACCGCGACCAGCACCACGACTAGGGTCACGGAATATTGGGCTATCTATGCCCTCAGGGCATCTCCAGCGAGGGTCGTGAAATGAAGATCACCAAATATCCACGGACAAGTTTGGACGTGTCAATGAAAAAAAATTCACCGGTTGCCTGGCTAGCAACAAGGCTGCGAGGCCGGCTCCTCCTTCATGCGGTAGCGTGGCAGGGTGGCCGGCTCCTCCTTCACACGGCGTTCAATTTGAATGTCGTGGATTTGGAGAGTAGACAATGCAGTTTGTCTTTGCTTGGTAGTATTTGGACATAGGACTTTGCTATAGATCCTCTTGGTAAGCACTAAATTTTGCATGAACTATCATTGTCTTTTGCTCATACAATTATAGCTAAATTTAAATACACACATGTTTTTTCTCCCGTTACAATTCACAAGCATATGTGCTATAGTATATAATAATGACCAAAGACATCAATAAAATTTTCGTTCTATATTTTTATTAATTTTCTGGAACGCCTCTTGTTACCTAAAATTTCATCCATTGGGAATAGAAAGAGTGAAGTATATATCTGGCGTGGTAGCATCTGTAGTGTCTATTCAGCTGCAAATCCTCTTGGCTGCTGGCTCATCGGTGGTATTGGCTGTGGAGAGACCTTTCGATTTATTGAGTCGTAGTGTCCCTAACAAGACATTATCAAATTGTGTGATCTTCTCCTCCTCCTCGGACGGAGGCGGTCGAAAGATGAGAGGTGAGAGTAGATTGGAATGATAGCCACTATAAATTTCCCATCGACGGTAGATCTTTTGTGGAGTCGGGGGAAGCTGAAGTTTCTGATTCCATTGGATAGGCACACTGCTAGCAAATAGCGAGTGATCGCATGTGTCGTACTTGTACAACGTGTCGCCCAACCTGTAGCACAAGATCTCGTTGTTGTCGTCGCCGGCGATCTCTCTCTCTCTCACTGAAGATGAACTCTCACGCTCTCTGTAACTGAAACACGATGACAAGAGATTTTTGTGCCGCGCACACTTCCTGCGGCTTTTCTGTTTTTCTCCTTATTCCTTATAACTTGAGCTACATGTAGACTAAGCTAACAGCTGATCCTATACTTTCGGCATTCCCAGCACGCACAACGTGCCATCCCACGTTGAACTGGTAGTGGCCAGTGCCCCGGACTGCCTAGCGAACGACCCGGGCTACACACACACACGCAGCTATGCAACATGCCCATGGCATGGACACGTACAAGAAAAGAAAAACAAATATGCATCTAGACTGTCTATGACACGAATGAATGCTAACAAATCACCCCCTCAGTCGTGGCTTGCTCCTTTCACGTCGACGATGCCGAGCTTCTCTCTGAACCCAACGAACTTTGCACGCCTGAGCGACTTGGTCAGAAGGTCAGCAACCTGTTCCTCCGTCCTCACGTGCTGAACATTGATCCTCTTCTCCTCGACGCACTCGCGTATGAAATGATAGCGAGTGTCGATGTGCTTGCTCCGGTCATGGTGAACCGGATTCTTGCACAGCGCAATCGCGGACTTGTTGTCGACGAGGAGCTTGGCCTCCATGGGTGCTTGGCCTTGGAGCTCTCCAACCAGCCGTCCGAGCCACACACCGTGGCAGGCAGTCGTAGCTGCTGCAATATATTCCGCCTCACACGACGAGAGAGCCACCGTCTTCTGTTTCTGTGATGCCCAAAGTACACAGCTGGAGCCGAAGAAGAAAACTGTGCCGGTGGTGCTCTTGCGGTCATCCGGATCACCAGCGAAGTCGATGTCGCTGTAGCCCACCACCCGTGGACGCGACGAACCATGCCGCTCATAACGACAGCCGTACGTCGCCGTGCCGCTGACGTACCTCAGCATATGCCTCACAACCGCCATGTGCAGAGCTGTTGGAGCTTCCATGTAGCGGCTGACGAGTCCAACAGCGTAGCAGATGTCCGGCCGGGTATTCACCAAGTACCGCAAGCTCCCAACAATGCTCCGGTACTCAGTGGGATCGACGGCGTCGCTGCCGTCATTCTTCATCAACTTCAGCCTGTTCTCCATGGGTGTGTGGCAAGGGTTGCAACCCTCCAGGCCCGCGTACTTGACGATCTTCTGCGCGTAGCTGCTCTGGCACAAAGTGATCGCCTCCTCCGTCTGATTCACCTCGACGCCGAGGTAATATGAGAGGAGGCCCAGATCGCTCATGCTGTACATCGCCTTCATTTGCTCCTTGAACTCGACGATGTCAGACGCGCGGGAGCCGGTGATGATCAAGTCATCAACGTACACCCCCACGATCAGGAAGTCGTTCTCCTTCGCCCTCCTGTAGACTGCGTGCTCCAAGGGACTCCGCTCGAAGCCGAGCTCCACCGGAGAGCTGTCCAACTTCGCGTTCCATGCGTGAGGAGCTTGATGAAGCCCATACAGCGCCTTGCGCAGCTTGAGCACCACGTGCTTGTTCTTGTCTTCGATGTAGCCTGGCGGCTGCCGGACATACACTTCCTCGGCAAGGTCTCCATTCAAAAACGCGGACTTGACGTCCATGTGATGGACTTCCCAGCCGCCCCGAGCAGCGAGCGCGATGAGCACCCGCACAGACGCGCGCCACGGGTGCAAACACCTCGTCGAAGTCCACTCCTGGTTTCTGTGAATAGCCTTTTGCAACTAAACGAGCTTTGTGCTTAATCACGTTACCTTGTGGGTCTTTTTTCACCTTAAATACCCACTTTAGCCCGATCGCATGCTGTCCTTGAGGAAGATTGGTGAGCTCCCAAGTCTGGTTGCCCTCTATGCAGTTCATCTCCTCGTCCATGGCGCGCTTCCAGCGCCAGATCGACACTGGCTGGCTCCTCGGCCACCACGAGACACAGCCCGCTGTACTCCAGCTCGTACGGGTCGGTGTTGTCGATCAGCTCCTCATACGTGCGGTAGCGGAGCGGCAACCCCTCGGAGTCGTAAGACTCGCCGGTGGGAGGCGTGACGAACGCCGGCTCGTTTGGTGCAGCCGGTGTACCAGGGGACGGCATACACGGCTCTTCTGGTGTCGCCGGTGTCGCGCTACCGCTCCCTGCCTCGCTTGCGGGGTCGTCGTCGGAGGGCGCGGTGACCGTGTACTCCACGGTGAAAGTGCTCAGTGCAGCATGTGTCGCGGCTGCGACAGCATCAGTAGGCGCCGTCTCCCAGCTCCATGGCCTGCCCTCGTCGAAGACGACATCGCGGGTGACGTGCAGCTTGTGCGTTGCCAGATCATAGACCCGATATGCCTTGCTGCCGTCTTCGTACCCCACGAACACCATTGGCGCCGCTCTGTCCGAGAGCTTTGTGACGCCCGGCCCGACCTTCTTCACGGATGCGGTGCAGCCGAATGTGCGCAGGTAGGAGACGTCCGGCTTCCGTCCATGCCATGCCTCGTACGGTGTGACACCGCAGAGCGCACGCGTCGGCGCCCGGTTCAGAATGTGCACGGCGGTCTTCACCGCCTCACCCCAGAAGCACGCCGGAACCTGCATAGACTTGAGTAGGCTTCTCGCCATCTCCACCACCGTCTGGTTGCGGCGCTCCACCACTCCATTTTGCTGCGGAGAGTAGGGAGCCGTCGTGTACCGCTTGATGCCGTTCTCGTCGCAGTAGCTTTTGAACTCCAGGGAGTTGAACTCGCCACCGCGATCACTCCGGAACGCCCTCAGCTTCACTTGGTGCTCCGTCTCGGCGAGCGCCTTGATCTTGCGGAAGAAGCAAAAGGCCTCGTCCTTGGTGCGCAGCATCTCGACCCACATAAACCGGCTGTAGTCGTCAACGATCAGCAAGAAGAACCGATTCCCGCTCGGTGTCGCCGGTGAGATGGGGCCACACAGGTCTCCGTGGACTAGATCTAGCCCCTGCTCCGCGCGATATGAGGATGTGCGCGGGAACGGAGCCCTGTGCATCTTCGTGATGGCGCACCCATCACACAGCTGCTGCTCCCGATCAAGCAGGGCACGAAAGTGCAGGTGCCCGTAGCGCGCATGCCAGCGCCACAGTGCGTCGTCCGCCTTCCCAAGGAGGCAGACGGGGGAGGTGATCTGCAGCTGCAACTTGTACAGGCGATTGGGTGATCGCCTCACCCTCGCCAGCAACATGCGCTCGGCGTCGAAGATGCACATCTCGCCGGCCTCAACCACGGTCTTGCATCCCACCTCATCAAGCTGTCCTAGACTTATAATGTTACTTTGCAATCTGGGAATCAAATATACCTCCGTGAGGACGCGGTGTGCTTGGTTCTTGCACATGAACATGACGGAGCCTCTGCCGCGGATGTCAACGGCCGACCCGTCACCGAACTTGACGGTTCCAGTGACGGTCTCGTCGATGGATGAGAACATGTTGCGGTCTTCGGTCATGTGATTACTGGCCCCCGTATCGAGGTACCACACATCAGTCGGGCTCGCCGTAGGGATCACCTTCTCCTCGTTCAGGTTGACATGCTCGTGCGCTGGCTCGTCGGTGATCTGCACCAGCCCAGCGTGGACTACCATCAGCAGAGCCGGCTGCTCCTCGGCAGCCTGCGTGAGGTTTGCCTCCTCCTTGCGCTCGCACTTGGGCCTGTAGCAATCCCGGGCCATGTGCCCGTGGATCCCACAGTTGTGGCAAGTCCCCTTGAAACGATGGCCGCCGCCCGACGAGCCCTGCCCACCGCCGCTGGACACGCCACCATCTTTGCCTTTTCCGCCATGCTGGCTGTTTCCACGGCCTCCGCCGCGGCCGCCTCTTCCTGATGGCTTGCCGTGAGATGACCCCTCGCCTGGGGCCTGCGACTTAGTGCGTGCCAGCCACTCCTTGTGGGTCAGCATCAGCTGCCCGCCGGTGCGGCCGGCCCTCCCGTGGTCGATGCGCTCCTCGACAGCCTTGAGGCGCCCTGTCAAATCCTCTATACTCAAATAGAGAGATCAACAAGCATCTCAATGGACATAGCAATTTGTGCGTAGTGCTGCGGCACCACACAAAGGAACTTGCGCACCGCCTTCTCCTCGGTGACCTTGTCGCCCAGGACGTTCAGGCTGGTGATCATGGACCCAAGCCGCATCGCGAAATCGTCCACGGACTCGCCGTCGCGGAATTCGATGGTCTCGAACTCCCGCGCTAGAGACTGCGCCTTGGCCGCGCGCACCCGGTCACCGCCAATGCGCATGGTGGCGATCGCATCCCACACCGCCTTCGCCGTCGGCTTGACGGCCAGTGTCCCCACCATCTCGGGCGGCACTGCTTCAAGTATGGCCTCCATCGCCATGCGGTCCTCGTGGAAGTCGACGTCGTCGCGCTCGACGGCGTTCCAGTAGCCACGCGCCTCCAGCTTCACTTTCATGAGCAGAGACCAGTCGTTGTAGTTCGTCTTCGTGAGCATCGGCCAACTTGTCGATCCGGACTCCCGGATCACCTTCTGCACCACAGGCGCCGCGAGCTCGCGCCTGCGCACCGTGCGGCTCCGGCCGCGCCTCAGGGGCGACCGTGACGGGGACCGCGACCGTGGCAGCGTCTTCGACCCGGAGCCGCCCGCCTTGGCCGCATCAGCCGGCGCCTTGCTGCCGGCCGCCTTGCCGCCGGCCATGTCCGCAGGATGTCAACGGGGCTCTGATGCCACTTGTCGTCGCCGGCGATCTCTCTCTCTCTCACTGAAGATGGACTCTCATGCTCTCTGTAACTGAAACACGATGACAAGAGATTTTTGTGCCGCGCACACTTCCTGCGGCTTTTCTGTTTTTCTCCTTATTCCTTATAACTTGAGCTACATGTAGACTAAGCTAACAGCTGATCCTATACTTCCGGCATTCCCAGCACGCACAACGTGCCATCCCACGTTGAACTGGTAGTGGCCAGTGCCCCGGGCTGCCTAGCGCACGACCCGGGCTACACACACGCACGCAGCTATGCAACATGCCCACGGCATGGACACGTACAAGAAAAGAAAAACAAATATGCACCTAGACTGTCTATGACACGAATGAATGCTAACAGTTGTCTTCAAGCCAGATGCCCCGGGGTGCACCCCTCCAAAGCTCGCGGGAAACTTTTATGGAATCAAGGTCGAAGCTGTAGAGCAGATTCCATTTTAGATTGGTGTTGTCGTCACTGGTGGTGGCGGCGTCAAGCCAATCTGGCGGCGGCATGACCCAGAGCTGGACCTTGGGGTGGTACTCCCATTTGTCGGTGTTCACAGCCATGCATAACCGGCCACGTAGTTCAAGGGCGTTCATGGGCGCGTTGACCTCAATGCGTGGGAGACGGTACGTGCAGTGCGTCTCGCTCGCCACGTCAATCACCAGTATCCTGCAAAGTTCGTCTGCCATCTCTATCGTTCCTGTCAATCAGCACATATAGCTTGCCGTCGACGAGCACCGGCCGATGGCTGCCATGCACGGGGCTGTGCCGGGAGAGGTTGGGGCGTTGGCGCCACCCGCTGGGCTCTCCCAAGGTGTATACGTCCAGGTATTTGTTATTATCAGTCGTCATTAACCCTGTTCCAGTATACCGAAACAGCTTGAGCTCCTGGGTGGACGGGCTGAATCCCAAGGCGACGAGATCGTCCAAGCCGCACATAGGCGGCCTGGGGAGTGGCAGCCTCTCGCCGGTGATGGGGTTGCACATGAACACTGGCCACCCCTCCATGTGCATTGTCGCTGGCGCAAAGCAGAGGAACACCCGCAGCCGTTGGTAAGGCGGTACTCCGGTGGCAAGGAAATGCGGCACATGGGCTTTTGCAGCGAGACGTTGATGCTGGTCTTGACGAAGCAGCGGTGCTTGTCCTGACGCTCCGACACGAGCAGCACCTCCGACGGCGCCGTCGCGACGGCTTGGCTGGCGGCGTGCAGCCTGCGGAAGGTGGGGTTTTTGATGGCGAAGAAACATTGCCATGAGACGGCGGAGCAGCACGTGACGTCCCTGGATCCCTGCCGTCGGCAGAGTTTGCACCATGTCCTGTCATCGATCAGATCGGCAGCAGGAGGGTTATGGGATCGCGTCTGACAGCTCTCGCTCGCGTGGGGCTGGCGCGCGCCGGCGCCCCCGGGCCGGAGCTTGGCGGCGGGCCGGACGCCACGGCAGGTGGTGGCGGCGCCTCGGCGACTTCGCTCCCCCGCGGCAGGAGCCCTCGCGATCTGGTGCGTCGCAGTCGTCAAGGACGGCGGCGGCATGACCGGAGCGGGTCGCGGCGGCACGACCGGATCTATACCCAAGCGTGGGCCTTGATCGCTGGTCCGTCGTCGGCACGGTGGCGGGTGCGACTCGTCGTCAGCTGGGCAGATCCGTTGGGATTCTACCCTTGTCTGTTCCTTGACAGCGCGGGCAACTCCGGGGGAAACTCTAGATCTCCTTGGGATCGAGCGATGACGGCGATTTTGCGTCGTAGTCCCTCTTTAGGGCATCGTTTTGGAGTTTACTCTCGTTGAAGGGACCAGCGATGTCGGTGGCGCACGTCTGGTGGAGCAACTGCCGATGAAAATCATGCTGGCTGCGGTCATGGCGGACGATGACGGCGTCTTAGATGTCGTTCCCTTGTCGAGGCATCGTCGTTGCAGTCTGCGTCATCAGGCTCGGGATGCTCTGGGGGAAACCCTAGATCTGGGTATTCCGGATTGGACGATGATGACATTTTATCGCTTTCCCTCCCGGGGGCATCGTTTTGGAGCAAATGATGGCTGGGGGATGGTGGAGCGGTACGTCATCTCACACATTGATGGCGGCGGAGATCGGCGGCATGGCGCTGTGGAGGCTCGGCGTTCGATGCGCGGAGATGGACTCGCGCAGGAGGAGGTAGCTATCTGGCGTCATGGTGACGTCGATGGCAGAGTGGCCAGACAAGGTAGAAACCTCAATATGATCTGAAGACGGACCTGTGGAAGATGGCGACGACGACACACGAGTGCGTCTGACCGGATTGTGCCCCAGACCCGGTATGTGGCTCGGTTGGGGCTTCCGGCTTTTGATGTTAGGCTTAGGTGAGTGGTTTGGGTAGTGGCCCAGCTAGCATCCCTTCATCATATGGATAGAAGTAGCGGCATATGTTGCCAAGATGGTGGATTCAGGTATATCGTTTATAATACTTTGTAAGGTCCTCGAGAATAATCAATAAAGTGGCCGTATGCATCTTCCAGATGCAGAGACCGGAGGTCATCCTCCTTTTCTAAAAAAGCAGAGCTCCACATTTATGTCATAATATAATGTCCAGGCGCCCTGCTCCAATTTGTGTCCGAAGGCAGCACGGGGCCAAAATTATCTATCCTTTTCTTTTTGACAGGTACAATATTACTCACTACCTTTTTTTCAAGGTAAAACTAGGGCTTTATTCATCAACCAAAACAGACGGAATACAAATGATATCCGGTAAGTTCCCTAGCCACACATATCGACCAACCGAGAGTGTCGAGGCTGCCTTTGCCAAGGCATGTGCCTCAACATTTGCCTCCCTATTCTCAAAACGAAAGACAACTTTATCAAAATCTAAAGTTCTAACTCTAATTTCTTCCAGAACAAAAGCATAAGAAGAAGATGGCGCAGAACCATTAATATCTGAGACAACTTACGAGCAATCCTAAGCTATTATCACATGTGGTTGTAGGAGATCTTGAGCAAGAGCGAGGGCCTCATTGCATGCTTGAACTTCCAAACTTGGTGCATCCACTAGCCTTCAAATACCACCGCTGATGAGCCAATATAGCAGCCATTTTTATCCCTGCAAATTGCCGCGCTTGCCCCCGTCCTTCCTGAACGGGAAACGGCTCCATCCACATTGATCTTTACCGCATCTTCGCCGGGTGGAATCCATCTCCGGGCTCTTGGTTTTGCTGCGCCTGCATGTGTTGTTTGTTCTCGCTTTGAGGCAATCTGAAGATCCTCGAGATACCTGTTAATAAAACACATAGTAGATAATGGACTTTGGAATTCATCATCATGGATCGCCCTTCTCCGCGCCCACCATATGGCCCACATGGTGATTAGAACCCTAGCAAGATCCTGCTGGTTCATTGATTCAAAAAGCCAGAAGAGCCATAGCCGTGCATCTTCACTTCTGTTTCATATTATATGCTCAACAATTTCCTCATCACAGAGCGCCCATACACAGCGTGCCATTCTGCACTCAAACAGAGAGTGGCGCCACGAGTCATACTCCTCCTGGCAAAGGCCACACTCAGGGGACGTAGCCATATTGCGCTCATGACGGAGTGATCCAGTCGGTAGTGACATCTGGGCTAATCTCCAAACAAAGACCTTTACCTTTGAAGGGATTTTCACTTTCCATATTTGCGACCAGGACTTGCTTTCAGCTTCTGTATTTGAGTGAGTCGGCCTGTGCTCTAGCCAGTCACCTCGCTGGTGTTTGATTCCACTGATCATTCTATAAACAGATTTAACCGTAAATATTCCTCTTCTATCATAATGCCAGGCCCAGAAGTCGGGTTGCACCCTGAAACTCAGTGGTATGTTATGAATAACCGCCACGTCTGGTGCAATAAAATGCTCATTTAGCTTCTGTGTGTTCCATGACCTGGACGTCTCGTCAATGAGCTCTGACACAAGCTGCGGGGGATCAGCATCTATAGGACAAATCGGTTTCAGCTTGTAGTCCCGCGGAAGCCAGTTGTCTTCCCATATGCGCGTATTCGAACAAGAGCCAATTCTCTTGATCAGTCCCAACACCAAGATTTCTTTTCCTTCCATTAGCGAGCGCCACACCTGTGAAGGATGTGCACCAATGGTAGCCTCCAGAATGCTACCATGTGGGTCATATCTAGCTCGCAAGACTCGTGCACTGAGTGACTCTGGGTCTTGAAGCAAGCGCCAAACTTGACGTGCTAGCAAAGCCAGGTTAAATAACTCGATATCCCAAAAACCGACACCCCCCCCCATATTCTTTGGTTTACACATGGTTTTCCAGGAGACCCAGGCCGATTTTCTCTGACCTTGTTTACTTCCCCACCAGAACTTCCTCAGCATGCTATTTATGTGTTCAGTTAGTCCTCGGCCAAGCTTAAAACATGACATTGAATATGTCAAAATAGATTGTGCAACTGACTTGATCAAAACCTCTTTCCCCCTACTGACAAGCATTTTTCCATCCACCCTTGAATCTGTTTCCATATTCTATCCTTCAGGTATCTGAAACTCCCTTCCTTCTTCTTACCTACATCTGTGGGCAGTCCCAAGTATTTTTCTGATAATGATTCAGTGTATACATCCAAAGCATTTCTGATTTCATAACGCACTGAATCCGGTACTCCCTTGCTGAAATAGATCGAGGATTTTTCTGTATTGACACGTTGGCCCGACGCATCACAATACCTTCTCAGGATGTCCCGCGCGCGAATGGCACTCTCATTGTTAGCTTCAAAAAACAGAAGGCTATCGTCTGCAAAGAGTAAATGATTAACTATCGGAGCTGAATCTGCCACCGACATACCTCGGATACCACCATCCTGAGGGACGCGGCTAATCTGCACCCGAGCTCATATGCTCCCGCATGAACAGTAAAACCGAAAAAAAATTCAAAAAAAATTTAAAAAATTCCAAATTTTTTTTGGGAGAGAAACATTGACAAAAGTTCTAAGTGCCTGCAAAAATTCGTCATGAAATCACATTCCTAGAAGGCGTGGCAAAAAAAACAAAAATAGTACTCTGAAAAAGCTACTTTCAAATGCATTTTGAAGCACTGAATTTGTTTTTTTTGCCACGCCTTACAGGAATGTGATTTCATGATGAATTTTTGCAGGCACTTAGAACTTTTGTCAATGTTTCTCTCAAAAAAAATTGGAATTTTTTGATTTTTTTCGATTTTTTTTCGATTTTACTGTTCATGCAGGAGCATATGAGCTCGGGTGCAGAATGGACTTTTCGCATCCTGAGCCTTTAAAAGGCATGAAAGACCTTCAGCTGCACGTAAGAATAAATACGGGGAGATGGGATCCCCCTGTCTCATTCCCCTCGTCGGCCTGAAATCTTGCAGACTGCCCCCATTAAACAAAACTGAGAAAGTGACAGATGAAACACATCGCATTACCGTCTCCGTAAAGCGCGGGCTAATGCCCAACTTTAGCATCACCGCCTTTAAGTAGGGCCACTCCAAACGGTCATAGGCCTTCATCATGTCTAGTTTTAGGGCAACAAACCGGTTCTTTTTAACTCTCCTCGACTTCATGTAGTGCAAGCATTCATACGCTGTTATAAAATTGCCAGTGATAAGGCGACCAGGCACAAAGGCCGACTGCTCCTCGGAAATTACCTCTGGGAGAATGATCTTCAACCTATTCGCTAAGACCTTTGACGCTATCTTGTAGACCACGTTGCAAAGACTTATAGGCCGAAATTGTCCGAGGATTTTTGGACTAGCTATCTTGGGAATCAAAACGATGAACGTGCGATTGATATCCTCCGGTGAGTCATCTCCATTGAGCAACCTTATGATCATACCCGTAACCTCTTCACCACAAAGATCCCAATGTCGCTGAAAAAAATGTGCGGGAAACCCATCAGGCCCCGGTGCTTTTGTTGGGAACATTTGAAAGAGAGCTTGCTTAATCTCCTCATTAGTGTATGGTGCATTCAACATGCAATTCATATTTCCATCTACCCTGACCGGGATATGAGACAACACATCTTCCATCCCTATGCAACCTTCCGATCGGTACAGGTTTTCATAAAACTGGCTTGTCATCTCTGCCATCTCTGCGGCATCCGATGTGAGTGTCCCGTCCGCCTTCTCCAATTGGGAAATATTGTTTCAAGCTCTCCTAGCACTGGCCTTCTTCTGGAAATATTGGGTATTGCTGTCACCTGCACGAAGCCAGTCTATATGGGACCTCTGTCTCATCATTATTTCCTCCCTGTATGAGATCTCCACGATCCGGTCTTGGATCTTCTTCTCTTCTTCTCCCGGTCTGGTACGCAAAGGATCAGCTCGCAGCTCTACTAGCTGTTGGCGCAGCCGCTGAAGCTCTTGTCTAACCGACCCGAAACTCACTCGGTCCCAACGCTTTAGTGTAGAGCCAACCGAGGTTAATTTTGCTGCCAGTTCTGCCAGACTGGTTGCAGGCAGGTCCTGCTCCCACGCATGTTTCAGAGTTGCAGCAAAACTGTCGTTCGTTTCCCAGCAGCACTCATATCGGAATGGTTTTTTAAGTGCAATCCTCAAATTGCTAGCCTCGTGTTCATTCATCAACAGTATGGGGTATGATCAGATTTTGCCGCCGTGAGATGTTCAACTGAGGCGAACGGAAACATGGATGACCAGCTGGCGGTAGCCAGCGCTCTATCAAGCCGAACCCTGCAAAACTCTCCACCAGCAACTCTCTTCTCGAAAGTCCAGTCCAGACCTTTGTACCCTAGATCAGCTAGTTCACATACATCTACTGCTTCTCTGAAGCCTGCAATATCTCGTTAAAGTCACCAATGCATAGCCACGGTAGTGTACTTTCGCCTCGTAAGAATTTCATCATGTCCCATGTCCTGAATCTCAGGCTCCTGTTAGCTGCGTTTTGTATGGCACGGCCTGGTTCGTCGTAGCAGCGATGGCCTCTGTACCTGACCAAGTTGATTGATTCGTATCAGCCAACAGATAAGATAACGATGGAACCTTATCTCTTCGTTTTTTATTATCATTTAATCATTAGATTCTACTAGTTACCAGACATGCTTTTGGTCAACATTGTCTGCAGATTAAGTTCGACGATGTAGTCCTCAGCGACGGCAGGACCCAAGGCACCTTCGGCACCGACCAAAGTCTGGCAGAGGCACACCGAGCATCCTCGGCGATGACGACGGTGGATAATGCAGCCAGGCTGCCAGGCTCGCGTACTCGCGGACCGGCACTCCGATAAGCAGGGCGATGGTGGCAGTGCACGTCCGACGTGCAACTTAGTGTGACCTCGTACTCCGATGAGGAGATGCCTCGCACATGCCGCGAGTGGTGGCTCGGTGTCGTAAACTCGTAATCGCGCAGGCATAGGACTAGCCGGTGGCGCCTTCAGTGCACGCGGCGTGACACCCAACCGCTGATTATATACAGCCGAGCGAGGTCGCTAGAAATGCAGCGCGGCGGCTTAAAAAGCACGGTGTCGAGGCTGGAGGTCCACATAGTCGCTAGCACAACCTAGCCGTACGCGCAGCAATGTGGCTTGAACAGCACGGTGGTAGGCGATGGCAGATATTGCCGGCCGAGCAGGACGAGGAGCGTTGGAATGTCTGCTCAGTTGGCTTCGCAAAGGGCTCTAAAGGTCAAAGCTTACGTTGGCTTTGCCCATCCACTCCAGCCATTCCTGAAATCCCAAACAGGCTTAGGCCCAAAGCACGTTCTGGGTTGAAAATAAAGAAAACAAAAACCAAGCGAAGTGGGCTGTGTACCACTCGTGTGGGTTCGTAGATTCGACCCAATACCATTTTTTTGGTTTTCTTTTCTGTTTAGCTTCAGCTATGCAGTTTTTCTTTATATGTGTATTTACAGTAATTTGCACTGTATTCTATAGCACATTAGTATATCAACATAACTGATTATGCAATTTCAGGATTGCTATATGTTGATGATGGTTGAAAATTAATTTACTAGAGAGTAAATTAATTATGCATGATGATTTCATGCACGATATGTTGATCATATCCAAGAAAGAATCTGCTGAGATTGCCATTAATGGCATCTAAATTTTGACTTGGCCATGGATGTCTAAAGACTAACTTGAAAACCCAGAGTCTAGGTTCCACCATAATCACATAAGTTAATGCGCTCCATGCTATAGTTGATATAGCAAAGTATGTTGCTTTACACTTCATCTAACACCACCTGCACCAGGTTCTCAAAATAGAGTGTATGATGAAGGTGAATTCTCCAACACTCTGGAACTCCTTAAATGGAGTGATATGACCAGCAGAGGGTGGTAATTACACATGAAGTGTATACGAAATGGACACTCGTCTGATTTGATGACTTTGAGTCAGTGGCAACATACAACTCTAATGTGCATCAAATCAACTGAGAATTGAGATTCCGCAATAGTGCGGTTTCAGATGCCAATCTCATCGATGAAATGTGTTCCACTTTCAATCATTTTATGAGGATTTTTGATTGAATAGTTTTGTCAATGGTGAAGGAAAGTGGAGACATGATGAGAAGCAGAGATGAATGGAGCACAAAATGACAAAAGTCATTTCGGAGAATGACAATGCCAGCAGCTCTGAAGGTTGCTATGGTGTGGTCATATGACTAACATTGAAAGGAAATCTGATACTTTCAAGCATTTGGTGGGTCTGAAAGTGCACTCAATTGGCACGAGCAACAAGGCTCATGGGAAAAGAAATGTCGGAAGCCATGCCCAAGCTCAGCAAAATGAAGATTCACTATTGAATGTCGATGGCATATTAGTGGACTTCGCTTATAGTGACATATATGGAGACCAAATTTCATCTTCTGGATTTGTCAGGTATTATTATTATGTCCACAAACATATTACATGTCGTGAAACATATTATGTCCATCGATATAATATGGTAGCTATGTCATCAGACATGATGCTTGTGGTATGTGATCTGACATATGCAGCTTATAATGTATGCACTATTTCTATATGAGTTCATTCATATGTTGAAATTGGTTTCTTTCTCTTTAGAAACTTATGGAAATAATCCAATTGAGAAGAAAATGTGTTAAGTGGAAACTGGGTCTACTAACACGATATTTAGGGAGATTAAGTGTTTCCAAGCTCTTGATAAGAGTACTGGAAAAATCATGACAATTGTTGGTCGTGATGGGGAAATTGTTGGTTTTGGTCAAGCCACAATTGCACTCCCTGGGGGTACTACATGATAATCTTGGATGCATTGGTGTATCTAGATTCTACTCGTACCTTGCTGAGTTTTAAGGATATCCGTAATGGTTTCTATGTCGAAACCCATAAAGTGAGTGAGGTTGAAAGCCTACTCTTGACTCGGCAAAATGGATTTGAATGAAATCCTAGAGTAAATGCATTCTCTATCTTTTGGATTATACTATACATACATTAAGTCAGATATGCATTTGGCATACAAAATAATTTTATATAATCTTGATAAGTTCAAGATATGGCATGGTTGCCTAGATCATCCTTGTATTGGGATGATAAGAAAATTATAGATGGTTCTACTACACATAATCTAATGGTGTGAATTTTCCAAATTCATTGGATTATGTATACACGATATGTGGAACTAGAAAATTGATCACAAGGCCATCTTATGTCAAGATAAAGGTTGAGCCTCTAGATTTGCTTGAACTGGAAATATATGTAATCCAATTCAACCGTTATATGGAATATTCAGATATTCCATAGTGCTTTTGGATGCATCAAAGGGATGGTCCAATGTGTGTCTTACTTATATAAGAACCATGTGCTTTTACAAAGTTGGTTGCTCAGATCAACTTGGTAAATCCATCAGAATGGATAATGTCGTGTAGTTCATGAGCATTTGATGATTACTGCCTAGATTTAGGCATGAGTGGGGAGCATTGTTGTACTATGTGTACACACCCAGAATGGCCTTGCGGGATCACTTGTCAAGAGGATAAGTTGATAGCAAGATTGCTCCTGCAGAATTGCAATCTCCCAACATCTTGTTGGGGACATGCAGTTTTACATAATTCGTAGTTGATGCAAATTCGACCAACTGCATATTATATGGTCTCCCCGTTGCAGTTAGTACATGGAAATCAGCAAGTATTTCCCATCTGCGATATTTCGGTTGCGTTGGATACGAACCGATTTCACCACCACAACATATAAATATGGGCCCTCATAGAGAAATGGGGATCTATGTGAGGTACAATTCTCTGTCAAATATAAAGTACCTGAAGTCTCTAGAAGGGGACTTGTTTATGGCCCAGTATGCTGGTTGTATTTTGATGAGGACATTTTTCCGGCATTAGGGGGAGATAAGAACAACATTGAATGCCGGTAAAATAGAATGAGATGTGCAGAGAGATCTAGTCCTTAGATCCACGTACAAATCAATCTGAACTAGAGGTTCAGAAGATTATGAATTTGCAAAGTATCGCAAATAATCTGCTAGTTGCATTTACTGAGTATAAAGGTGTAACAAAGTAAAATGTTCCCATAGTGAATGTGTCCGAGAGAGTGGATGTGACCCATAGGTCCACTTGGCCACCGATGAGGGGGAGGAATCTGGACACAAGAGGACAAGGCTTCATGAAAGCGTCCAAGAGTTGAAGGACACCTGAAGGATTTTGGACACATCCAGGACCCAGCACGAGTGTACACATAAATTTTTGTGCTGGGACATCGGAAGACCTTGACTCAACTGTTGTGGGAAATCACAAAGAGTCAAAAGGTAATGATGAAATCTCCACTATGGATATGGATTCGGGAGAATCATATAATAAAGACTACATTATGTCGACATTTATTTATCCTCATCAATTGCAAAAGACCTTGGATTGGATCTAGAAGCTAAGTCCATGCATGGCGGAGTATCTAAAACAGTCTAGTTGATCCAAAGGAAGGCAACAACTGAGGATGTGCTCGCTCTCAAGAAGAGGGGGTATTGACCTGATCAGTAATACCCACTCCTCTGAATTTGTTCCCGAGGGGAGCAAATGAGTTTTTGTTTATGTGAGGAACAAAAACTATGAGATGGTGATACATGAAGCGAGGCTTGTAGCATAGGGGTTCACGCAGAGACCCGTCATTGTTTATGATGAAATATGTTATCCTATTACGAGTGGAATAACGTTCCGATATTTGATATCACTAGAAGTGAATAATGAATTTGTTTATCAAACTGATGGATGTTGTGACTGCATAGTTGTACGAGTCACTTGATTCAGATATCTCTATGATCATTCCTAATGGAATGAAGATTCTGAATTTATTCACAACATGTATTGTGAAAGCTTCAAAGGTCATTTTATGACTTGAAGTAGCCGGCAGGGATGTGGTATAACCGACTGAGTGAGTTCCTTTGTTAGAAGGATTACTCAAACAATGATGATTGCTCATGTATGTTCATCAAGAAATCTAAAGCAGGATTTTTCTATCATTTTTGTGTATGTTGATGATCTGATTATCATTGGAACTACACAAGTAAGTACATGAGACTAGCAAATCATCTCAAGACGGAGTGTGAGATGAAAGATTTGGCTGAGACCAAACTTTTCTTAAGTTCCAAACTTATGCATATTCCTTCGGGAATACTTGTTCATCAGTCCACATTAATCCATAAGATATTTGAATAATTCAATATGGATAAATCATATCCATCAAGAACTATGGTTGTCAGATCTCTCGATAGAGATTAAACCCATTAATACCTAAGGGCAGTGATGACGAGATGTTTGGACCTGAGTTTCAATATCTTAGTGCAATGAGAGCACTAATGTATCTAGAAACTGCACCAAGCCTGGTATATTATTTTCAGTGAATTGATTGGCTAGATACAATGCATCACTGATTAAAAGGTGTTGGTTTGGTGTGAAGAATATTTTTAGATATCTTCTGGACACCATAGATCTTGGTTTGTTCTATAAATCAAGATAGGGCCGTGGTTGGATATTGTGATGCTGGGTATATATTAGATCCCCATGATCCTAGATCATAGACTGATTTTTGTCTCCTCTAATGAAGGTGTGACCTTCTCTGGGAAGTCGAGAAGACATATTTTAGTGGCTGCATCTACTAATCATTTTGAAAATCGTTGATTTGTATGAAGCATCACATGAATGTATGTGACTTCACAAAATGATGAATTTTGTTGAAAGTTCAAGTGGGATTGGTTGATAGGAACCACGCACCATTATATATGAAGATAATGTTTTGTTTGTATTATGTAGATGTAGACAAGTTATAAAGAGCAACAGTAGAATGTGTATGGCTCTAAAAGTATTATATTCCCCATGAGTTAAAGAAAGGTGGAAGATAAATATCTTGCAAATGAAGTCATGTGATAGCTTTGATGACTTATTCACAAAATCTTTACCAAGTTCTTCATTACAGAAACAAGTTAATAGAATTGGTATGAGATGACTTTATTATTTGCAAGGTTCAGGGGGAGTGTACTCCTGAACGATAACCTGTTCGAGATCTTCGGATCTTTTGTATTGCACTCTTTTCCTTTATGAGTTTTTCCTGAATGGTTTCTCATGAAAGGTTTTTAATGAGGCAATAGTAATACAAGCATTGTGATATGTCATTTTCTCCTTATTTTCACACCAGGTTTTGGAAGGAGTTTTTCATGGCATATTACGTATATCTCCTCATATTTTTCCCGCAGGGTTTTTGGAGGAGAGTATTTCAAGGATGATCATTCATAAGGACAAGCGAGGATTAGGGGGAGTGTTAGGATTTAATTAATAATGTTATTAAGGAGATAATCCTCTCTTGTGTAACTGCACGTGCGTTGGCAATCTGGCAACAATCACGACGGTTCCCTCGTTCCCCATCGAGTGGACGCGCCCCTCCGCTTGCGTCCCCTTCAGTTGTATATAAGGACTGATCATCAATGAAATTGACCTCAATTGGATTCATTTACATCTCTCTCGTTTTCACTCATATCAGCTTTCATAGTCTCCGCGCCCACGCTCCCCATGTTCCTCTTTCCGCCCACATGGTGACGATCAAACCCACAGCAACCCGAACAACCAAGATCGGCGTCCAAGTCCAGCATGAACCTGCCGGCGGTGATGCGTCTAGCGGAACGATCAGCGGCCTCCCTTTCCACCTCACCGTGAGCTCATGTGTGCATCTAGTATTAGCTGCTGGAAAACAAAAGTAACATAAGAAAAACAAGGTTGCAACATTCAGATTTCCTTACCTCTATGACATCTGCTGCAGCTAAGGTTTTGGTTACTTTTTTTCACGAATACACAAAGCTTGCATATCTTTTCATTGATAGAAGATGATAGAGAAAGTACAGGATAGGGTACAACACACTACACGAACAGATGGTAAACTGCAACAATTTTGTGTGGTAAACATGGTAAGGTACTGAGGGGTGTACATGTCCCTTGGTGGCAAGTTGAAACAGCTTGAGATGCCCGTACCCTGAACCCAGGTTGAGTACTGGGTTGTACTGATGGCATATTTTTCGACGGAGTGGATTTTATTAGCTTAAAAAGAAGCATCAAGAGGATACAAACTCAAATAGCACACACCCGACCTCTACATAGTTAGGATGCACACAGCCAACATAAATGTGCACACACACGAAAAACAAGGCGGCAAATAGCAAATTCATATAAGACCAAAGCTATGTGTAGCCAAGGAAAAAAGAAAAACCCAAAGTGATCAGAGGCACGATCGGCAAACTACAGTAAACACCATATACACACCAATTATCTAATGACACCACACAGAGGACGAGGTTCTTCGACAGCAACGCCTTGTACTAATGGCATATAATCCCGATGGCTATAATTAGGAGTCTGATCCTCTAGTCCTTAGATGATACTGATAATATGATCATGGTCTTAATTCCGGCTAGTTTCTATAAACATTGTACACATATATACAAGATTCATCTTTCAAGTTCAACAAAAGAGAGGTATCTCTGATGTGATCACTAGTGCAGAACCGGGTTTTAGTGCCGGTTCGTAAGGGCCTTTAGTGCCGGTTCTACAACCGGCACTAAAGAGTGGGGACTAAGGCCCCCCTTTAGAATCGGTTCGGCACGAACCGGCGCTAAAGTGCCACCACGTGGCACGAGCCTGGCCCCGGGTGCGGGTAGATCATTAGTACCGGTTAGTAACACTAAATGTTTGGGGTGCTTTTGTTTTTTATTTTTATTTTAATTTTATGTTTTCAATTTAATTTAGTGATTGTTTTACATTATAATGAGTTGTTAAATCATTAGGTGAAAATACCGCAGATTAGTTTCGACTGGATGCATGTGGATCTTGGCAGCTAAGTGATCAAGTATATGCCACACTACTAGGAAAAGGGCTATAGATGATATGGCCACTAATGGCGCACCAGACATGTGGTGCGCCACTACTATATAGTAATGGCGCACCATGAGTCGGTGCACCATTAGTGTGGTAGACACTAATGGCGCACCAGACCCACTGTGCGCCATTAGTAACAATTTTTTCCAAAAATTCTAATGGCGCACCAGGGAAGAGTGCGCCATTACTAGTTTAACTAGTAATGGCACACCTCCAACCCAGTGCGCCACTACTATTTTTTTACAAAACTACTAATGGCGCATCTCAAGCCTGGTGCGCCATTAGTAACAAGGGTTACTAATGGCGCGTTTGTCTCTGGTGCGCCATTAGTAACCTGAGACAGATAGCTAGCTAAGATCGATTGTATTTAAATCGTAGTCTTCATTTCTCGATTGTATTACATGGGCACTTTTTGAACTCATGAATATTTTTAAATTTCATGGGCACTTTTTGAATTCATGAATATTTTTTCAAATTTGATCTCTATCCCCCTCCATCTCGATCGCTATCCCCCTCCATCTCGATCTCGATCCCCCCCCGCCCCCTCCTCCCCCGCTCCACCGCCGCCGAGCAACCCCATTTGATGATATTTTCAAATAACAAATTTGATAATATTTTTTAATATTCATAAAAAAATTATTACTGTTTTTATAAAAAATATTACTGTTTTTATAAAAATATATTAAAAATAGCAACAAATAATAGTAATAATAAAAACATACTAATGGCGCACCACTCGGGGGTGTGCCATTGCTATCTAAAAAAACATTCTAATGGCGCACCGCTCGTGCAGTGCGCCATTGCTATCTAAAAAAACATTCTAATGGCGCACCGCTAGGTGGTGCGCCATTGCTAAGCCTTCCCCCACACTAAAATCCTCAATCTCTCACATTTCCCTCTAATCCCTCCCCTGCCTCATCTCACCCGCGCCCGACCACCACCGCCCTCGTGCATGCCATCCCCGGCCGTGCTCGCTGCCCCCGCCGCACCCGACCACCACCACCCCCAATGCCCCCCCCCCCCCCCGAGCGCCACCTCCCTCGCCGTCCCCCCTCTGCCCGCGCCCGCGCCCTCGACGTTCTCCCGCCCAAGCGCCCCCTCCCCCAGCGGCCCCGCCTGCGTCAACCTCGTGCTCGCCGTCCAACACCGCGCGGCCTGCCCAGGAGGACCGCCGCCATCTTCCTCTTCGACTACGAGGACCCGGACGAGCTCGGACGCCCTCGAGCCATCCCTTCGACGCCCGCCGATTTCCTTCGCCTCGGCCACCATCGCCACCGCTCGACTAGCTCCGGCTGCCCCGAGTCGCCCTCGACCTCCCCAGTGAGCACCCGAGCCGCTTCCCCCTCTTCCCCCTCTTGATTTCCTTATGATGTGTTCTAGGGTTGGGGGTTGGAGAATTTTGGACAAGGAAAGAGGGTTGGAGAATTAAGTAGCTAGGGTTGGGGGTTTGCAAGAGAAGAATCTGTAGTGTTTGTGCAGCCCACTAGGCAGTGTTCAATTTACTCTTTTTGTTATGGCTTCGGAGCACTGATCGGCTATAGTTGGTGCAGCAAAAGCTTTGATCATCGAAACTGCTTAGATGGATGCTGTCTTTTTCTATAGATGGATCCTCGATCGGTCTTAGTTTGGTCTTGCCAAAGTAAGTGCAAGCAGATTTGAGGTGACTCTAGTTTGGCATCTTCAGAATTTCACAAAGGTGGATAACCTTCTAATGGCCATAATGTGCCCTACTGTCAAAAAATTCAGTTAGGTACAGTTAGCATCATGTAAGAAAATGGCCATAATGTGCCCTGATAATGATGTATTTTGTCATAAAATTATATAGTGGACTGCCATGATAATGACATGCTGCTAGTAGTTACTTCCATGAGTTGTTTTATTGACATGGCACATTTGCAATGGAGTTTTATATATCTTTAGCCACTGTTCATTAACAGCAAGTCAGTTTTGTTTATAGTTGAAAGTAACTGTGTGGTTTAAAATTTTGATCTGATTATGGCATCTAGAATTATGTCAGTTTTGTTTTGTAACTAGAAGACCAAAGTGTGTTACTCACCTGGGATCTTAACTGTTGGGGGGTAGTATTTCTGATTTTAGAGCACCTTTGCTGGATGTATTTTACAGCAGCTGTTGGAGTCAAAACAATGCTTGTGGGTTGTCCTGTTAAGTTGAGTGAGTCATTAGAGGGAGATAGAGTCACCCACACCAATTAATGTTTATGAAGAACAAGAATAAACCTACTGCTGCTGCTGCTGTTATGCCTGTGTTCACTGCTCCTGCTGCTGTACTTGTGATGATGTTGTACCTATGATGATGCTACTTGTGATCTTCTGAAATGACCCATTGGAGACTTCATTACGCGGGGATAATGATTTTGCAGGTACCCCGAGAGGCCCTTGAGTTTGCCTGAATGTCGATTAACTTCCGTTCCGGCAAATTCAGGTACTCCATATGTCCTATTTTCAGCAAAGGTCATGCTAAAATTTTCCGTGAATTTTAGCATGACTTTGCTAAAAATAGGACATATGGGGTACTTGCGACTAATGCATGGGCTGGGGTATCTTAGTACTTAATTAAGTAGGATCAACTGCCCCTTTATTCTTGCTGCATTAAACCATAGGTTTTAGGGTGCCTCGGTGTCGATAAGAACCTAAATGATGAAAGCTTAGGATTTTAGGGTGCCTCGGCGTCGACAAACCCTAAATGATAAAACCTTGGCTTTTAGGGTGCCTCGGTGTCGATAAGAACCTAAATGATGAAAGCTTAGGCTTTTGGGGCGCCTCGACGTCGACAAACCCTAAATGATAAAAGCTTAGCTTTTAGGATGCCTCGGTGTCGACAAACCCTAAATGATGAGACCATGATCTTGTTCCTTGACAATAACCAACTTTTTGACCAAACTTTTTTCCTATTTAGAGTGAAACATGGCCCACAACGATGAGGCCGGCGGTAGTGGCTTGTACTTCCTTCACAATCACTTCCCTCTTGTGTTATACATATTCTATTTGGATGGCCCTGCTAACCCTTGACCATAAATACTTGAGATGGATGTGGCAGGCTTAAAGAAAGAAATGTTTTTAGGCCAACTCCACTGGGCCTGGCTGAAAATGCACAAGTGTGCATGACTAACAATATTCTATTGTAAAGCTAAACAGGAAAGAGGAACCACTCATCTTAGACCATCTCCATTCACCAATAGCTCAAACTAGTTCGAAGGGTGTGTTTTCACCACACTGTGGATTATCTTATTGGACCCAACGCAAGAGATGATGTAGTTTTGAATTATGAACGTAGGATATGTCGTCATCGGACGACGAAAGTCTCCTGGGGGAGTGCGACTGGTGCCACGACGATCGAGGTCTATGCGACATGCCTCACCTGGACGATGATCGGTGCTTCAGCATTAAGCTCGAGAGGACCTTCGAAGTTGAAACGGTACACAACAATGACAAGTGTTATTTTCATAATTAAGCATGACTTCAACTATTTCAACATGTAATTTTCATCTTTTACAATTCGAGTATAGCTTATCCCATGCCATGCAAGACGCTATGTCTTGGAGAGGCTGGATTTTGAAGACCATGAAATTTCTGAAACAAAGAAAATTCACCTAAGCACTCATCACGATGTGGACTTTGAACTAAATTTGTATAATTCTGGGAGCGTAACCCATTTTGGTTGCAAAAATTGGGAAGCATTTTGCAAGATGTATGGTTTTGATGACGGTATTCTTGTCACCATGGATCTTGGTAATCCTGACATCGACCAAGACAATATGAACATTTGGGTCCTTGTTGATACGCCTCCAGTTCTACGCTATGTGAGTTTCTCAAACATAGTTAATTATTAACTAATTTATATTGTTTATTTCAAAATAGTTGACAACTTATTTCCATTGATAGCTTATTTTTATTGTTCAAAGAATGTGCGGGAGATGGTAGACAAAACCGACTACACCGATGGCTTTGAATTAACAACTTACAAGGAGAAAAATCATCTGGTCGGATTTTGTACTGACATTGAGAATTACAATATCTATAATCAAACTCCTCAACATTATGGTCAATACGTGCCAATAGTGCTTGTGTTCAACTACGGTAACTACCATGGAGATACCCTGGTAAGATTTTTTTACTATTACCACATCCGTGCATCTTTTGCATACTTCTAAAACTAGTACATCATTGCTAACTATGAAGTTATTACTATGTTTTTCAACAGATAATCCCATAGAATTGTGTGCCTCATTTGATGTATCAGAAAGGTAGTCTTAATGTTTTGAACATACAGCCAGGTCATCCTACGAATCTCAACTGTCCGTACGAGATTTCTAAAAGAAGTGGAGACATGAAAATCAAAGTATGGAAAAAATGTATGGACAGTCGTAAGGAGGTTCTTGGAAGCAAAAGGAAGCGAAGCGCAAGAATTGGAGACAGGATGATCTCCATTCTCCATAATGGAGAGTCGGGGTCTATATTGTTTTATGCTATTTTACCTTAAAAGGGTATTTAGGTCCCGCCTAATACTGATGATCATGTGCTAAGAACAATTAAGTAGGGTTGGTTCGATGACTATCAAGATGATGATCGTATGACTTGTTATTAATAACGAGTAGAAGTTGTATGATGATGATTAGTAGGACTTGTTAGGATTAGTATTACTTCCGACAAACTTGCTACTCGCGGTCTCGAGACTTGTAATGTTCTATCTTTGTTCGGTCTTTTGAATTCGGAGACTAATATGATGAATTGTATTCGAAGACTAATCTTCTATTGTATTCGATGAATCTGTTGTCGCTGTGTGGTGCTAGCTATATTCTGTCCAATAATATATTTTGTAACCTGTGAAAATATCAGAAAATAAAAAAATCCCTAATATTCATACTAGTGGCGCACCACCACATAGTGTGCCATTAGTAAGCCAGAGCACACTAATGGCGCATCATCCACCAGTGCGCCATTAGTATGCCAAAGCACATGGGTAAATATGGCCCCTGGGAGGCATACTAATGGCGCATCGTGGGCTATACTAATGGTGCACTACATGGTGCGCCATTAGTATACCAGATACTAATGGCGCACCAGTGGTGCGCCATTAGTATTTAATTCTAATGGCGTGGTGCTAGTGGCGCACCAGTAGTGCGCCATTAGTAGGCAAAACTGGTGCGCCACTAGCATGCCTTTTCCTAGTAGTGCCATATCCATATTACTTGATCACTTAGGTGATCAAAGTAATATGGATATGGCATATACTTGATCACTTAGCTAGGATTCTTCCAGTTAAAACTAATCTGCGGTTTATTTCATAAATGATATAATAACTCATCAACATCATCATCATATTAATATAAAAACTCTTGCATCATATCATCACCAACAACAATATATACTAGCTAGCTAAAAATCATCATAGTCGTCATTACCACTATTTAATCATTATAGTCATTACCGCTATCTAATCATCACCAACACTAGCTAAAAGAAGAAACATTCACTTGTACCAGAAGCAAAGATATCATTGAGTTCAACATGGTCATGATATTATAAGCGTTCATAACACCACAAAAGCAAATCACTCTTTGAGATTAAGTTCAGGACGAAGAACACGGACATGAGAGGACAAGTATTAAGAGCATGAACTAGCTAATCACTCCTGCTGCTCTCTCTTAGGTAAAATAGCATAGAACATGTATAGCTCTCCTAATTCATCATATTGGAGCATGCAGATGAACCTGTCTCCGTCCTAGTACTTCTCTGCGATCGTTAACAATTTTTCTCCAATCTTTCACTATTAAGCATTCCTCGCTTTTAGAAATCCTAAATGCACTCATGTGCAATGTAGGATGTCTTGGCCGTAAGCTAACTATTGACATGCGACCTTTAGTCTCGATCCACTAAGGCACAACTGTCATCGGGAGTCCCTGTTGAAGAACATCGTATAGTAATATACTTAGCCATGAAAGTTTAGCTTGAAAAATAATGTATGCAAAAGATGCACTGAGGATAAATGATAAAAATCATATCATCTTTCCTAAATAGATGTGACCGTAGTTCAATACGATCACTATTGGTCGCACGTTTTGAGTACTAAGATTTTCAAATTCAGGAAAAAAATTCTCTTGACAGCATCAAGATCCTCAAGTCATGAAACATAATGACTTGTCTCCTCGCAGTTTAGTTCAGCCCCAGGACAGTGGACGGTCCTGTCTATCAAGCGCCGGACATGTTTGCTTGAATGGAAATAAGCTGTCAATAAAAATTACTTGTCAACTATTTTTGAATAAACAATAACGAAGACATAAATATGGTTGAGAAACTCACATAATGGTAGAACTGGAGGTGTCTGCACATCGACCCAGATGTCTCTATTACCTTCAATATCATCTTTCGGACGAATACCAAAGGTGACAACCATATCAGGCTCAAATGCATAAGCCTTGCATAGTGCTTCCCAAGTTTTGCATTCAAAATAGGTGTATGTGTCTGCATTGTATAATTTGACGTTGAAGGTATAACCATGCTCGGTCTTCAAGTAAACTTTTTTACCTCCATAGTTTTGTTAAGACTGAAACCTATCTTATCCAAGACAAAAATTCTTGCATGGCAGGGGACACACTAGTAGAATAGTGAAAAATTAAAATTATAAGTTGAAGAAAATGAAGCATAAGTCATGCTTAATTACGAAAAAAGACTTGTCATTGTGACTTACTGTATCCACTTCGAAGTTCTCATCCAGCTTGATGCTGAAGCACCTATCATCAACTAGAAAATTTCTGTTGCACATGCCGCGCTGGTCTTCGCAGTATTCACACATAATGAAACCGTGTTCGTCGTCAGACGACATTCCTATGTTCATAGGTGAAAAATTAAACACTTATTAGTTCTATTA
>NC_053028.1:78435226-78459490 GCF_003073215.2 Triticum urartu | reverse complement strand
ACATACTAAACGATCGGGTGCTAAGCTAATAGAATGGGTCATGTCAATCAGATCATTCACCTAATGATGTGATCCCATTAATCAAATAACAACTCTTTGTCCATGGTTAGGAAACATAACCATCTTTGATTAATGAGCTAGTCAAGTAGAGGCATACTAGTGACACTCTGTTTGTCTATGTATTCACACATGTATTATGTTTCCGGTTAATACAATTCTAGCATGAATAATAAACATTTATCATGATATAAGGAAATAAATAATAACTTTATTATTGCCTCTAGGGCATATTTCCTTCAAAAAGATAGGTCTAATCATTTCAGTAAAGCACTCAAAATTCTCATCATCCTTTTCCTTGGATGGTTTGGGAGGAAAAGGCATGGGTTTCTGAACCCAAGGCTCTCTTTCCTTACCATGTTTCCTAGCAACAAAGTCTTTCTTATCATAACGTTTATTCTTTGATTGTGGGTTATCAAGATCAACAACAGGTTCAATTTCTATATCATTATCATTACTAGGTTGAGCATCATCATGAACATTATCATTAACATTATCACTAGTTTCAGGTTCATTACCAGATTGTGTTTCAGCATCAGAGATGAAAATATTATTTGGATTCTCAGGTGTTTCAATAACAGGTTCACTAGAAGCATGCAAAGTCCTATCATTTTTCTTTTTCTTCCTTTTAGAAGGACTAGGTGCATCTATATTATTTCTATGAGAATCTTGCTCAATTCTCTTAGGATGGCCTTCAGGATACAAAGGTTCCTGAGTCATTTTACCACCTCTAGTCATAATCCTAACAACATAATCATTATTATTACTATTCAATTCATTGAGCAAATCATTTTGAGCCTTAAGTACTTGTTCTAATTGAGTGGTAACCATGGAAGCATGTTTACTAATAAGTTTAAGTTCACCTTTGACATTAGCCATATAATCACTCACGTGTTCAAGCATATTTGAATTGTATTTCAATTGTCTACTGAAATAAGCATTAAAATCTTCTTGCTTAGCCATAAATTTATCAAACTCATCTAAGCATGGGCTAGCAAACTTAGTAAATGGGATTTCAGCTTTATCATATCTATAGAGAGTATTTACCTTTACTACCATGTACTTCTTCAATAGGTAATGGATTAAGATCATATGTTTCTTCAACAGGCGGTAAATTAAGACCGTGTATTTCTTCAATAGGAGGTAAATTCTTAACATCTTCAGCTTTAATACCATTTTCTTTCATAGATTTCTTTGCCTCTTGCATATCTTCAGGACTGAGAAATAGCATACCCCTCTTCTTTGGAGTTGGTTTAGGAATAGGCTCAGGAGTTGGTTCAGGAAGTGTCCAATTATTTTTATTTCTCAACATATTATTCAATAGGATTTTAGCTTCATCCAGCGTTCTTTCCCTGAAAATAGAACCAACACAACTATCCAGGTAATCTCTGGAGGCATCGGTTAGTCCATTATAAAAGATATCAAGTATTTCATTTTTCTTAAGAGGGTGATCAGGCAAAGCATTAAGTAATTGGAGAAGCCTCCCCCAAGCTTGTGGGAGACTCTCTTCTTCAATTTGCACAAAATTATATATATCCCTAAAAGCAGCTTGTTTCTTATGAGCAGGGAAATATTTAGCAGAGAAGTAATAAATCATATCCTGGGGACTATGCACACAACCAGGATCAAGAGAACGGAAATATTTTAGCATATCCCTTTAATGAGAATGGAAATATTTTAAGGATATAAAAGTAACGAGTTCTTTCATCATTAGTGAACAAGGTGGCTATATTATTTAATTTAGAAAGATGTGCCACAATAGTTTCAGATTCATAGCCATGAAAAGGATCAGATTCAAACAAAGTAATTATATCAGGGTCAATAGAGAATTCATAATCCTTATCAGTAACAAAGATAGGTGAAGTAGCAAAAGCAGGGTCAGGTTTCATCCTAGCATTTAGAGATTGCTTATTCCATTTAGTAAATAACCTCTTAAGTTCATAACTATCTTTGCAAGCTAAAATAGCTAAAGAAGCTTCTTTATCAAAAACATAACCCTT
Organism: Triticum urartu; assembly: GCF_003073215.2. Taxonomy (NCBI): domain Eukaryota; kingdom Viridiplantae; phylum Streptophyta; class Magnoliopsida; order Poales; family Poaceae; genus Triticum; species Triticum urartu. The sequence goes on along the minus strand of NC_053028.1, from coordinate 78,457,433 downwards.
AGGAATAACAAGCAAGTCTTCATCATCACTTTCATCAATATTATCAGATTCAATATTTTCATTCTCTCTAACCCTAGCAAGTTGTTCATCAAGAAATTCACCAAGTGGCACTGTAGTTTCATCATAAGTATCATGCATAGCAGAAGTAGCATCATCAATAACATGCGACATATCAGAACAAATAGCAAAAGCAAGTTTAGGTGTGGCAAGCTTACTCAAAACAGAAGGTGAATCAAGTGCGAAGCTAGATGGCAGTTCCTTACCTCCCCTCGTAGTTGAGGGATAAATCTTGGTTTTTGGATCTCTCAAGTTCTTCATAATGATAAGCAGATATAAATCCCAAGTGACTCAAAGGATAGAGCTATGCTCCCCGGCAATGGCGCCAGAAAATAGTCTTGATAACCCACAAGTATAGGGGATCGCAATAGTTTTCGAGGGTAGAGTATTCAACCCAAATTTATTGATTCGACACAAGGGGAGCCAAAGAATATTCTCAAGTATTAGCAGCTGAGTTGTCAATTCAACCACACCTGGAAACTTAATATCTGCAGCAAAGTATTTAGTAGCAAAGTAATATGATAGTAGTGGTAATGGTAGTAAAAGGTAACGGTAGCAAAAGTAATATTTTTGGTATTTTGTAGTGATGATAGCAATAGCAACGGAAAAGTAAATAAGCGAAGAACAATATATGGAAAGCTCGTAGGCAATGGATCGGTGATGGAGAATTATGCCAGATGCGGTTCATCATGTAACAATCATAACATAGAGTGACACAGAACTAGCTCCAGTTCATCAATGTAATGTAGGCATGTATTCCGAATATAGTCATACGTGCTTATGGAAAAGAACTTGCATGACATCTTTTGTCCTACCCTCCCGTGGCAGCGGGGTCCTAATGGAAACTAAGGGATATTAAGGCCTCCTTTTAATAGAGTACCGGAACAAAGCATTAGCACATAGTGAATACATGAACTCCTCAAACTATGGTCATCACCGGTAAGTATCCCGATTATTGTCACTTCGGGGTTAACGGATCATAACACATAATAGGTGACTATAGACTTGCAATATAGGATCAAGAACTCTCATATATTGATGAAAACATAATAGGTTCAGATCTCAAATCATGGCACTCGGGCCCTAGTGACAAGCATTAAGCATAGCAAAGTCATAGCAACATCAATCTCAGAACATTGTGGATACTAGGGATCAAACCCTAACAAAACTAACTCGATTACATGATAGATCTCATCCAACCCATCACCGTCCAGCAAGCCGACGATGGAATTACTCACGTACGGCGGTGAGCATCATGAAATTGGTGATGGAGGATGGTTGATGATGACGATGGCGACGGATTCCCCTCTCTGGAGCCCCGAACGGACTCCAAATCAGCCCTCCCGAGAGGTTTTAGGGCTTGGCGGCGGCTCCGTATTGTAAAACGCGATGAATTCTTCTCTTTGATTTTTTTCTCCCCGAAAGCAAATATATAGAGTTGTATTTGAGGTCGGAGGAGCTCCAAGGGGCCCACGCATAGGGGGCGCGCCCTAGGGGGGCAGGCGCGCCCCCACCCTGGTGGACAGGTGGTGGCTCCCCTAGTCTTCATATTTTGCAAGGATTTTTTATTATTTCCGAATGGATGTTCCGTGAAGTTTCAGGTCATTCCGAGAACTTCTGTTTCTGCACATAAATAACACCATAGCAATTCTGCTGAAAACAACGTCAGTTCGGGTTAGTTCCATTCAAATCATGCAAGTTAGAGTCCAAAACAAGGGCAAAAGTGTTTGGAAAAGTAGATACGACGGAGACGTATCATCATGCAAGTTCTTTTCCATAAGCACGTATGACTATATTCGGAATACATGCCTACATTACATTGATGAATTGGAGCTAGTTCTGTGTCACCCTAGGTTATGACTGTTACATGATGAACCGCATCCGGCATAATTATCTATCACCGATCCATTGCCTACGAGCTTTCCATATATTGTTCTTCGCTTATTTAGTTTTCCGTTGCTATTGTTATCATCACTACAAAATACCAAAAACATTACTTTTTCTACCGTTACTTTTGCTATTGTTACCACTACTATCATATTACCTTGCTACTAAATACTTTGCTGCAGATATTAAGTTTCCAGGTGTGGTTGAATTGACAACTCAGCTGGTAATACTTGAGAATATTCTTTGGCTCCCCTTGTGTCGAATCAATAAATTTGGGTTGAATACTCTACCCTCGAAAACTGTTGCGATCCCCTATACTTGTGGGTTATCAAGACTATTTTCTGGCGCCATTGCCGGGGAGCATAGCTCTATTCTTTGAGTCACTTGGGATTTATATCTGCTTATCATTTTGAAGAACTTGAGAGATCCAAAAACCAAGATTTATCCCTCAACTACGAGGGGAGGTAAGGAACTGCCATCTAGCTCTGCACTTGATTCACCTTCTGTTTTGAGTAAGCTTGCAACACCAAAACCTGCTTCTGCTATTAATTCTGATATGTCGCATATTATTGATGATGCCACTTCTGCTATGCATGATACTTATGATGAAACTACTTCTATGCCTGATACTACTGTGCCACTTGATGAATTTCTTGATGAACAACTTGCTAGGGCTAGAGAGAATGAAATTATTGAAACTGATAATACTGATGAAAGTGGTTATGAAGGCTCTCCTAATAAATATGAATTACCTGTTGTGCCTGAGGGCTATGTTATGGATGAAGAAACTAAAAGAGACTTTCTTGTTTGCAATGATAGAAGTGATCTTAAGAAATTATTAGCTAAGCTTAAACAAAAAACATTGAATGATAGAATGAAATATGATCATGCTTATGCTACTTCACCTATCTTTGTTACTGATAAGGATTATGAATTCTCTATTGATCCTGATATAATTACTTTGGTTGAATCTGATCCTTTTTATGGCTATAAATCTGAAACTGTTGTGGCACATCTTGCTAAATTTAATGATATAGCCACCCTGTTCACAAATGATGAGAGAACTCGCTACTTTTATATCCTTAAAATATTTCTGTTCTCATTAAAGGGTGATGCTAAGATATGGTTTAATTCTCTTGATCCTGGCTGTGTGCGTAGTCCCCAGGATATGATTTATTACTTCTCTGCTAAATATTTCCCTGCTCATAAGAAACAAACTGCCTTAAGGGATATATATATAATTTTGTGCAAATTGAAGAAGAGAGTCTCCCACAAGTTTGGGGGAGGCTTCTCCAATTACTTAATGCTTTGCCTGATTATCCTCTTAAGAAAAATGAAATACTTGATATCTTTTATAATGGACTAACCGATGCTTTCAGAGATTACCTGGATAGTTGTGCTGGTTTTGTTTTCAGGGAAAGAACACCGGATGAAGCTGAAATTTTATTGAATAATATATTGAGAAATCTATCTATACCTATAATAATTACAGACTCCCAAGAAATTAGCACATTAATTAGAAATTAGGAGCCGTTTATCTTAAGTGGGATCGAATTATTACGGTGTAGATCTTTCGCTAACTCCCTTAATAAGAAATTACATTAAAAACATGTGAGCCATCTCTCTATAGCTCTCTCTCAATCTCACGACGTCTCTCTATACCTCTCTCCAAATCTCACGACTCTCTCCTTCTAGGTCAAAACTAGGTTATGCATCTTTTCCCCATAGCCTCTTTGTCTCCTAGCCGCTATCGCCGCATCACCTGATTCCGTACGCCGCCTCGACCTTCTGCCTCCGCAAACGCCTCCTCGGTGAACCCGAGCTGCAGGTCCGGCCGTCGCCTCGACCTTCCGCCTCCGCAAACGCCTCCTCGGTGAAGCCTAGCTGCAGCTCCATCCTCTGGTACGGAGATCCGGCGGTCATTGGGATCGTCTTCGTGGCTCCTCCGACCTGCAGCGCGCCCCTCCGTGTGGTGACCATGTCACCCGAGTCACCCCTCGCTGATACTGGCGTCCAGGAGACTGATCAATCTGGTAATCGTCGCTGACTGGCTGGTCAGTGCTGCCATGGTCCCTAACCCTGATGATGCTTGATGCATGTTCTTATTGCTGCACTTTGTAGGATCCGCAGCGTGGTTAAGTCTACAAGAGAAGGACTGCTCACGCAGTTGCAGTATTAGTGTGGGTGTAGAGGCATAAAAAGGATCGTGATGTAAAATGATTGCAAGAGAAGGGGCAAACCTAGCTGGCCGATAGATATTAGGCTGATACGTTTTATTGGGACTTTATATATTTGTTTCTGGGCTGATTCTCTGACTGGATCAAAAGGAATTTTGTTTTTCGCACAAACACAACAATTGTTGAGGTAGAATTTGTGTTGGCGCAGATCATTGACAAGAGTTGTTTCCTCCATGAAGATGTACGGACCCGCAGGCTTCAACGAATGGCTTTCCGGCGATACAAAGAACCCGTACTGAAGCACATTGATTGATTATTGGAGAATGCACGTAAGAAGGATGGCTATAGCCTAAGCAACCTGCTGGATCGGTCAAACTTAAGGACGTTGATTGAATCCTGGAGAACACACGCAAGGAGCCTGTCTATAGCCTAAGCTAGCTATGGGATCATTCACCCGGAACAACGGAGTGCACAGCGCCGACGGTGATTGTCCATGTGTGGTCCGGATGTGACCACCAATCGTGGTTAATTCCAGCAAGTTATTTGGCCTCCTCCTGATGTTTAACAAGTACCATTGTAAGTATTTAAACTCATCTTTCCACCATAGTGCATATGCTTCCATCTTTACTATATAAATTGCATGTTTTGAAATAACCATGCGTTCCTGCATACCATATAACTTGAGAAACTCACATGATTGCAGGTTGGTGCTACCAATTTTTGGAGCAACTCAAACGATTTATTCAAATATTTAGTCTGACTTCATACTCTCTTGATGTCTTGGTAGTTCAGTTAATTATGTGCAGGGTTTTTTCGGCTGAAATTTCTAGAAACCGGTCGGTAACCAGCGCTTCTGTTACCCACCAAGATGTCGTTCTCAGCCAATTTTTTTTCATATATTTGAATTCGAATTACGCAAACTATCATATAGGTGCCCTATGTTAACTGGAACACAAGGCAAAGCTCATCACAGCGGAAACAACTACCATATCCTTTACTGATGGTTGCAGGATTAAGATATCCTTCAGGTACTTCTATTTTTTGGTGTCTTACTCTCGCTCTCTGCCGGTGCAAACATGGAAAAACGGTGGCTGAGAGAATGAATTCCATGACCTCAGCAGGACGGGCGTCGTGACCAAACCACTGAACAAGCTCAAGTTCGTGTGCATTCTAGATAAATTGTTGTATATTTTGGGACAAGAAAATTTCAAATAAAAATTCATTTGAACAATTTCAGACAGAAAAACCCTGAAATTTCCGAGATTTTTCGGAAACTGAGTCTTCCGGCCTCTACCGAGAGAAAACGGGATCAAGACAAAAAAACTTGGTTATGTGTTCTCAAATGTGGTGATTATCACGGCTGATCAACACCAATCTGTTGTCAACTCGCTAATATTTCTTATTTATTTGCTATTTCAGGGAGCCTTTATATTTATATTGTTTGCGAATGCATGATTCCTATTTCCCCCTTTTTCCAATATTTGTATTCTGCGGCCGCCTAACTCATCCACATGTTGGAGTGGGATTATTCGGCACATATGGGGTTACATTATACGGATGAGAAAAAATATAAGCTTTCAAGGGTCATCAACAGCAGTCCGATGCATACTAATATACAAGTGTTTAACCGTGTGAGATATTCTTAATAAGTATTACTTATGCTTTGTCTATTTTTGTGGGCTTGCTCTCAGTCCTACTCGTGAAAAGATGGTAATCCTTCAAGGGTCCTCAACAAAAAATGTAATTTGTATTACTAGAACTTTGTAAATGTGCAAGATATTCTTAGAAGTACTATTTATTCTTTCTCTATTTTCTTAGACTTACTCCTAGGCCCTCTGCTATGTTCTTTACCGGACAATTTTGCTAATGACAAGTTACAAAAAGTTAAATGATCTGAAAACACATATACTGTAGTATAAATAGGAATTTGTGTAGTGAGTTTGAGGTCTTTTTTCTTATCTCAGACAATGTTCAAATTAGTTTTTAGAAATATTCTCTCCAAATTGCACATTTTTTATTTTGCATGTAGGCTTTCATGCATAAGGCATAAAAGTCTGGGGCACTGCGATTTCTGGAGCAACCTAGGGGGTTGTTTATTTTGTTTAATTTTCAGTTGGACCTCACCTTATCTCTTGGTTTCTTGAGAGTTAGTCATGTGTTCTCTCATGTTTAGTCATCATTACGACTGATCGGCATCATGCTGCCCTCATACTTGCTAATGATTTTGTTTTCCTTTGTTATTGTAGGAGCATTTAAGTTTCCAAAGTTTACCCCTCCAAATAATCATCTTATAGGTGGTCCATCTTATTACATTATTTTCATTTTTATAGGGTGCACATTTTACCTATGATTTCAGATTACTTAAGTCACCATTGTTCTGGAATTAGGGTATTTGACACTAATAGGGATACATCATGTCGGTTATAAGAATGGTAACCATTCCAGTGTCAGCAATGCAAGTGTAGTTTATACTATTGCAGGGTGTTCAGAAATGCAAGATATTCTTTCAAACTAAAAGTATTACATATTCTTATCTATTTTGTAGGAATTCTCTCATATCACTGTCCATCAACAGGGAGTTTTTCTTTGCTCACCATGGTTTTTTCTTTGTTCTTCACTAAGGAGAGTTTTGCTCATGAGTAAGTTGGCGAAAAGTATATCCTCTGAAACTACATATCCAACTTAGTTCAGCTTAAAGATGCTAAATTACATATTTACCTTACACCTCAATAAGACATTGCAGGTTATGAGCTACCAACGATTTCTTTCTCCTATGCCTTCCTTTTATCAAAAGTTATTTAAGTTCTCAGCGAAGTATAATTACCAGTGTTTTAGATAAAGAGTGTTCCTTTTATTAAGTTTTCTTTTTCTATGGATATACTCCTTTGAGTAATTGTCCTATTTGAACGAACATGTTGTATTCTGTCATTTGAATGTACATCTCTCCAAAGGAGAACTGGAAACTTTGTTTCAATGTTTGTGCACAAGGAGATTTCATGCATAGTGCATGTTGTTTTTCCTTGCCTAACGACAAATTATTTTTTCCTTGACCAATAACCAAGAAAAACTATATCGAGTTTCTACTACGTAACAAAAGAATGTTAGAAATGTGTTCCCAAACATAGATTACTCTATTAAATGTTCCTACATGTGCTTATAGAAGTGTGTGCATAATAATAATGCTAGCCCGTGCAGTTGCACGGGTTGACGACTAGTGAAAATAATTGGACACTTCCTAAGCCAACTCCCGAGCCTATTCCTAAACCAACTCTGAAGAAAAGAGGTGTTCTATTTCTCAGTCCAGAAGTATGCAAGAGGCAAAGAAATCCATGAAAGAAAAGGTTATTAAAGCTGAAGATGTTAAGAATTTACCTCCAATTTAAGAAATACATGGTCTTAATTTACCGCCTATTGAAGAAACACATGGACTTTATAACCCGACACAGGTAGTAAAGGTAAATTCTCTCTGTAGATATGATAAAGCTGAAATCCCATTCACCAAGTTTGCTAGCCCATGCTTAGATGAGTTTGATAAATTTATGGTTAAGCAAGAAGACTTCAATGCTTATTTTGGTAGAGAATTAAAATGCAGTGCTGATATGCTTGAACACTTGGGTGATTATATGGCAAATCTCAAAGGTGAACTTAAACTTATTAGTAAACATGCTACCATGGTTACCACTCAAGTAGAACAAGTACTTAAAGCTCAAAATGATTTGCTCAGTGAATTGAATAGTAAGAATAAGGACTATGCTGTTAGAGTTATGACTAGAGGTGGTAAAATGACTCAGGAACCTTTGTATCCTGAAGGCCACCCTAAGAGAATTGAGCAAAATTCTCAGAGAAATAATATAGATGCACCTAGTACTTCTAAAAGGAAGAAAAAGAAAAATGATAGGACTTTGCATGCTTCTATTGAACCTATTGCTGAAACACCTGAGAATTCAAATGATATTTCTATTTCTGATGCTGAAACACAATCTGGTAATGAACCTAAAACTAGTGATAATGTTAATGATAATGTTCATGATGATGCTCAACCTAGCAATGATAATGATATAGAAATTGAACCTGCTGTTGATCTTGATAACCCATAATCAAAGAATCAACGTTATGATAAGAGAGACTTTGTTGCTAGGAAACATGGTAAAGAAAGAGAACCATGGGTTCAAAAACCCATCCTTTTTCCTCCCAAACCATCCAAGAAAAAGGATGATGAGGATTCTGAGCACTTTGCTGAAATGATTAGACCTATCTTTTGTTGGGGAACGTAGCAGAAATTCAAAATTTTCCTACGTGTCACCAAGATCTATCTATGGAGAGACTAGCAACGAGGGAGGATTGGATCTACATACCCTTGTAGATCGCGCGCGGAAGCGTTCAAGAGAACGGGGTTGATGGAGTCGTACTCGTCGTGATTCAAATCACCGATGATCCTAGCGCCGAACGGACGGCACCTCCGCGTTCAACACACGTACAGAACGGAGACGTCTCCCATGCCTTGATCCAGCAAGGAGGAGGGAGAGGTTGATGGAGATCCAGCAGCACGACGGCGTGGTGGAAGTAGCGGGATTCCAACAGGGCTTCGCTAAGCGCTGCGGGAGGAGGTAGATGTGTCACGGGAGGGAGAGGGAGGCGCCAAGCCTTAGATTGGTTTGCTCCTCCTTTTCCCCACTATATATAGGGCCAAGGGAGAGGGGGAGGCGCAGCCCTTGCCCCTTCCTCCAAGGAAGGGTGCGGCCAAGGGTGGGGAGGAGTCCATCCTCCCCAAGGCACCTCGGAGGTGCCTTCCCCCTTTAGGACTCTCCCCTTTTTCCCATCTCTTGGCGCATGGGCCTCTTGGGGCTGGTGCCCTTGGCCCATATAGGCCAAGGCACACCCCCTACAGCCCATGTGGCCCCCCGGGGCAGGTGGCCCCACCCGGTGGACCCCCGGGACCCTTCCGGTGGTCCCGGTACAATACCGATGACCCCGAAACTTGTCCCGATGGCCGAAATAGCACTTCCTATATATAATTCTTTACCTCCGGACCGTTCCGGAACTCCTCGTGACATCCGGGACTCCGAACAACTTTCGGGTTACCGCATACTAATATCTCTATAACCCTAGCGTCACCGAACCTTAAGTGTGTAGACCCTACGGGTTCGGGAGACATGCAGACATGACCGAGACGTTCTTCGGTCAATAACCAACAGCGAGATCTGGATACCCATGATGGCTCCCACATGTTCCACGATGATCTCATCGGATGAACCACGATGTCAAGGACTTAATCAATCCCGTATACAATTCCCTTTGTCTATCGGTATGTTACTTGCCCGAGATTCGATCGTCGGTATCCATATACCTTGTTCAATCTCGTTACCGGCAAGTCTCTTTACTCGTTCCATAACACATCATCCCGTGATCAACTCCTTGGTCACATTGCGCATATGATGATGTCCTACCGAGTGGGCCCAGAGATACCTCTCCGTTTACACGGAGTGACAAATCCCAGTCTCGATTCGTGCCAACCCAACAGATACTTTCGGAGATACCCGTAATGCACCTTTATAGTCACCCAGTTACGTTGTGACGTTTGATACACCCAAAGCATTCCTACGGTATCCGGGAGTTGCACAATCTCATGGTCTAAGGAAATGATACTTGACATTAGAAAAGCTATAGCATATGAACTACACGATCTAGTGCTATGCTTAGGATTGGGTCTTGTCCATCACATCATTCTCCTAATGATGTGATCCCGTTATCAACGACATCCAATGTCCATGGTTAGGAAACCTTAACCATCTATTGATCAACGAGCTAGTCAACTAGAGGCTTACTAGGGACATGGTGTTGTCTATGTATCCACACATGTATCTGAGTTTCCCATCAATACAATTATAGCATGGATAATAAACGATTATCATGAACAAGGAAATATAATAATAACCAATTTATTATTGCCTCTAGGGCATATTTCCAACATCTTTTTGCGTATGCGTTTGACTGATATGCTTAAAATGAATCCTTATGCTAAATACATGAAAGATATTGTTACTAATAAAAGAAAGATACCGGAAGCTGAAATTTCCACCATGCTTGCTAATTATACTTTTAAAGGTGGAATATCAAAGAAACTTGGAGATCCAGGAGTACCAACTATACCATGCTCCATTAAAAGAAACTATGTTAAAACTACTTTATGTGATCTTGGAGGCAGTGTTAGTGTTATGACTCTCTCTTTATATTGTAGACTTGATTTGAATAAGTTGACATCGACTGAAATATCTTTGCAAATGGCTGATAAATCAACTGCTATACCTGTCGGTATTTGTGAGGATGTGCCTGTTGTGGTTGCAAACATTACTATTTTAACGGACTTTGTTATTCTTGATATTCCCGAGGACAATAGTATGTCTATTATTCTTGGAAGACCCTTTTTGAATACTGCAGGAGCTGTTATTGATTGCACCAAAGGCAATGTCACTTTTCATGTTAATGGTAATGAGCATACGGTACACTTTTCGAGGAAACAACCTCAAGTTCATAGTATTAATTCAATTGGAAAAGTTCCATCGATTATTTTTTGGAGGTTTTGAATTTCCTCTTCCTACTGTCAAGAAGAAATATGATATTCTTATTGTTGGGGATGTGCATATCCCCATTGAGGTAACCTAGTGTTATTCGAAAATGCTCGGGTTCCATGTTATTCGGAATGAGTTTGTTAACAAGACTTGATCAACCTTGTTAGTGGATTCCTTTTGATGAGCATGAGATGGATGAATTTAGAAGACACAAATCTCTGTACCCTCCTTTTACTTTCTGTTATTTATATTAAATAAAGTAAAAATAGTATTTTCTGTTTGTTATCTGAATTATACGTGCAATTTAAAAATACCCCACAAATCTGATTTTAGAGATTTTCTTGCTAGTATAACTGTGGGAGAGTCCAGAGATATAACACAGGCTACCATAGGGAGCATTCACTTTCCTGCTATACATTATTTTGCTCTCTTCATAGGTAGGTGCATAAATGGTTAGGATGAAGCATGTCACACGTGTGTCCCCGACCTCAGTATTCTTAGGAGTGCTGTGTTAGGAGATAAATCTTATAATTTGGGAGCCATTGTTGCACGTAGGTTGCATCTTAATAGATTTAATGGAGATTTCTTTGGTGGAATTTATGCAACCCGCATAGCTAATTTTCTTGGTGTAACCATACGTGAGGATGATATTGAGTTGCCTCTTGCTTATTTGGATTATGAGGCTATGGTTCGTCATCAGTTGGTTGAGAGGAACGATCAGTTCCTCCAGTACCGGCTAATCTTTGACAGACGACACACCTATCACGTTGCTCTCCCTGCTTCTACTTTCTTTGATTTTCAGGCAAAAGGGAGATATTTCATAACCAGAGAGGAGGTGGAAGAGTATAAGAGGAGGGCTGAGATAGCTCGCCTCCAAGCTGCAGCCCACGATGCAATGACTGCTGCATCTCAGTACGACCCCAGTTACAACTTTGGATATCCGCCAGGCCATCCGTGGCATTAGACTAACTTAGTCCAAAAGCCTAAGCTTGGGGGAGTACGTATTCTCACCGACATTACATTCATGTTCACACACTCATTGCTAGATGTCGGTGCTCATACTTTTTCATTGTATCATCCATGTTAGTTTATTTTCTCTTTTTATGCTTTCTTCTTGTGTGTTTGATAAACCTTAAGAAAAAAATATTAGTTGTAGCTTTTAATTAGTTTAATTTCCATGCTTGTAATAGTAATTAAAAAGAAAACCCAAAAAGATTGCATGTTCTTCTTTTTGCTTGTTGGGAGCTTTCCCGTGTAAATAGTTCTATTTCTTTTCTTTTCTTTTCTTTGGGGGTCGATAGGAGAAGACCATGATTAAATTGTTGAAGTGGCTCTTATATGCATTATTGTTGATCTGACAAAAGAGCCCATATTGCCTTGTCTTCTCTTGTTTATTGAATGCTTGCAGATTCCAGCTTAGTCCAATGCACGTGCACTATTATTATTATTCACATCATTCGGTCATGCACGTGAAAGGAAATTATGACGATATATGATGAACTTATTGAGATGAGAAAATCTGGTATGAACTCGACCTCTCTTGTTTTTGTAAATATGATTAGTTCATCGTTCCTGATTCAGCCTATTATGAATAAACATGTTTGTAATGACAATTACAGATTATAGTTGCTTATGCCATGCTTAATTAGCTAGGAGCTTATAATGGTTTACCTTGCATGCCAACATGCTATTAAAATGGTTGTGATGCGGTATGATAGGGTGGTATCCTATTTTGAATGATTTAAGTGACTTGACTTGGCACATGTTCACGCATGTAGTTGAAACAAAATCAACATAGCCTTCACGATATTTATGTTCATGGTGGATTATATCCTACTCATGCTTGCACTCAATGTTCATTAACTTTAATGCATGTTCATGGCTGTTGTCTCTCTCTAGTTGGTCGCTTCCCAGTCTTTTGCTAGCCTTCACTTGTACTAAGCGGGAATACTGCTTGTGCATCCAACTCCATAAACCGCAAAGTTATTCCATATGAGTCGACCATATATACCTACCTATATACGGTATCTACCTGCCGTTCCAAGTAAATTTGTATGTGCCAAACTCTAAACCTTCAAATAAACATTCTGTTTTGTATGCTCGAATAGCTCATGTATCAACTAGAGCTGTCTGTTGCTACCTCTTGAGCACTGCGTTGGATTTCCTTGAAGAGGAAAGGATAATGCAGCAAAGTAGCATAAGTATTTCCCTCAGTTTTTGAGAACCAAGGTATCAATCCAGTAGGAAGCTGCACGCAAGTCCCTAGTACCTGGACAAAACAAATAACTCCTTGCAACCAACGCGATAAGGGGTTGTCAATCCCTTCACAGTCACTTATGAGAGTGAGATCTGATATATATGATAAGATAATATTTTTGGTATTTTTATGATAAAGATGCAAAGTAAAATAAAAGCAAAGGAAATAACTAAGTATTGGAAGATTAATATGATGAAGATAGACCCGGGGGCCATAGGTTTCACTAGTAGCTTCTCTCAAGAGCATAAGTATTTTACGGTGGGTGAACGAATTACTGTTGAGAAATTGACAGAATTGAGCATAGTTATGAGAATATCTAGGTATGATCATGTATATAGGCATCACGTCCGAGACAAGTAGACCGACTCCTGCCTGCATCTACTACTATTACTCCACTCATCGACCGCTATCCAGCATGCATCTAGAGTATTAAGTTCATAAAAACAGAGTAACGCCTTAAGCAAGATGACATCATGTAGAGGTATAAATTCATGCAATATGATATAAAAAACCATCTTTTTATCCTTGATGGCAACAATACAATACGTGCCTTGCTGCCCCTACTGTCACTGGGAAAGGACACCGCAAGATTGAACCCAAAGCTAAGCACTTCTCCCATTGCAAGAAATATCAATCTAGTAGGCCAAACCAAACTGATAATTTGAAGAGACTTGCAAAGATAACCAATCATACATAAAAGAATTCAGATAAGATTCAAATATTGTTCATAGATAATCTTGATCATAAACCCACAATTCATCGGTCTCAACAAACACACCGCAAAAAGAAGATTACATCGAATAGATCTCCACAAGAGAGGGGGAGAACATTGTATTGAGATCCAAAAAGAGAGAATAAGCCATCTAGATAATAACTATGGACCCGAAGGTCTGAGTTAAAGTACTCACACTTCATCGGAGAGGCTATGGTGTTGATGTAGAAGCCCTCCGTGATGGATGCCCCCTCCGGCGGAGCTCTGGAACAGGCCCCAAGATGTGATCTCGTGGATACAGAAGGTTGCGGCGGTGGAATTAGGTTTTTGGCTCCGTATATGATCATTTGGGGGTACGTAGGTATATATAGGAGGAAGGAGTACGTCGGTGGAGCAATAGGGGAACCACGAGGGTGGAGGGTGCGCCTGGGGGGGTAGGCGCGCCCCCTACCTCCTACCTCATGGCATCCTCCTTTATTTCTTGACGTAGGGTCATGTTTTCCTGGATCATGTTCGGTGAGAAAATCACGTTCCTGAATGTTTCATTCCGTTTGGACTCCGTTTGATATTCCTTTTCTTCGAAACCCTAAAATAGGCAAAAAAAACAACAATTCTGGGCTGGGCCTCCGATTAATAGGTTAGTCCCAAAAATAATATAAAAGTGGATAATAAAGCCCAATAATGTCCAAAACAGTAGATAATATAGTATGGAGCAATCAAAATTTATAGATACGTTGGAGACGTATCAAGCATCCCCAAGCTTAATTCCTGCTCGTCCTTGAGTAGGTAAATGATAAAAACAGATTTTTGATGTGGAATGCTACTTGGCATAATTTTAATGTAATTCTTCTTAATTGTGGTATGAATATTCTGATCCAAAATATTCAAGATAAAAGTTTAATGTTGACATAAAAATAATAATACTTCAAGCATACTAATTAACAAAGCAATCATGTCTTCTCAAAATAACATGGCCAAAGAAAGTTATCCCTACAAAATCATATAGTCTGGCTATGCTCTATCTTCACCACACAAAGTATTTAAATCATGCACAACCCCTATGACAAGCCAAGAAATTGTTTCATACTTTTGACATTCTCAAACTTTTTCAATCTTCACGCAATACATGAGCGTGAGCCATGGATATAGCACTATATGTGGAATAGAATGGACGTTGTGGAGAAGACAAAAAGGGAGAAGATAGTCTCACATCAACTAGGCGTATCAACGGGCTATGGAGATGCCCATCAATAGATATCAATGTGAGTGAGTAGGGATTGCCATGCAACAGATGCACTAGAGCTATAAGTATATGAAAGCTCAACAAAAGAAACTAAGTGGGTGTGCATCAAACTTTCTTGCTCATGAAGACCTAGGGCATTTTGAGGAAGCCCATCATTGGAATATACAAGCCAAGTTCTATAATGAAAAATTCCCACTAGTATATGAAAGTGACGAAATGAGAGACTCTCTATCATGAATATCATGGTGCTACTTTGAAGCACAAGTGTGGTAAAAGGATAGTAACATTGTCCCTTCTCTCTTTTTTCTCTCATTTTTTTTATTTGGGCCTTTTCTCTTTTTTATGGCCTCTTTTCTTTCTTTTTTTTCGTCCGGAGTCTCATCTCGACTTGTGGGGGAATCATAGTCTCCATCATCCTTTGCTCACTGGGACAATGCTCTAATAATGATGATCATCACACTTTTATTTTCTTACAACTCAACAATTACAACTCGATACTTAGAACAAAATATGACTCTATGTGAATGCCTCCGGCGGTGTACCGGGATATGCAATGAATCAAGAGTGACATGTATGAAAGAATTATGAATGGTGGCTTTGCCACAAATACGATGTCAACTACATGATCATGCTAAGCAATATGACAATGATGGAGTGTGTCATAATAAACGGAACGGTGGAAAGTTGCATGGCAATATATCTCGGAATGGCTATGGAAATGCCATAATAGGTTGGTATGGTGGCTGTTTTGAGGAAGTTATATGGTGGGTGTATGATACCGGTGAAAGGTGCGTGGTATTAGAGAGGCTAGCAATGGTGGAAGGAAGAAAAGTGTGTATAATCCATGGACTCAACATTAGTCATAAAGAAATCATATACTTATTGCAAAAATCTACAAGTTATCAAAGCAAAGTATTATGCGCATCCTTCTAGGGGGATAGATTGGTAGGAAAAGACCATCGCTTGTCCCCGACCGCCACTCATAAGGAAGACAATCAAAAAATAAATCATGCTCTGACTTCATCACATAACGGTTCACCATACGTGCATGCTACGGGAATCACAAACTTTGACACAATTATTTCTCAAATTCACAACTACTCAACTAGCACAACTTTAATATCACCATCTTCATATCTCAAAACAATTATCAAGCATCAAACTTCTCATAGCATTCAACACACTCATAAGAAAGTTTTTACTATTCTTGAATACCAAGCATATTAGGATTATTTAAGAAAATTACTATGCTATTTAAGACTCTCAAAATAATCTAAGTTAAGCATGAGAGATCAATAGTTTCTATAAAACAAATCCACCACCGTGCTCTAAAAGATATAAGTGAAGTACTAGAGCAAAACTATATAACTCAAATGATATAAGTGAAGCACATAGAGTATTCTAACAAATTCCAAATCATGTATGGCTCTCTCAAAAGGTGTGTACAGCAAGGATTATTGTGGTAAACTAAAAAGCAAAGACTCAAATCATACAAGACGCTCCAAGCAAAACACATATCATGTGGTGAATAAAAATATAGCTCCAAGTAAAGTTACCGATAGAAGTAGACGAAAGAGGGGATGCCTTCCGGGGCATCCCCAAGCTTTGGCTTTTAGGTGTCCTTAGATTATATTGGGGGTGCCATGGGCATCCCCAAGCTTAGGCTCTTGCAACTCCTTGTTCCATAATCCATCAAATCTTTATCCAAAACTTGAAAACTTCACAACACAAAACTTAAAGTAGAAAATCTCGTGAGCTCAACAAAAGACCACTTCAAGGTACTGTAATGAACTCATTCTTTATTTATATTGGTGTTAAACCTACTGTATTCCAATTTCTCTATGGTTTATAAACTATTTTACTAGCCATAGATTCATCAAAATAAGCAAACAACACACGAAAAACAGAATCTGTCAAAAACAGAACAGTCTGTAGTAATCTGTAGCTAGCGCAAGATCTGGAACCCCAAAAAATCTAAAATAAATTTATGGACGTGAGGTATTTATCTATTAATCATCTTAAAAAAGAATTAACTAAATAGAACTTTCCAAATAAAAATGGAAGCAGTTCTCGTGAGTGCTAAAGTTTCTGTTTTTTTTACAGCAAGATATCAAGACTTTCCCCAAGTCTTCCCAACGGTTCTACTTGGAACAAACACTAATTAAACACAAAAAACACAACCGAAACAGAGGCTAGGTAAATTATTTATTACTAAACAGGAGCAAAAAGGAAGGAATAAAAATAAAATTGGGTTTCCTCCCAACAGGCGCTATCGTTTAACGCCCCTAGCTAGGCATAAAAAGCAAGGATAGATCTAGGTATTGCCATCTTTGGTTGGTAATTCTTCAATGAGGCATCTA
Organism: Triticum urartu; assembly: GCF_003073215.2. Lineage (NCBI taxonomy): Eukaryota > Viridiplantae > Streptophyta > Magnoliopsida > Poales > Poaceae > Triticum > Triticum urartu. The sequence continues at coordinate 78,440,171 of NC_053028.1, read as the reverse complement.
ACGTCCTTAGGAATTTCTTTATTTTTAGTTATTATCAAACTTTTAGGCACACGATTGAAAAATTCATTTGTAACAAATGGTTCCTTAATGATAGCAACAAGATTGGGATGAATACTTATAGATTTGAGATCCGCAGTTTCCTTACTAGAGGATTCACCCTTATTTTTAGGAACATACATAAGCTTAGCGATTTTAGTAGGAGGACTTGGAGTATTCTTCATGGAAGAAAAAGTGGTTCCCAAGTTGGTAATGATATCTTCAAGTTTATCGATCCTAGTGGAATCATGATTTATTTTCTCATTAACTATGGGCTCCTTCTCTTTAATATCTTTCAAAGTGACTCCTACTTTAGATCCATATTGAGAGATTCAGTTGTGGATCTTTTTATCCAAATTTTCAATTGACTCTATGGTAGAAACCTTATTTTCAATAATTTTGAGCCTTTGCATTACATGCTCCAAAGTTAATACAGTTCCATTAACCAAAAGAGGTGGTGAGCCAAATAAATCTAGCATAGCATTATAAGAATCAAAAGTGTGGCTACCCAAGAAATTCCCTCCGGTAATGGTGTCAAGGACATATCTGTACCAAGGAGCAACGCCTACATAAAAATTACGAAGAAGAACGGAAGTAGATTGCTTCCTGGTAGATCTATTTTGAGCATTGCAAATTCTATACCAAGTTTCTTTTAGCTTTTCTCCCTCCCTTTGCTTAAAATTTAGAACTTCATTCTCGGGAGACAACGGAGAAGATAGAGGACTCGCCATAACTACAAACAAGCGGAAAAGAGGCAAACGGAAAAGAAAGGGAGGATATATATAGAGAGAGGGTGAATAAAACGGCAAGGGTGAAGTGGGGGAGAGGAAAACGAGAGGCAAATGGTAAATAATGTAATGTGGGAGATAAGGGTTATGATGGGTACTTGGTATGTTGACTTTTGCATAGACTCCCTGGCAACGGTGCCAGAAATGGCTCGTTGTCAGGAGTCAAATCTTGACTTGCACGAACCTCCCCAGCAACGGCGCCAGAAATTCTTCTTGCTACCTCTTGAGCACTTCGTTGGATTTCCTTGGAAAGGATGATGTAGCAAAGTAGCATAAGTATTTCCCTTAGTTTTTGAGAACCAAGGTATCAATCCAGTAGGAGGCTGCACGCAAGTCCCTAGTACCTGCACAAAACAAATAACTCCTCGCAACCAACGTGATAAGGGGTTGTCAATCCCTTCGAGGTCACTTACGAGAGAGATCTGATAGATATGATAAGATAATATTTTTGGTACTTTTATGATAAAGATGCAAAGTAAAATAAAAGCAAAGTAAAAAGCAAAGGAAATAACTAAGTATTGGAAGATTAATATGATGAAGATAGACCTGGGGCCATAGGTTTCACTAGTGGCTTCTCTCAAGAGCAGATGTATTTTACGGTGGGTGAACGAATTACTGTTGAGAAATTGACAGAATTGAGCATAGTTATGAGAATATCTAGGTATGATCATGTATATAGGCATCACGTTCGAGACAAGTAGACCGACTCCTGCCTGCATCTACTACTATTACTCCACTCATCGACCGCTATCCAACATGCATCTAGAGTATTAAGTTCATGAAAACAGAGTAACGCCTTAAGCAATATGACATGATGTAGAGGGATAAATTCATGCAATATGATAAAAACCCCATCTTGTTATCCTCGATGGCAACAATACAATACGTGCCTTGCTGCCCCTACTGTCACTGGGAAAGGACACCGCAAGATTGAACCCAAAGCTAAGAACATCTCCCATTGCAAGAAAGATCAATCTAGTAGGCCAAACCAAACTGATAATTCGAAGAGACTTGCAAAGATAACCAATCATGTATAAAAGAATTCAGAGAAGGTTCAAATATTGTTCATAGATAATCTTGATCATAAACCCACAATTCATCGGTCTCAACAAACACACCGCAAAAAGAAGATTACATTGTATTGGGATCCAAAAAGAGAGAAGAAGCCATCTAGCTAATAACTATGGACCCAAAGGTCTGAGGTAAACTACTCACACTTCATCGGAGAGGCTATGGTGTTGATGTAGAAGCCCTCCGTGATGGATGCCCCCTCTGGTGGAGCTCCGGAATAGGCACCAAGATGGGATCTCGTGGATACAGAAGGTTGCGGCGGTGGAATTAGGTTTTTGGCTCCATATCTGATCATTTTGGGGTACGTAGGTATATATAGGAGGAAGGAGAACGTTGATGGAGCAACAGGGGGCCCACGAGGGTGGAGGGCGCACCTGGGGGGTAGGCATGCCCCCCTACCTCGTGGCCTCCTCCTTTATTTCTTGACATAGGGTCCAAGCCTCCTACATCATGTTCGGTGAGAAAATCACGTTCCTGAAGGTTTCATTCTGTTTGGACTCCGTTTGATATTCCTTTTCTTTGAAACCCTAAAATAGGCAAAAAAACAGCAATTCTGGGCTGGGCCTCCGGTTAATAGATTAGTCTCAAAAATAACATAAAAGTGGATAATAAAGCCCAATAATGTCCAAAACAGTAGATAATATAGAATGGAGCAATCAAAAATTATAGATATGTTGGAGACGTATCATCTGTATCTTCCATGTTAGGCGGGTTATTCTTAAGAGGAGTGGACTCCGCTCCTCACTCACGAGAAAATGGCTCTTCACCGGGATGCCCAGTCCCATGCTTTATGCAAATCAAATCAAAATAATTGCAAACAAAACTTCCCATGGGACTCTTGTTAGTTGGAGGCACTCGTTGTTTCGAGCAAGCCATGGATTGATGCTTGTTGGTGAAGGGGGAGTATAAACTTTACCATTCTGTTTGGGAACTGTCGGGGATATACCCCGTGGTATGACCCAGCTGGAGTTGTAAACCAGCTGGGACTTGGTAAACCGGCGAATGGTAAATCGGCGGAGAGTTAAGACAGATGGTAGCACCGGCAGGTGTTAAGTCAATCATAACTTGGCAGACAATGTTAAACCGGCAGACAATGTTAAACCGGCAGACGTTAAGAAGCCCAGGAAGGGAAGTCAAAATAGTTTAAGTCTTAGTCCGAGATGGACTCTACATGTAACCCGCCCCTTTAACTTATATAAGGAGGGACAGGGCTCCCCAAAGAGGGACGAGTAAAAAGAAACAATCTTAGGTCTAGACACAAAGAGGAGAGCCAGTTTACGGCGACTCCCTCATGATGATAATGAGATCTAGCCTCAAACAACATGTAGGGTTGTTACCGGATGATGTTTCGCAGGGCTCGAAGCTGTCTAAATCCCTGTCTTGTGTTGCGTCTCTCGATTCCGCTCAGCCCCTCTCAAGCTACCACATAGATGCGTTGGCCTCGCGACTAAGTCCTGACACTAAGGACATCTGTTGTGACAATTCCACGATTGTTGGCGGCCACCGTGGGGCTAGCGCACGATGGTGTTGAGTTCTTGGAGGGATTTTTTCCAGAGTTTTGAGAAGATCACGACTGGCCGGGTCAGTAAGAGCCGGGTGGCATCTACGTTGTACCACGCCCTCAAGCCGCCGAGACAGAAAAGAAATCGGTCTCGCCAAGATAAACCGCCGCTTCATGTGGTCTGTGAGAAGCTGGCAGGTTCTGTCGACAGAAGTAGATATATCAAATCAATCTTCGTCCAAGCCAATTTAAACTAGTGCAATCGGCGAGTCACCGTCATTGTTCCACGTACAATTATCTAAATCCATGTTGTTCAAGAGACAGTCAACAGGGGTCACCTGCGTCATCTGCCAGTACAAACGGCGATCAGAACAAGTGCTTGTGGCCACGAGAGAGCTCCGGATTGATTATACCCAAAATCTAAAAAGTGGCCATGCACTAACAGGAGAAAACGAGCGGCTGGGCTTCCTAGTTATGCATGAATTGTTTTTTTGTTTGCTAGTGCATGTCGTTATCAGTATTTAATATGTTCACACTGGTTAGTCTGGTTTGAAAGAAATAGGTTCACGTATGATTATTTTGATTTTCCAAATTTTTAAAAAGCCATATCTTTTAAACCGCGCGTCGGAATTCAGATCCGTCTTCACTGTTAAATTCTTTGCGACGAGATATTTAAAACTAGATCCCGCATGAGTATGTTTCGACGAAACTTTTTTGGTGCCAACTTTGGCGCTATATTGTGCAACTTAAGTACTGCTTTGTGCAACTTTAGTACTGCATGATGTAATTTTTTTCAAACCCAGTTTTTTGGAGCTGCATCCACGGTAGTTATATTTGCACACATAGTAGTCCTAGTTGGCACATATATGGCCACAAAGTTGCATAACCTGGTCCGCATAGTCGCATATGAATTGTCATAGCTTGTAATGTAGTCTAGTTGCACACACATTGATGTTTGGTTGGCTTGTAACGTAGTCTAGTTGCACACAAATTGATGTTTAGTTGGCAGGAAGACTATTTGCACACACATATGCTTAGTTGGCTTGTAATATAGTCTAGTTGCATACACATTGATGTTTAGTTGGCAAGACACTAGTTGCACACACATATGCTCAGTTAGCGCGACAATGTAGTCTAGTTGCATACACATTGATCGTTAGTTGGCAGGACTAGTTACACACACATATACTCCGTTGGCGTGACGATGTAGTCTAGTTGCACACATATTGATGTTTAGTTGGCAGGACTATTGGCACACACATATGCTCAGTTGGCGCAGCAATGTAGTCTAGTTGCACACACATTGATGTTTAGTTGGCAGAAAGACTAGTTCATTGAAACATCCTCATGCGGGATCTATTTTTGAAGAGCACGCCGCGAGGGTTTCAACGATGAAAACGGATTTTAATTTTGACACACGGTTTAGAAGATATATCTTTTATAATTTTCAAACCAAAAAATTAATACATTAGGGACAAACATGAGAACAGACATCCATCACGTAAAAAAAGACCACATATGGATAATTAATTAGCAATGTTCTTTTAGC
>NC_053028.1:78365473-78434024 GCF_003073215.2 Triticum urartu | reverse complement strand
GGCACTCTTTCCTATCCAAATCATTGCCGCATGACAAAATTCAGCTCCATTTGCCTGGCAAATCTTGCTCGGCAAATTTCCAAAGTTTTTGTCCACCTAGAAGCATTGTGAAGGAAGTACCTTTTTTATATATCCAAATGACATGAAATTTATACAGTTCTTTCATATGCCCAAATTATCACCCTCCTCCAAATTGCAACTCAGGAAAATTATCTATGTGAGCCTAGGTTCAATTTATATTTTATGGCCAGATTGGCACGTTGCAAAGCAAGTGTTATCTAGACCCCTCCTATTAACCTCAAACTCTTTGGGCACTCTTCCATACCCAAATCATTGCCACATGATAATATTCAGCTCCATTTTCCTAGTAAATCTTTCTCAGGAAATTTCCAAAGTTTCTACCTCGAGAGAAGCTTTGTGAAGTAAGTACTATCTAGGCTTACCCAAATGATCTGAAAATCTACCAAGGCATAACCATACCTATGTAACTTACCTACACCAAATTTGAGCTCATTTCATTCATCCAATTTCTCTCACTAGTTTTCCCAAGTTTCTATCCATAGAAGAGCATTGTGAAGGAAGTACCACTTTGGCATGTCCAAATGGTATCACTTTTCTACGGTGCTTTCCAATGCCCAAATAATCATCCTCCACCAAATGTCAGCTCAGTCCATTCATTATTTTGAGCCCAGCTTCAACATTCATATTTCTGTCCAGTGTGGTACTTTGCAAAGCAAGTACCACCTAGGATCCTCCTTTTGATCTAAAAATTTGCGAAGACATTCTTCTTAGTAGATGATCATCCTCAGCAAAAACTCATGCCCATTGGCCATGTGCATTTCCCGTAGCGCTAATCAAACACTTGGCTGCTAATTCATGTTTGAGCATCGATCGGTCTCCTCGTGAGAATCTTATGTTGTAATTTTCTTCCTAGAACCTACCTGGGGAGTGCCCAACCCACTAGAAATGCTTAGGCTGCCCAGAACACATGGCAACGCCACGGTCACGCGGTGACCACACGTCGGGCATGCGAGTTTACGCGCTCTAGAGTTGGGGGCCTTGGCCACCGCCCAAACCTCAACGTATCGCCATCAAACCATGTATTTATGATTAAATAGGTACTTATGTAACTATAAATGATTTTTGGAAAAAATAAATAGTAAACTATGAGGCAGCTGTAGTTCAAATTTGACCCGCTTCCTACTGAATCGGCGGGAATTTGTCTTTTTCACCAGAGGTGGATCAAAACTTTTGACGCCCAAAAATTTTGTCAATTGTGCATTAAATATGGCCTAGTATTTTATAAAAATGATTTGGTCCAATTTTGCAACAATTATTTGGGAGGTCCTTCACAAAAAAACCTCCTTTTGGGCACTCGAAAAATGGAAAATGGTTTTTTCGTCCAAAGAAAATGAAAACTTCCTTAGGCAACATTGTTTGCCATTCCAATATACACCCTTGTGCACAATATGGGATCATTTGAACAAATTATGCCATGAATGTGGCCATAAGATTGATCATTTGGCTTGAAAGCCATTGATATCCACACGTGATAGCTCGATTTTGAGAACACTTTTTTAAAATAATTGCCGTATTACAAGTTTGTTATTTTTCCTGGGAACTTGGCCACATATAATGACACAATGCGAAGGTTTCCCAATTTTTTGATTTTTTTTGAATTTTTTATGCCCGTTTCAAAATGCGGTCAAAACGGCGGGAATGACCGTTCCTAGCTAGTGGTTGAATCTTGAATTTTTTTGGTGTTTCTCTAATTAAATAGGTACTTATGTACCTAGAAATGATTTTTGGAAAAGATAAATAGCAAACTATGAGGCAGCTGCAGTTCAAATTTGACCCGCTTCCAGCTGAATCAGCGGAAATTTGTCTTTTTCACGAGAGGTGGATCAAAACTTTTTACACCCAACCATTTTGTCAATTGTGCATTAAATATGTCCTAGTATTTTATAAAATTGATTTCGTCCAATTTTGCAACAATTATTTGGGAGGTCCTTCACAAAAAACCTCCTTTTAGGCACTCCAAAAATGAAAAATTGATTTTTCGTACAAAGAAAATGAAAACTCCCTTAGGCAACATTGTTTGCCATTCCAATATGCACCCTTGTGCACAATATGAGATCATTTGAACAAACTATGCCATGAATGTGGCCATAAGATTGATCATTTGGCTTGAAAACCCTAAATCTTCACGCATGATAGCTCATTTCTGAGAACACTTTTTTAAAATAATTGCCGTATTATAAGTTTATTATTTTTCCTGGAAACCTGGTCACATATAATGACACAATGCAAAGGTTTCCCAATTTTTTGATTTTTTTTGAATTTTTTATGCCCGTTTCAAAATGCGGTCAAAACCGCGGGCATGACCGTTCCTAGCTAGTGGTTGAATCTTGGAATTTTTTTGGTGTTTCTCTGATTAAATAGATACTTATGTACCTAGAAATGATTTTTAGAAAGAATAAAGAGCAAACTATGAGGCAGCTGTAGTTCAAATTTGACCCGCTTCCAACTGAATCGGTAGGAATTTGTCTTTTTTACCAGAGGTGGATCAAAACTTTTGACACCCAACCATTTGGTCAATTGTGAATCAAATATGGCCTAGTATTTTAGAAAAATGTTTTGGTCCAATTTTGCAACAAATATATGGTAGATCCTTCACAAAAAGAACTCAATTTGGGCACTCGGAAAATGGAAAATGGATTTTCCGTGGAAAGAAAATGAAAACTTCCTTAGGAAACATTGTTTGCCATTCCAATATGCACCCTTGTGCACAATATGAGATCGTTTGAACATACTATGCCACGAATGTGGCCATAAGATTGATCATTTGGCTTGAAAGCCATTGATCTCCACACGTGATAGCTCGTTTCTGAGAACTTTTTTTAAAATAATTGCCGTATTACAAGTTTTTTATTTTTCCTGGGAACTTGGCCACATATAATGACACAATGCGAAGGTTTCCCAATTTTTTGATTTTTTTGAAATTTTTATGCCCGTTTCAAAATGCGGTCAAAACGACGGGAATGACCGTTCCTAGCTAGTGGTTGAATCTTGGAATTTTTTTGGTGTTTCTCTGATTAAATAGGTACTTATATACCTAGAAATGACTTTTGGAAAAAATAAATAGCAAACTATGAGGCAGCTGCAGTTCAAATTTGACCTCCTTCCAGCTGAATCGACGGAAATTTGTCTTTTTCATGAGAGGTGGATCGAAAATTTTGACACCCAACCATTTTGTAAATCGTGCATTATACATGGCCTACTATTTTATAAAAATGATTTGGTCCAATATTGCAACAAATATATGGTAGGTCCTTCACAAAAAAACTCATTTTGGGCACTTGAAAAATAGAAAATGAATTTTTAGTCAACTACGACCAATTTTTTAGTTAACTGTGACCAATTTAGATGGTCATGACATGGTACGCGTGTATTGCATTTTGATTGGTCCGTGGGCGTTTCACGCGGATCGTGGATGGATCACCGTCGGATGCTCCCGGATCCAACGGCTGTCCTCACCCGAAGCTCACCTAAGCCGAAACCCTAGATCTCGTGAGTCCTCTGCACATTTTCCATCCACCCCCCGCCGCCTCCTTTCTTTCTCCCCTCGCTCTATTCTCCTTCCTTTCTCCCCTCCCCTGCGCCACCCGCCCCTCTGCCGCTCGCGCGCGCCCCTCACCTCGTCCGAGACCGCCGGAGACCCCCACCCTCTCCTCTACCCCACCACCGCCGGCGCCCCCCACCTTTTTCTTCTTTCCCAAGCACCCAAAACCCTAGCCCACGGCGCAGCCATGGCGACCGAGCTCTGGATCCATGGGCTAGAGGTGCAGCACTGGATCCGGTCCAGGGCGCAGCCATCATGCAGCACCACCACCAGCTGGACCAGTGGCTCGCCGGCGGCGTGGGTGGGGTGCTTCGCCAGACAAAGTATGCCCCCTGCCTCCCCGTGCCCGACCGCTCGCTCCGCCTCAACCTCTCCATCTCGTAGGACCTGCGCGGCTGCCTCCAGGACCGCGTCTTCGCGCTCGAGGAGGACCTCCATGCCGTCGCCCAATGCATCGACCTCCTCAGGGTCAGTCCGCCCCCTTCCCCCTCCCCCGTCCATTCTGCTGTGGCGGTTACTCGCGCACTATACCTGTTCGCCAGAATGCCTGATGGATCGGAACGGCCCCGTGTCGTGCATGCAGAACGAGTCGGTGATGAATGCAGAGGGGATCTGGCGCTGCGTGGAGGAGAAGGAGGTCGTGGCGGCCGCGCACGACCAGCTCGCCGCCCAGCCAGGCTCGAGAAGGAGTGTGGCCTCTACGAGCGCGACCTCAAGCGCGCCATGGAGTCATGCGACGAGCTCGCCTGGGAGAGCGACGACCTACGCAAGCGCCTCAGGGATGCCCCCGATGTTAGTAACATCACCACACCCCGTATCCCTTTCCTCGCTCATATTATCAGTCGATTTCATGCTTGATGGCTCCTGTTATCCACTGATTGCTACATTCTGGATATGATTTACTGTCTGCTCTTGTGTGCTCTGCCATTGGGAAAGGAAAATTAGTTAGTTGTGTCAGTTGATGACTAATTATATCTTCCATGGATTTTAATCACTTGATGCATATTCAGTTTGACTAGTTGGTCTTGTTACATTGTTTGTTTTTGGTCTGTCAACTTGAGTAGAGCTCCATCACCTTCAATCAGGTGATTTGGTGTTGGATCAACTGTAGAGCTCCATCACCATCATTGAACACTTTGCTTGCTTGCATGATACTCCTGTATGCTACTACGGTGGCTGCTTTGTATAATTACTAGTGCAGTGCTGTTTAACCAACCTGGTCCTCCAACATTCATCTTACTCACGCGCAGCTTACTGAACAAGTGCAAGTGCCGCAGAGGGACAAGAAGATACTCAAGACCAACCTAAAAAAAGCAGAGGAGGTAACATGTTATCTCACTCTTGTACTTGCAACACCTATGTTCTGTACCTGCAACTTATCGCCCTCTCAGTGAACATTGCTTCATGCAACACTAATGTAGTCTTGACAGTTTGAAGTTTCTTTTGCATGTTTAATTCAAGGTTAAGTTATTCGAGGAGAAAAGAGCTGTTGACGAAGCCAACAAGACGCTACTGTGCTTACTGGAGAAGGAGCAGAAACATCGGTCCGAAAGGAAGCACTCCGCCAGCAATTCCACCAAGGTAAAAGCACCAACCAACCCAACCATAAAAGCTCAAGTGTTTACTGATTTAATTTAATCTGGTACACACACAGCACAGGCAGTACAACTGTTAGTCGAAACCTGAATTACCCTACTGTCTGGCTACCTTGACTACATTAACAATGTCATTCTTGGTGCTGCAGCAGAAGCGCAAGTCGTCGAGCCTGAAGGACACGAGCCCGGTCAGCCTAGCCATCGATTTCAACAACACAGACGCATGCAGCCAAACTCCCCAGACTGTAGGGTGCACAAGAAGTGAACCCAGCTGGTTGTCCTGACATTCTCTTCTAGGTAGCTTGAACTAAAGTGAACTGAACAATCCACCCTTATGCATCTGGGCTGCTTGCCTCATCTGACTAACTTGCTGGGTTAATTTGGTTGGTTCTTGTTGGTAGAACCTTGGTCATGTAGCCTGCATTTTCCATTTTCCTCTTCCTGTTGGTAGCTGCTTGTGTCTATCATGATCCTTTCATGAGAAAAATTAGGAGTGTTACCTTGGTAACGCCACACATCCCGTCTCCTTTCCCCCCCTGCAATCTAGTCTAGTTTAAAATATACATTTCTTTGTCTGCTCTTGTGAGCTCTTCCCATTAGGAAACTTGGCTAGTTGCCCATATCATTTGATGAACTATACTATTATCCACTGCTTTTAATCAGCTGATGATGCATATTAAGTTTGGCTGATTTTGTTACATACATACATACATACATACATACATACATACATACATACATACATGACTTTGTTTTGGTCTGGCAACTCAACTGTGATGCCATTGCTGCTGCTCTGTAGAACTTCTGTATGTTCAGAGCATGCATCCTAATTGTCAATCTGGAGAATGCACTTCTGTATGTTTTTGATGTCAAACACTTATGCATGACTAATTGTTAAGTTGATACAATTTCTTTAGTAGACAAGCTTGGAAACTTAGACTACAGACTGTTAAACTGTCACTGATTTAGACTATAGAATTTTTAATCTTAGACTACTGGCTTATCTATGTCTCATATCATGGATTTGACCTGTACCATGCATTACACATGTGTTGATACAATCATATAGCTTATCTGATCAAACAATCTGTTCATGTTATCTTTACCTGCTGCTCTTATACCTTACCAAAACAAAAATAATTCTAACTGGGAGTAGTTTTTTTGTTCAGATTCTGTATTTATTACTACTCACATATTGTCGTGATTTACTTTTTGTACTGAATAGATCTTTTTGATATTCACAGGTTTTAGCAATCAGCCGCAACTCTTTCATCAAAGGTGCATGGTGCAACCGAGGACAAGCACTTCATGTCCAACCAAGGTGCATGGTGCTTGCAATTGACGAACAGGAGGTCTATGAAATTTGAAGTTCAAAGCCGGATAGCCCTACTCAGCAAAGAGTCGTCTCTTTTGTTTGACTGTAATAGACTGTAAATATTGTTATATTGTAATAGTAGGCATATTTGGGTTGTAATAGACTATGTACAGATTGTAGTAGACTTAGTTAGTGTTATTTGATGAACTACATTTGTACTGTTCCGTTTGAAATATTGATTATGTATGTGATTTGAAAATGTGTGCAATGGAAACCTGACTTGTGGGACCCACTTATGAGAATAATCTGAGCAATTTTGAATTTTCTATCAAGCGGGCCTAATGTGTGAGAAGATGACAAATGGGACCAGCCCCAAAATATAATGGCCCAAACAAAGTTAAAAGGCCCCGGCCCAGAAATAAATAAAAGGCTGAAATGGGCTTGGCCTATGTAACTGGCAGGAAAAAAATACATTAAAAAGGCCGAATTGTTGGGCTAGGCCCATGTAGAAAATCGAATTGGACCGGGCTGAATCTTGTGCCACATCAGATTGCCACGCTGGATGCCTACGTGGCCTGGGGAGGTTGCTAGTGACCAAAACGCCACAGTAGACGTATTTTGGTCATAAACGTCTACGACCATTCCAGAAGAAAGGCCGCTATAGTCAGTTTATGACCGCCAGCTTTTGACCTTATGTTTTTGGTCACAAAAAGGTCACAAATTGAAAACAGTGACCATTCAGTGACCAATAGTGCTGGTCACAAGTTGAAATATTTCTTGTAGTGAACCAAGAGTAATGCACAGCTAAACTTCTTCAGTACCAACCTTATGGTAAGAGTAAATATAGATCTGATGTGTAGAAAATGGAGGGCAAAGGAAAATAAGCTGCAGAGTGATGGTACATGAACAACTACCTGTCATTATAAGTACACTGATAAAAGACAACATGTACTTACAAGAACAATGCAGAGCTAAAAAAACATTGGCATTGGATATATTCTACACTAATGTAACCATTCATACAGATGAGATAATTTGGAGCGAACAATTGATAAGAAAGCTATCATGCATACTGCTGTCACATAATGAACCAGGTATGTATGCAAGTACAGTGATACAGGACAACAGGTACTAACAAGAGCAAAGCAGCGGGCAGCATATTTGCGATATCCTGTCGTTCTTGTCAAACCGGAATTCTTCTTCGAGCAGATTTCCTGCAAAAAAGATCCGTAAGGCACATGTGGAAAAGTAGAAGTTCAAATTGTCATGTGATTTCATAGACAGTACCTCATCATGGGAACGAGACCAGTGCATAACAAGGTTTTTCCATTCAATGTCTTCTAAATTTAGCACAGGAGACTTCACCGGAAATTCGTTTATAGACTTGCCATCAAAGTGTGATTTCCTCAGGTAACACCGATACTGCTGCAATGCTTCCTTGAAAAGCACAAGCAAGCTTTGCTCGTCATGACTATCCAGATTGACCCTCGCCTAGTTACAACAATGTAATGTAAATCATTGATGTGTTCAATCAGTAGAAAACAGGAAAATAATAACCATGAATAATAGCACTTACACGTAAGTTGGACAGGAAGATGTGAAAATGGTGTTTGTCTTCACAATAATCTTCCCATGATGGGAATATATGCACGTAGTCCCTAACAACATTGAAAGCATTGTCTTTTAAACTGGGAATAAATGGAATGGGTTCCAATCTGCAGGAATTGGCCGTCTCTGCAGTTGGGATAGGTCTTCGGCGGTGGACTTGCTGTACTTTTTGCTGGAGTGGAATTTTTCTGTGGTACAGCTGGTGCTATGGAAAATGAAATCGGTATACCTTTTGCTGGAGTGCAGGTCTTGTGTGGTGGGGCTAGTGGTGTGGCCAGTGAAGTATGGGTACAGTCTGCTGGAGTCGGTCCTACGTTTTGTATCACTTGTTGTACAACCAATATAAGTGGGGTGTTGTCTGATTTCTCCGGCACCACCATGTTTTTCAAGGACTTTGCTGGTGCTCCTTCAGGTTCGGCAATCACCCTCTTCCTTTTTGATGTCTAATGCACAAGAACAACATTTGAGTGGAAAAACATGGTATGATGATAGATGGAATATGTATTGATAATGGATGGGCATGGCATCTCGACATATATGATGAGTAAACTAAGCAGATGGCGGTGCAACAAAGTAGAAGAAATGCAAGACAACATATGCAATATACCCACAATCAATAAAACATTGCCAAATTAGAACATGCACCTTGATGGGTGAACAGGACATGCCATCTGCCTTTGACTCCTCGAGGTTAGAATAGTCATTAGGATCATATTCTAAACAAGAATCAACAGGTGGGGAGCGTATGAGTTTCATTGCATCCAGAATGGCACTCAATGCCTTGGTGCAAATTTTGTAAGTCATTGTAGTGTTTAGCTTCAAGAGTGGACTGCTGCTAGTGCGACACAAAGTAGCTACACAGATCATAGTGTAGATATAACGGGAAAACCTTAAGCATCAGAGTAAAATCAGCAAAGTGTAACTTGCTGGAATATATGTGCTAGTATTGCCGGTACGACTAGAAAGGCTTCCGATACCAGCTCTCTTCAAGTGAAGGTGCGGTACTGTTAATATCAGTGTAACTCTCAAAGGCGACACAGCTCCCCGCATTTCCTTGCTATTCTTATAGGATTCAAGTGGGCAGGCCACTACAAATCCTATTCCTATGTTCACAAGATCCTATGAATCAAAGAGGCTCAAAGTGTCCATCACAACCGACCATATAGACCTCTACACTACAAATGTCCCTGCTCATCTTCAGTACAAGGAACATACTGTACTACTATCATACTCCCTCCGTTCCAAAATATAAGTCTTGGTAGAGATTTCCACTATGGATCACATACACATGTATCCAGATACATTTTAGAGTGTAGATTCACTCATTTTGCTCCATATGTAGTCCATGGTGGAATCTATACAAAGACTTGTATTTAGGAACGGAGAGAGTACATATTAAAGAAGAACGGAAGAGGAACATGGTAAAGAAGAGCAAGCAGATTTTGGATAATAAAATGTTGGTTGCGCATTGCCCACACATGATGAACCAGAGCGCATTAAGAATGCAACTCCCAGTTGTCTCTCGACCATTTCAGGCGGTTGGATGAAGATCCTACGTCTCCTAACCCTTCTTCTTCCTCGTCTCTGATTCTTCCCATACAGAACACCGCACGAGCTGCCGGCCGGACCACCGGCCCCCACCGCCTGTGTTCCTCCGCCACCCCACCCCCACCCCCGCCCCAACCCCCACCCGTGTCGAGTTTTCTTCGTTTGGTGAGGCCCCACAACCAACCAAGCCCTTTCGATCGCACCAACGAATTCCGGCGAGCTCTGAAAAATCGTCTGAGCCAATTTTGAAATTTAGTCTACTGTGATTTAACTAGTGTGGAATATAAAAGGGGAAAACCATAAGCATTGGGAGTATAGTGTTGAGCGTGCCATGGCGGATCTGAAGGTGCAAGCCGGACAAAGGCAACTTCGCAACCAAGACAAGAAATCAGAGTAAAGCAGTGGCGATCTATTTTCTTACCACGATAAATAAGTTGAGCAGATACGAAAGAGTACCGCCTCTGGTGCGGCGCCGTGTACGCATCTGCTGAGAATTTGACGGTGCTGCGGTAGCGATGGCTGTCGGCGGTGTGGAACCAGATCTAGGAGGGTAGATGGTGGCGGTGGGGCGCGGTGGACAAGACAGTCGTAGGAGCGGCGCCGGCAAGGTGGACGACGACGGGGATGAAGCGAGAGGACGGGATGCAAGGATCCCGGTCCGAAGCCGTGGATGAGAGAGGCCGATCTCTTGTAATGGACGGCGGTGTCGGGGTATCAGCTCCAGCATGGTGGAGGAGGACGACGGTGGATGGGGCGGCAGACGGCGGCGGACGGAGGAGGGTGGGGTGGAGAGGGTGTTTTGGCGCCCATGAAGTACGAATGGGGAAAAGGGAGGTAGAGAGGAAGGGGGGAACCATGTATTCATGGTGCGCTTGTCTCAAATGCAAGGAAATTTACAAATTTAGCCCCCGTTTCAAATTTCTACTACATCACAGCAACATTAGTCGGTTGGGGATAGGATGGTAATCTCGCATACACCGAATATTTGCCGACGAGAGTTTGTTTTTGGCGCCCATCGTGTATGAATATGAATCGGGGAGGGAGTCGATTTCGGCTGAGGACACACTGTGTTTTGGTGCCCACCGTGTATGAATCCGGGTGAGAGGCGGTTAGGTCACGTTTGGGTGAAATTACAAACCTACCCATATCGAAACCTATAGAAATCCAGCAGATAGGCTTTGCGTGGCAGGGATAAGCAGTAGTGATTTCCATCTCGCAGATTTTGGTTTCGGGCGGTTACTGCGACTTTCCCCACTTCGTTCAAATTTTGCAGAGTGCACGTTTACCGTGCCAACTCAATTCGAATCCAGTTTTTATTCTATTTTTTTCAGGCGGGATCCATTGTCAATTGGAATTACATTCTATATACATCATTTATATATACTTTCAAAAGCACAACACCATTTATACATAAATATGGTTTACAAATGGCATGATCTCAGATTCATAAGGTTGTATCCATCAATTTGGATTTTCAAATATTTGAAATCACTTTATGTTGAAATCCAATGTATGCATTCCTCGCTAAATGTATCCAATTAATGTGTGTTTCATGCGGGGTTTTTTTACTTCTCAAACATGTATAATGTGTTTCACACACGCAACATATAGTGTAATCCCGTTTAGACATTAATTGCATATAAACCATGCATTGTTTGTAATTGAAGAATCTATGGATCACCAATATTGATAAACTATATAACATTACACGTGTGCCCAAATTCAAATGAATATGCATGTTTGATACACCAATTTGCGTTATGATATTATCGATGTCGTGATCTCCAGTTTAAATATTTGAATCCCCTTTAATCCAGATATTCGTCTCATATAGCTATCACTCATGCTTATATAGGACTATCTCTCTGGACCTATACGCGTTCATCGTCTCTCAGGTATCTCTCGTGCTACCTGTATGTCGACAATGATCTTTTATCTTCATAACACACTGACGGTACTCTCTCCCTCGACCTTCATCACTCTATCTCTCTCTAAGTATATCTCGCTCCCTGCTATGTGTCTCGAACTATGATTCTCCATGTGGAATCTCTTTCTCTCACACAAACACAAAACCTTGTCTCCCGGGGTCTTATTTCTCTCTACTATTCCCATGTGTGCCACTCGCACACCCCTCATACAGAGATGTCTTTCGCTCCTTAGATATGAGAACCTACGACTCTTCCTCTTCAATATCTCTTTCTCACACACAAACACAAACTCTGTCTCCCAGGGTCTCATATTTCTCCATTGTTTTCTTGTATGTCGCTCACACACACCCTCTCTCCCTAGAGATATCTTGCGTTCCCTCGTATGTCTCTCTCTATCACTCTCGTTGTGAAATATCTTTCTCTCTCGCTGACACAAAACTCCGTCTCTGGATCTCATTTCTCTCTGATATCTGTTTGTATGTGCATCTCCTCTCTATCTCTCTCACACCCACACACATAACCTAGCCTTCTGATCCACTCGACTCCTATCTCTAACACACACTAGCTAGCATCTTTATCTTTCTATTTATCTGTTTCTCCATCAACCTTCTTTCTCGCCCTCACTCTTGATTCCTATCACGCACAATACATATGTTTCTCTCTACATGCAGTCAACTGCCCTCTCTCACACATATATAACTTCACCCTTTGAAGCACCCGACAGTCATATCCAACACTCAAACTAGCGGATGTCCCTCTAGCTAGCATCTCCATCTCTGTATCTATCTGTAGTTTCTCCGTCAACATTTCTTTCTCGCACGGAGTCTTGCTTCCTATCACCCACACTATATATGTCTCTCCATACATATGAATTTATAGGTTGGTCTCTTTTGCACAATCGTTGTGCCTCACTCCCTCTGCTCGCCATAGATGCATGCTCCAGCCCATGCCACTATCTCTTAGAGACAAAAACACATGCTCAATTGTCGGGCCTTCTTCCCTGCATTCTCACATGCATGCATATTGTCATACCGATCCATCTCTCCCATGTCGTTGATCTTATGACTTATGTCTTCTTTCTTTTATCTCGATCATGCGTGCACGCGCACACACACACACATCCCATGTATACATGTCTACCTCTCACACATGCACGTTCAAGGTCTCTATGTCTCCATACGTAGTTAATTACCCTCAATCCTAACACCACATCAAATCGTTCTCCTCTTTTGTGCACATAACTTCCGCCTGGATGGGTAAAACACACTCACAGTTAACAATCTCCTTCTAGCTACCCCTCCGCCTCTCACTCTTCCCCTATATCCCCGAAACCAATAAGACCATCCCTTTGTTTAATTCCCACCTACATGCACCATCGATATATCGTAGTCTTCCTTGGTTTCTCTCGAACAAACACGTTCTCTTGATGTCGACTCCTCTCACGCGCACACACCTTCTCTTCCCTCTCTACGGGCATTTTCTCTCTCGCACCCCATCATTGGTGGCCTCTGCCATACACATCACCTCTCTATGATGAAGCCATGCACACTTAAATTACATCCGCCACAGAGGACCCCGCGACACACACACACACACGCACACACGCGCGCACACACACACACGCACACACGCACCCCCCACACACACTAAGACTCCACCTCTCTCTCTCTCACACACACACAAACACACACACGCACGCACGCACCCCCCCCACACACTAAGACTCCACCTCTCTCTCTCTCACACACACAAACTAAGACTCCATCTCTCTCTCTCTCACACACACACCCCACACACACTAAGACTCCATCTCACACACACATGCTCTAGGCGGAGCATTTGTTCCTACCACCCTTCATCCAACCTTACCCGTATGATAAACAATCACCTTTATTTTCTTGCATAACATGGACAAATTCCACTTTACTTTAGTAGTCAGCAAACTTATCATCTGTACCCTTATAAAAAAACGAGTTGGCGGTGATGGTGTGCCTGCCATCTTGTAATATAGACTGTATGATCTATATCTGAGGATAGAAAGCAAACTATGATAATTTTACAAAAGATACCCGCACCTCTCTCCACATCATTATCTCCCGCAACCTCATTGCTCAGCAATTAAAAAAGGAATAAGTCTCCGGAACAATCTAGCATGCATGGTGGCCGCTGCCGCCTGCCGGCGCCGTCCATCCCCATGCCTCCGTCCATTCCGACCACCAGTCACCACCACGCTCCACTCCTCATCGCCTTATCTCTCATCTTTCATTTTTTCGATGACATTCTTGAGATACCAGTTTTTCGATAAAATTCTCGAGATATCATTAGTTTTTACACATGGGATTACTCCTGCATGGGTCAATCACAACAGGTGTTTTGTAAAAAAAATGCATATTGATGTTCCCTTCAATGCACGAGAATCTTGCTTGTAATTATATAACGCAAATCACGAGTAGGAAGTGACATTTTTTTGACACAACCACGTTAACATGGCCACGTAAATCACTAGCTAAAGTAAATACCATTATACTTATATCCCGATGCAAAAGGTTGAGTACATGTCCGAAGAGTAGAGTCGCACACACGTACTCTGTCTCTCAGAATCTCTCTCTCTCACACACACACACACCAGTTACGTGACCCCACTTAAGCAGACACGTATGTTACAATTTGTGCACCCGCGGGTACACGTGATGCTGCACATTTATTTAAGCCGGAAGGCGAACCCAAACAGTAGCTGCATTCATTCCCCTCCCGCCGCCTCTTCTTTGGTCGCCGTCGCCCGGTAGCCATGGGCCGGCCGATGGTAACAACATACGCCATACACCCGCCGGAGCGGCGCTTTAATATGGAAATTTTAGTGGTCATGCATGCATCTTTTTGTGCTAGCACTCCTATATAAGGGTTGACCGGTCGCTTCCTGCGGACATGCACGGGCAGTGGAAGAGGAAGGAGAAGGGAAGCGAGCTGTGGAGTAACGTTTTTTTACCACAATTTCTTAGGAAACTGAGTGCACTAATTGAGTAGTTTTGCAAACTACCAGTACTACACCTGAAACGGTTCAAAACCTATACTCCCTTGCCAGCGCGCGCTTCTCGTGTGAAACGGTTAGCGTCGCCCTAGAGCGTCAGTGCTGCATTAATGCCCGGCCAGAGCGGAGGCGACCTCTCACTGGCGCCGGCTTTGAAGTGGCGTGACGGTCGAGAGAGCGCCGCTTCCCGGTGCACGTGACTGCTCCGCGTCGAGACTGGCCATAGGCCCTGTTTGGATCCATGGGTTAGAGTTAGTTTGAGCTAGTTGGGGCTCAAATAGCCCTAAAGTATCCAAGCATGAGGTTTTAAATTGGAGCATGTTGCACCAAACCCACCAAAAAAAACTATCCTACCCAAGTCAGCATCTGGCGGTTTAAGGACAAAGTCAGCATCTGGCTTGAACCGGTTTTTTCGACCGCCTGTGGGAGGCTTCATGTTCAGGCGTGGTCTATCAAAAATTCTCTGTTGATCGGCTGTAGCTTTTACGTTATCCTTCGTATTATCAGGAATGTTGAGGATCATGTGGAAAAGGGACTCTGCCACATTCTTTTCGGTGTGCATCACATCAATATTGTAAGGAAGTTTGAGGTCCTTGAAATAGGGAAGCTGCGAGAAGGGGGTAATGTGCGTCCAGTTGTGCGTCTCACCATATCCCTCGAAGCCTTTGGCTTTGGCTTTGCCTTTGCCTTTGACTTTAGGCTTGAGAGCTTTTAGCTGAGCAAGAACATCTGCCCCCGAAAATGTTGGAATCTCGGTTACTTCATGAACAACCCGGCCTTTCGTGAACTTCTTCTTGTCTTCCCTGTCTGGATGGTCTGGAGGGAGGAACTGTCGATGCAGGTCAAAGGCTACATACTTGCCACCCTTACTCAGCCAAATCATTCGCAGAGCCTGCATGCACACTGGGCATGGCATCTTAGCACTTGTACACCATCCGCAGAATAGAGCATAGCGGGGAAAGTCATGCATGCAATAGTGCAACCAAACTTTCATCAAGATATTTCTCTGCAGATCTCGGTCGTACGTCAACCTCGGAAAGTACCAAGAATGGTGCAAAGCATCCACAAGCGGCTGCATAAACACACCCAATTGCTTCCTCGGGTAGTCAGGCCCCGGAATGATGAGCGACAAGAACATGGTCTTCCGTTGCATTAGGGCACCGGGAGGAAGATTGAGCGGAATTACAAACACAGGCCAGCAGCTGTATGGATTGGACGACATACCATATGGATTCAACCATCACCTGATATGGCTATTCTGACATTCCCAGCCTCGGCTGCTTCCTCGGGGTTTTCTTCATCGAATGACTTCCATGCTTCCCCTCCCGATGGATGTACGATTTTTTTGGATTGTACCTTATACCTTCCTTGTGCCACTTCATCATTTTGGCAGACTCCTTCGTGATGAAAAGGCGCTGCAGTCTTTTTTATAAAATCAAGATACCGAAGAACCTTAACGGGGATGGTTAGCTGCTTTTTCTCACCATCCTCACCGACCACCTCAATGTACCGAGACAAACCGCACTTCCTACAGTACTTGTCATCCGCATACTCATGCCTAAACAAAAGGCAATTCTTCGGGCAAACATCTATTTTCTCATAATCCATAGAGAGTGCCTTCATGATTTTCTTTGTATCGTACATGCTTTTCGGCAGTTCATGACCCTCAGGGAGGCTGTTAGCCCATACTCCCAGGAATGCTTCGAAGCATTTATGGCTATAGCCGTACTCAACCTTGACTGCAATCAGTTGCGAGATGGCATCCATCTGAGATATTTTCGCACCCGCATAAAGAGGTTTCTTCGACGAGGCCAAGACCTCCAAGAAGGCCTTTGCGGTTGCCTCCGGCTCTTCCGGTTCATTCTCTGAAGGTGTCGCATTTGCCGTTTCTGCAAAAATGACATCATCTAGCATGTCCCTGACCCCGTTGTCCTCATATCCATCGATGCGTTGTCGCATCACCTCCTCTCTACCACGGTCCTGCTCGGCTATGTTTATCGGCGGCATGTCAAAGTTTGGCATATATCCGTGCGTGCGAAGGTGCTCACTCATGTCCGTCTGATTTCTACGGTGACGTCTGGCACATCTCGCACAGGGGCATGGTGGGATAATTCTCATTGGACGACGGAATATCTCCTTCAAATACACATCGGTTTTCGCGATCCACTCTGATGTTACTCGATTCCGACGGATAAAACCACTGTACATCCACTGATTATCTGCCATCCTCTGCTTTTTTGCAACCCACACAACATAATTAAGGATTCACTTAAATTAATCACATCAAATTTTCAGTTTCTACCGCGTTTAATCCACCTACATCTCTAATAGGTAAAGATGGGTCCTAATCCCACCCGAGGATGTGTAGATTGAGTACGTTCTCCATTCTACCCTGTTCCGAGACAAAATTTCGGCAACACCTCCCCGCTGTTCTCCAGATACACGTCTCGGCAAATAGCCGAGAGAATGTGCTCCGGAGAACAACGGGGAGTCGCCGCCGAAATCCTGTCTCGGAATGGGGTAGAACATGGAGAACATACCCAATCTACACATCCTCGGGCTGTCCATGGAAAACGCTGGACAATCCGAAAGAGCTGCGGTGATAAATATGCAATTGAATGCATATTTATTGATGCAACCCTTTCGGATGGGAGACCTAGGTTACGCGACTTGATGTGAAAATTTAATCTAGTGACATGGAAAAAAAGTGGACGAGGTCATGGAATTGTTGCTCACCCTCCGATGTAGTCGACCAAGCAGAGGGATGATCGTGGACCAACACCTCCAACATCGACAATCACTCCACGAAGATGGAACACCACAATCCTGTTAATTACACCGAGTGGAAAAAATTTAGGTCATCACCTCACATTAAGCATTGACACTTTAAACTATAAAGAAAAATCATATTTTGTCAACTGTCAAATTTGGAAGAACTAATCATATCGCAATTTAGGTCATCACCTCACATTAAGCATTGACACATCAAATTTTTTTAGCAAGATCATCATGATGAAATGACCACTTATCATATCCCAAATTTGAAGCACATCTCACATAGCTACTTAACAACATCACAAACTGAAAATAAAATCTTCGTTAACAATTTTATAAACTAAGTGACTCAAGTTGCTTTTTTAACTATGATAATTCATTTTGCCGAGATTCATCCATCTAGCAACCTAACCGTAGCAAAATAATTCGTTTTTCCGAGATTCCTCCATCCATCTAAGACACATACAACATTCATCCATCTAGCAACCTAACAACATCCAACATCCATCCATGCATCCATTCATACATCCAACAGTAGCTAAATAATGCAAAAAAAATGAAAAAAAGAAGTGTTAGCTCACCGGGCAGAGAGGCGTCGTGGTGGTGGCGTTGGAGGCAGGGGCGGGGGGTGGAGGTGAGGGGAGGGCGGGGGCGGGGTTGGGCCAGCCGGAGAAGCCGGGCCAACACATCAGGGGCGCGGGCCGGCGAGAGCCGCGGCCAGCCGTGCCCAGGACCGCCGCCGGCGCCGCACAGGGTCGAGGAGGAGGCGGTGTGGTCGGGGCGGCGGGGCGTTGGAGAGACAGGGGCGGTCGGGGCGCGGGGTTGGAGAGGGCTGGCCGGGGCGGGGTCGAGGCGGCGGGGGGTTGGGCGGCGGCGGCGGAGCGGGTTGTGAGGAGGCGTGGGGTTCGGCGGTGCGGCACGGGGCGGGGCTGGACCGGGGTGGAGGCGAGGCGGCACGGGGTTCCGCGGCGGCGGCGGCGGCGCGGGTTGTGAGGAGGCGGCGGCGTGGGCGGGTGGAGGCCCAGGCGCGCGGCAGCGGCGATGCAGTTGGGAGGCGCGGGGGGTCGGGGAGAGAGGAGGAGAACGAGTGGACGGGGCGCCCCAGGGGATGGATAAGGTGAGTATATGCCGACGGCTTAGCCGTTGGCATATCTCTGTATGCCACGTGTACGCCTATGCCGACGGCCAAGCCGTCGGCATAGGTATATATTTTTTCATTATTTTAAGGTGCATTTTTCCTAACACATAAATATTAAACATGTTTATTGGTTCTCACAAAAAATTTGACTGCATTCTGCCCGTCGGAATAGATAGTTTTCGGCCCAACGTGGCTGTTTCCCCCCTCCGTGACACGGCGGCAGCGACGACCGTGAGGGGTGCACACCCCGGAGCCACGTGTCGGGTGCCTGCAAGTAACATCACACTTCCACAAGCGTAGGAGGGCCCACCGCAACACCTGGCGGCATTGCTACCCCCCCTCCGGCACCCCGTCCCGTCTAACCCTCACGGACGGCGCCGCCGCCGGCACCTGGAGGGGGGAAACGGACGCGTAGGGTCTACACGGAGGGGATCTTGCCGTGGGTCTGGCCCGGATGTTGCTACAAATTGTTCCTATGGGCTGACCTAACACAACCGGGTGGATACGTCCACTGCTCAAAGCCCGTCCGTGCAAAGTCAAAGGGGTAGATCCCGTGGTCAAACGCTACAGGGTTAGGCGGGACGGGGGCCCTAGGGGGGTAGCAATGCCACCGGAGCGTCGCACCGGGACCTCATACATGCGGGATGGTGTGCTGGCATGTCCGAAGAGGCGGCACACGTCTCCGGGGTGTGCCCCCCCTCACGGACGGCGCCGCCACCGGCATCTAGAGGGGGGGAAACGGACGCGTCAGGTCTACACGGAGGGGATCTTGCCGTGGGTCTGGCCCGGATGTTGCTCCAAAGTGTTCCTATGGGCTGACCTAACACAACCGGGTGGATACGTCCACTGCTAAAAGCCCGTCCGTGCAAAGTCAAAGGGGTAGATCCTGTGGTCAAACGCTACAGGGTTAGGCGGGACGGGGGCCCTAGGGGGTAGCAATGCTACCGGAGCGTCGCACCGGGACCTCATACATGCGGGATGGTGTGGTGGCATGTCCGAAGAGGCGACACGCATCTCCGGGGTGTGGCCCCCCTCTGCCGCATCGTTATCGCAGAACGTCTACTACCGTGTCATCGCCGTCCGTGAGGGGGGGCACGCCCCGGAGACGCGTCCCGCCTCTTCGGACATGCCACCACACCACCCCGCATGTATGAGGGCCCGGTGCGACGCTCCGGTGGAATTGCTACCCCCCAGTGCCCCCGTCCCGCCTAACCCTGTAGCGTTTGACCACAGGATCTAGCCCTTTGACATTGCACGGACGGGCTTTGACCAGTGGACCTCCCCACCCGGTTGTGTTAGGTCAGCCCATAGGAACACTTTGGAGCAACATCCGGGCCAGACCCACAGCAAGATCCCCTCCGTGTAGACCCCACACGTCCGTTCCCCCCCTCCAGGTGCCGGCGGCGGTGCCGTCCGTGAGGGGGGGCACACCCCGGACACGCGTGCAGGGCGTTTGCAACTGCCACAACACTTCCAGACTTGCGAGAGGCCGCCTACGCAAGATTTGGCGGCATGCTAGCCCCCGGAGGCCGCCGGCCACAGCCGTAGACACGCGAAGGGCAATCCGCGTAAAGGGAATTTTTCGGATACTTCTCCATCACCAAAAATTATGAAAAAAACACCATCGTCCCTATAGCACATGTGCCCACGTCGTGCAAAAAAACTCATGATTTTATCGCGCTCCGAGTATTTAGTAATATTGACGCCGCATCGTTACCGCAGAACGTCTACTACCGTGTCATCGCCGTCCATGAGGGGGGGCCACGCCCCGGAGACGCGTCCCGCCTCTTCGGACATGCCACCACACCACCCCGCATGTATGAGGGCCCGGTGCGACGCTCCGGTGGCATTGCTACCCCAGTGCCCCCGTCCCGCCTAACCCTGTAGCGTTTGACCACGGGATCTAGCCCTTTGGCTTTGCACGGACGGGCTTTGACCAGTGGACGTCCCCACCCGGTTGTGATAGGTCAGCCCATAGGAACACTTTGGAGCAACATCCGGGCCAGACCCACAGCAAGATCCCCTCCGTGTAGACCCCACACGTCCGTTCCCCCCCTCCAGGTGCCGGCGGCAGCGCTGTCCGTGAGGGGGGGCACACCCCGGACACGCGTGCAGGGCGTTTGCAACCACCACAACACTTCCAGACTTGCGAGAGGCCGGCTACGCAAGATTTGGCAGCATGCTAGCCCCCGGAGGCCGCCGGCCACAGCCGTAGACGCGCGAAGGGCAATCCGCGTAGAGGGAATTTTTCCGATACTTCTCCATCACCAAAAATTATGAAAAAATACCATCGTCCCTATAGCACATGTGCCCACGCCGTGCAAAAAAACTCATGATTTTATCGCGCTCCGAGTATTTAGTAATATTGACGCCGCATCGTTACCGCAGAACCTCTACTACCGTGTCATCGCCGTCCGTGAGGGGGGGCCACGCCCCGGAGACGCGTCCCGCCTCTTTGGACATGCCACCACACCACCCCGCATGTATGAGGGCCCGGTGCGACGCTCCGGTGGCATTGCTACCCCCAAGTGCCCCCGTCCCGCCTAACCCTGTAGAGTTTGACCACGGGATCTAGCCTTTTGACTTTGCACGGACGGGCTTTGACCAGTGGACCTCCCCACCCGGTTGTGTTAGGTCAGCCCATAGGAACACTTTGGAGCAACATCCGGGCCAGACCCACAACAAGATCCCCTCCGTGTAGACCCCACGCGTCCGTTCCCCCCCTCCAGGTGCCAGCGGCGGCGCCGTCCATGAGGGGGGGAACACCCCGGACACGTGTGCCAGGCGTTTGCAACCGCCACAACACTTCCAGACTTGCGAGAGGCCGCCTACGCAAGATTTGGCGGCATGCTAGCCCCCGGAGGCCGCCGGCCACAGCCGTAGACGCGCGAAGGGCAATCCGCGTAGAGGGAATTTTTCGGATACTTCTCGATCACCAAAAATTATGAAAAAAACACCATCGTCCCTATAGCACATGTGCCCACGTCGTGCAAAAAAACTCATGATTTTATCGCGCTCCGAGTATTTAGTAATATTGACGCCATCGTTACCGCAAAACGTCTACTACCGTGTCATCGCCGTCCGTGAGGGGGGGCCACGCCCCGGAGACGCGTCCCGCCTCTTTGGACATGCCACCACACCACCCCGCATGTATGAGGGCCCGGTGCGACGCTCCGGTGGCATTGCTACCCCCAGTGCCCCCGTCCCGCCTAACCCTGTAACGTTTGACCACGGGATCTAGCCCTTTGACTTTGCACGGACGGGCTTTGACCAGTGGACCTCCCCACCCGGTTGTGTTAGGTCAGCCCATAGGAACACTTTGGAGCAACATCCGGGCCAGACCCACAGCAAGATCCCCTCCGTGTAGACCCCACGCGTCCGTTCCCCCCCTCCAGGTGGCGGCGGCGGCGTCGTCCGTGAGGGGGGGCACACCCCGGACACGCGTGCCGGGCGTTTGCAACTGCCACAACACTTCCAGACTTGCGAGAGGCCGGCTACGCAAGATTTGGCGGCATGCTAGCCCCCGGAGGCCGCCGGCCACAGCCGTAGACGCGCGAAGGGCAATCCGCGTAGAGGGAAATTTTCGGATACTTCTCCATCACCAAAATTTATGAAAAAATACCATCGTCCCTATAGCACATGTGCCCAGGTCATGCAAAAAAACTCATGATTTTATCGCGCTCCGAGTATTTAGTAATATTGACGCCGCATCGTTACCGCAGAACGTCTACTACCGTGTCATTGCCGTCCGTGAGGGGGGGCCACGCCCCGGAGACGCGTCCCGCCTCTTCGGACATGCCACCACACCACCCCGCATGTATGAGGGCCCGGTGCGACGCTCCGGTGGCATTGCTACCCCCAAGTGCCCCCGTCCCGCCTAACCCTGTAGCGTTTGACCACGGGATCTAGCCCTTTGACTTTGCACGGACGGGCTTTGACCAGTGGACCTCCCCACCCGGTTGTGTTAGGTCAGCCCATAGGAACACTTTGGAGCAACATCCGGGCCAGACCCACAACAAGATCCCCTCCGTGTAGACCCCACGAGTCCGTTTCCCCCCTCCAGGTGCCGGCGGCGGCGCCGTCCGTGAGGGGGGCACACCCCGGACACGCGTGCCGGGCGTTTGCAACCGCCACAACACTTCCAGACTTGTGAGAGGCCGCCTACGCAAGATTTGGCGGCATGCTAGCCCTCGGAGGCCGCCGGCCATAGCCGTAGACGCGCGAAGGGCAATCTGCTTAGAGGGAATTTTTTGGATACTTCTCCATCACCAAAAATAATGAAAAAATACCATCGTTCCTATAGCACATGTGCCCACGTCATGCAAAAAAACTCATGATTTTATCGCGCTCCGAGTATTTAGTAATATTGACGCCGCATCGTTACCGCAGAACATCTACTACTGTGTCATCGCCGTCCGTGAGGGGGGCCACGCACCGGAGACGCGTCCCGCCTCTTCGGCCATGCCACCATACCACCCCGCATGTATGAGGGCCCGGTGCGACGCTCCGGTGGCATTGCTACCCCCCAGTGCCCCCGTCCCGCCTAACCCTGTAGCGTTTGACCACGGGATCTAGCCCTTTGACTTTGCACGGACAGGCTTTGACCAGTGGACCTCCCCACCCGGTTGTGTTAGGTCAGCCCATAGGAACACTTTGGAGCAACATCCGGGCCAGACCCATAGCAAGATCCCCTCCGTGTAGACCCCACGGGTCCGTTTCCCCCCTCCAGGTGCCGGCGGCGGCGCCATCCGTGAGGGGGGCACACCCCGGACACGCGTGCCGGGCGTTTGCAACCGCCACAACACTTCCAGACTTGTGAGAGGCCGCCTACGCAAGATTTGGCGGCATGCTAGCCCCCGGAGGCCGCCGGCCACAGCCGTAGACACGCGAAGGGCAATCCGCGTAGAGGGAATTTTTCGGATACTTCTCCATCACCAAAAATTATGAAAAAATACCATCGTTCCTATAGCACATGTGCCCACGTCGTGCAAAAAAACTCATGATTTTATCGCGCTCCGAGTATTAGTAATATTGACACCGCATCGTTACCGCAGAACGTCTACTACCGTGTCATCGCCGTCCGTGAGGGGGGGCCACGCACCGGAGACGCGTCCCGCTTCTTCGGACATGCCACCACACCACCCCGCATGTATGAGGGCCCGGTGCGACGCTCCGGTGGCATTGCTACCCCCAGTGCCCCCGTCCCGCCTAACCCTGTAGCGTTTGACTACGGGATCTAGCCCTTTGACTTTGCACGGACAGACTTTGACCAGTGGACCTCCCCACCTGGTTGTGTTAGGTCAGCCCATAGGAACACTTTGGAGCAACATCCGGGCCAGATGTTGCCGTTGGCCTATGGGCTGACCTTACACAACCGGGTGGATACGTCTATTGCTCAAAGCCCGTCCGTGCAAAGTCAAAGGGGTAGATCCCGTGGTCAAACGCTACAGGGTTAGGCGGGACGGGGGCCCTAGGGGGGTAGGAATGCCACCGGAGCGTCGTACCGGGACCTCATACAAGCCGCGTGCCGGGTGCCTACGCCTGCCACCATGCTTATATAACCGTAGGAGGGCCACCGCAACACCTAGCGGCATTGCTACCCCGCAGGTACCCCGTCCCGTCTAACCCTGACACAGACGACTGCCGGGTCTATCCCTTTGACTTTCGCTGGATGTAGTTTGACCGGTGGACCTTTTCACCTTGTTGTCATAGCCCAGCCATAGCTACACCCCCCAACACAGTCCCGACACAACCCACCCCAAGATTCCCTCTGCGTCGGCCAGACGTGGTCGTTTCCCCCCTCCGGGGCACGGCGGCATCGACGCCCGTGAGGGGGGAGGGGGCACACCCCGAAGTCGCGTGCCTGCGCCTGCCACCACGTTTCCACAACCGTAGGAGGGCCCACCGCAACACCTGGCGGCATTGCTACCCCCCACAGGTACCCGGCCCGTCCCGTCTAACCTCTCCGTGACACGAAGGAAGAAGGCCTGTGTGGGGGGCAATCGACATATGTTTTCTTTATATTTAAGTTAATGAAATTAGTATTGGAAAAAAATAATAATAAGAGAAAATACAAAAAATATAAAAATATTATTAGAAATCTATGCCTACGGCAAAGCCGTCGGCATAGCTACGGCCACGGAACGGTAGAGCCCTGGATCGATGACGTGGCATAGGGCGGGGATCAATGACGTGGAAAAAACCATGGGCCAGGCCTATGTCGACGGCCTAGCCGTCGGCATAGAAATGCCACCCCACGGGACCGGCGAGCGACGCGGATCGATGACATGGCGGCGCGGCGGATCGATGACGTCGGCATAGCTATGCCGACGGCCACCGTTAGCCCGTCGGCGTAGCCTGACGCCGTCAAACTGCCGTCGCCGCCCGGGTAGACGGGCCCACGTGATATGCCGATGGCCTGCTCTGTCGGTATATTCGAAGAAACGCCGACGGCTTATCTATGCCGACGGCCCCCGCCGGCATAGATGGCTATACGCCAACGACCTTTCTACACCGACGGCTTTAGTTGGGCCGTCGGGGTATGCCCATATATGCCGACGGGGGCCGTCGGCATAGATACGGCCGTCGGTAAAACAAGTTTTTCTGGTAGTGTATCAACCAATGGATAATGGAGTTTAATTGTTAAACAATAGCAATTTTGTCTCATGCAAGAGCCTGGCTACTACTCCAAGGAACCGCACCACGCGAGCGTTCGCAACTGCCATGTTCGGGTTGCGCTTGGCTCTTCGCCTCTTCGAGAAGACGAACAATGATGTTACTCCTACTTCTACAGTATCGAATCCACTGCTGCATGTCCGTCCACCTCGTGCGGGAGGGATAGCGTGTAGCGAAAGCTTCTACTTACTGCTCCTGCCTTTGCATCTATGACAGGTGGCCCCAACAGGTGGTTGGTCCTCCTGTCATGCAGCCAAAGGCAGGTGCAGTTAAGGCACCAGAGCTCAGTCCGCGAGGGAGAGGGCGTTGTAGTAATCAAATTTCTCGGTCTTGTACGAGTTGACGCGACACATCAAAGCACTGCACTCGATGGGATACTTCGTATGTAGGAGTAGACATATTCTGCTTCGTATGTCACTACTAGGGAAAACCTTATACACAGAAGTTTATCAGTAGCGAGGTTTAAAAATGGGCGCTACTGCTAATTAGTAGTAGCGAGGGGTATAAAAACCGCGCTACTAATAAGTTGATAGTAGTAGAAAGGGGTATAAACCCGCGCTGCTACTAAATGGTCTCCAACAATGTCCCCGGGATAGGCCATAGTAGTAGCGAGGGGTATAAAATCAGCGCTATTACTAAATAAGTAGTAGTAGCGCAGGTAAGACCCCACGCTACTACTAAGCGTGTCCTCCCCAGCCCGATCCATCCCACCCCACCAACCGTCGTCCCACTCCACCCACCCCCGTCTAAAAAAATCCACCTCCGATCTAGATCCCCTCCTCCTCCTCCCGCGGTCGCAGGGCGCGCCAGTCGCCCTTCTTCCGCGATCTCGCCTCCCCCGTCCCCCATGGAGCAGCAGAGGAGGGAGACCAGGTGCCCAGATCCGCCCTTCTCCGGCCTGCGCCAACACCGGCCATGGCGCGACCCAGCAGGTGAGGAGGGAGACCAGGAGTGAGGGGGTGACGGCCATGGGCGGCTACAACGCGTTCCTGGCGACCACGCTGCCGCCGGAGCACCGCATCTACGACCTGGATGCGGAGTCGCTGTAGTCGGGCATGACCACGTTCCTCACGGCGTTCCCCCAGGGCTTCGCCATCGAGGTGCTGGACGTGTACAGCGGCCCGCCCATGGATGTCTTCAAGTTTCGGCTGGGGCAACATGGAGGGCCCGTTCAAGGGCCACCCTCCGCACGGCCGCCGTGTTGAGTTCTTCGATGTCCGTGTCTTCCACGTAAGTTCATTTGACAGTAATTAATGGTGTATTATTGGTTTTGTTCAAAGATAAGTGACCTGCAACCCTGTGATGATATATAGGTCGATGAAGACACCAAGGTGGAGAAGGCAGAGTTGTTCTACGAGCGTGGCAACTTCCTCGCAAACTTCTTGTCTGCGCCTGCTACTTCTGCTTCTGCTGCGTCGGCTTAAGGTTGCCCTGTGATGAGAGGAGACTGAAGCGTGCCAGAATCGACGAAACGTGCTTGTCACTAGCTAGTATTGTCTTCAGTCTCTCTCTCGGGAGGGCGCCGCCCTTCCTCTGCTCCCTGTCCAAGCAAGCGAGCTCTGGATCCACCCCCACAACCACGGCATCGGCACCGGCACCGGAGGCCGTGGAGATGCAGCTCCGTCACGCAGTCGTCGAGCCAAGGTACTCACTCCCCTCTTCCTTTTGCTTCGCTCATGGGTCATCAAATTTGCTTGCTACAGAAACATTAGAGAGGACAAGTCAATAAAACTGAACCTTTCTTCAGAGACGAGATGAGAGGAGAAAAGTTTAATATTTTCCTGTGATTGGAGACAGTAGGAAAATTTGACACTTGCGGAAATGCCAAGCTGATTAGGCATAGGAACCCAATCCATTCTGATTAGGGAGAGCCACTAGTAATTGCAGCAGACTTGACTTTGCACTCGTACGTTCAGACGAATGAATATATGCATCACTCTTTGTTTGGCATGCCAAAACTAAGACGTGCAGATTCATCCATTTCTAAGCATCACCAATCCTGATCAGTTCCTAATGTAGATTTGGAGTTGGACGCAGTAGAAACAACACACACAACTTGACTTGATTCAGTCGGTTAATTTTACCGTTGTAGGTGTATCATGTCCCTTACTTCCTAAAGTTGGATCATCACCGACAGTGTATAATTTTTTTGTTCGATTTGGATGCAGCAGTAGCGCTCCGTGGGGGGCATCAACATCAGCCTCGACGGTTCGGTCATCTACTCCTACCACCACGACTCCCTGCAAAAGGTCAATCTCTCTCTCTATCTCTCAGCTGTGAGCTAGTTCCTAATACTGTTCATATTAAGAATCCAATCCATCCTGGGGAGAGCCCACTGTAGGTACTACAACACACCTTCTTTATGGATATCAACATGCCTGTTTTGAAAACATAGATAGTAGGTGACACTAGTAACTCAGCAAACTTGACTTTGCACTTGTACGCACAGACAAATGAATCTACATCATTCATTGTTTGGCATGTCAAAACTGAGACATGCAGATTCATTTGCAAGCATCACTGATGCAGATCGGTTCCTTCTCTGTTTGTTGGAAACTGAGCTTTGTTCTCTGTTTGGTTGGTGCAGTGATGAGCGAGCAACTTTGGCAAGCACCAGGCCAACTGGAAGGCAGGCCCTATCAGAGCCAAGAGCATGCCGAAGAAGGCGGCGGCGTATGTATGATGCTTGCTTCTTCTAATCTGCCGTCTTATGTCATGCCTGTAGTGTATGGTGGCTGTATATATATGGTGATGATTTTATTTGTTTCTTCCATTTGGATGCAACAGGTGTGGTCCATGGATGTTAGAATGAGGAACCGTATGATAGTAGATACGGCAACAGTGTAATAGTATAATCAGGAATAACGACATTTCCATCACTATTGTGTTTTCTTGAACTGTATGCATAAAATGGAATTTGTTGATTTTATTTTTTTAATTCCTAATTTGTTAGTAATCAAATTTCTCGGTCTTGTACGAGTTGACGCGACACATCAAAGCACTGCATGGGGACAAATACACGCTACAGGTATTTAGGATACTAGTAGCGTTGGTATTATAAACGCGCTACTACTATTTCATTAGTAGTAGCGTGGGTTCATAATAGTAGTAGCGTGGGTGGAAATGCACTACTACTAACTTTGTTAGTAATAGCGCGGGGTCAACCCACGCTATTACTAACTATTAGCTGTAGCGTGATACTAGTAGCGCGGGTACCCACGCTGCTAGTAGCCATTTTACCCACGCTGCTAGTAGCCTTTTCCCTAGTAGTGTGTAGTAACTTGTTGCAATCTCTAAAAAGACTTATATTTGGAAACGGAGGGAGTACAACGCATGCATGCATGCCGTGACTTTCCTTTTGATACTTGCATGTGTTGATTTGATGCACCTTGCCAAATTTTTACTATAAATTTAACTAACCAAATTTTCATGCATGTCACAAAAAATTACTGGGCTGTTTGGATTGTGACTATGTTTGTCTTATGTTGCCACATTATTTTTCCCACATTTGCCACACTTGCCTAACCTGAGTTGCTCAAATTGTTAGACACACTTTGGCTTGCCTAAGGGAATCTTGCCACAATTTTTGTGTCTATGACATGTGGGGTTCACTGCTAATAAAAAAATTCTTGTCTTAGGTGTGGCTAATAAAAAAGACTTATATTTAGGAATGGAGGGAGTAGAAAATATAAATAATAATGCATGTTGGGGCAACCCACTGATACGTCCATTTTGCATCATGCTTTTATATCGATATTTATTGCATTATGGACTGCTATTTCACTTTATGTCATAATACTTATGGCTATTCTCTCTTATTTTACAAGGTTTACATAAGGAGGGAGAATGCCGGCAGCTGAAATTCTGGGCTGGAAAAGGAGCAAATATTAGAGACCTATTCTGCGCAACTCCAAAAGTCCTGAAACTCCACGGAACATCTTAAAACAAATAAAGAAAAATCCTCACCAAAGATGAAGGCCAGGGGGCCCACACCCTGCTCACGAGGGTGGGGGGCGCCCCCCAAGGCGCGCCCCCTACCTCGTGGGCCCCCTGGTGGCTCTCCGACGTCCATCTTCTCCTATATGAAGTCTTTCGATGAGAAAAAATAAGAAGGAACTTTTCGGGACGAGACTCCGCCGCCACGAGGCGGAACCTTAGCGGATCCAATCTAGAGCTCCGGCAGAGCTGTTCTGCTGGGGATACTTCCCTCCGGGAGGGGGAAATCATCACCATCGTCATCACCAATGCTCCTCTCATCGGGAGAGGGCAATCTCCATCAACATCTTCACCAGCACCATCTCATGTCCAAACCCTAGTTCATCTCTTGTATCCAATTCTAGTCTCAAAGCCCGGGATTGGTGCTAGTAGGTTGCTAGTAGTGTTGATTACTCCTTGTAGTTGATGCTAGTTGGTTTAATTGGTGGAAGATCATATGTTCAGATCCTATATGCATATTATTACCCCTCTGATTATGAACATGAATATGCTTTGTGAGTAGTTACGTTTGTTCCTGAGGACAAGGGAGAAGTCTTGCTATTAGTAGTCATGTGAACTTGGTATTCGACTGATATTTTGATAAGATGTATGTTGTCTAGCCTCTAGTGGTGTTATGTGAACGTCGACTACATAACACTTCACCATTATTTGGGCCTAGAGGAAGGCATTGGGAAGTAATAAGTAGATGATGGGTTTCTAGAGTGACAGAAGCTTAAACCCTAGTTTATGTGTTGCTTCGTAAGGGGCTGATTTGGATCCATATGTTTCATGCTATGGTTAGGTTTACCTTAATACTTTTGTTGTAGTTGCGGATGCTTGCAATAGAGGTTAATCATAAGTGGGATGCTTGTTCAAGTAAGAACAACACCCAAGCACCGTTCCACCCACATATCAAACTATCAAAGTATCAAACGCGAATCATATGAACGTGATGAAAACTAGCTCGACGATATTCCCATGTGTCCTCGGGAGTGCTTTTCCTATTATAAGAGTTTTTTCCGGCTTGTCCTTTGCTACAAAAAGGATTGGGC
The DNA here is from genome assembly GCF_003073215.2 of Triticum urartu. Classification (NCBI taxonomy): domain Eukaryota; kingdom Viridiplantae; phylum Streptophyta; class Magnoliopsida; order Poales; family Poaceae; genus Triticum; species Triticum urartu. The sequence goes on along the minus strand of NC_053028.1, from coordinate 78,403,765 downwards.
CACCTTGCTGCACTTTATTTACTTTTGTTACTTGTTGCTCATTACAATTTATCTTATCACAAAACTATCTGTTACCACTTATTTCAGTACTTGCAGAGAATACCTTGCTGAAAACCGCTTATCATTTCCGTCTGCTCCTCATTGGGTTCGATACTCTTACTTATCTAAAGGACTACGATAGATCCCCTATACTTGTGGGTCATCAAGACTCTTTTCTGGCGCCGTTGCCGGGGAGTGTAGCGCCTTTGGTAGGTGGAATTTGGTAAGGAAAAATTTATATAGTGTGCTAAAATTTACTGTCACTTGCTACTATGGAAAGTAATTCTCTGAGGGGCTTGTTCGGGGTATCTTCACCCCGTCCAGTATAGCAAAGAGTTGCTCCTCAACCTACTGAACCTATTGAAAATGAAACTCCTTTTGAATTTCCTTTGGGTATGATGGAAAAACTGCTAGCTAACCCTTTCACAGGAGATGGAACGAAGCATCCTGATGAGCACTTAATATATGTGGATGAAGTTTGTGGATTATTTAAGCTTGCAGGTATACCCGATGATATTGCTAAGAAGAAGGTCTTCCCTTTATCTTTGAAGGGAGATGCATTGATATGGTATAGGCTATGTGATGATATGAGATCATGGGACTATAAAAGATTGAAGTTGGAATTTCATCAAAAGTATTACCCTATGCATCTTGTTCATCGTGATCGCAATTATATATATAATTTCTGGCCTCGCGAAGGAGAAAGCATCGCTCAAGCTTGGGGGAGGCTTAACTCAATGTTATATTCATGCCCCAATCATGAGCTCTCGAGAGAAATAATTATGCAAAGTTTTTATGCTCGGCTTTCTCATAATAATCAAATCATGCTCGATACTTCTTGTGCCGGCTCTTTTATGATGAAGACTATTGAATTCAGATCGAATTTATTGGATAGAATTAAACGCAACTCTGAAGATTGGGACCTCGACGAAGGTAAGGAGTCAGGTATGACACCTAAGTTTGATTGTGTTAATTCTTTTATGGACACCGATATTTTCCGTAAGTTTAGCACTAAATATGGACTTGACTCTGAGATAGTAGCTTCTTTCTGTGAATCTTTTGCTACTTATGTTGATCTCCCTAAGGAGAAGTGGTTTAAATATCATCCTCCCAGAGAAGTAAAAGTAGCTGCACCTATTAAAGTTGAAGAAAAGACTGTCACTTATAATGATCCTATTGTTCCTACTTCTTATGTTGAGAAACCACCTTTCCCTGTTAGAGTAAAGGATCATGCTAAAGCTTCAACTGTTGTTCGTAAAAGCAATATTAGAACTTATACACCTCCTGAGCAAGTTAAAGTAGAACCTAATATTGCTATCGTTAAAGATCTCTTGTCTAATAATATAGATGGGCATGTTATTCAGTTCAAAGGTGAAACTGCTAGAATTGCTAAACCTTGTGATAAAGATAAACATAGACCTGTGGTAGGTGTGCCTGTTATTTCTATTAAAATAGGAGAACATTGTTATCATGGCTTATGTGATATGGGTGCTAGTGCTAGTGCAATACCTATTGACTTATACAAAGAAATTATGCATGATATTGCACCTGTTGAGTTAGAAGAAATTGATTTACTATTAAACTTGCTAATAGAGTTACTATTTCACCAATGGGAGTTGTTAGAGATGTTGAAGTCTTGTGTGGGAAAACTAAATATCCTGCTGATTTTCTTGTTCTTGGTTCCCCACAAGATAGCTTTTGTCCCATTATATTTGGTAGACCCTTCTTAAATACTGTCAATGCTACCATAGATTGCACAAAGAATGTTGTTACTGTTGGCTTGGATGATATGGTTCATGAGTTTAATTTCTCTAAATTTAGTAAACAACATCGTGAGGAAGAATTACCTAGTAAGGGTGAAATTATTGGTCTTGCTTCTATTGCCGTACCTCCTAGTGATCCTTTAGAACACTATTTGCTAGACCATGAGAATGATATGTTCATGAATGAAAGAAGGGAAATAGATGAATTATTCTTTAAACAGGAACCTATTCTGCAACACAACTTGCCTGTTGAAATTTTAGGGGATCCTCCTCCACCCAAGGGTGATCCCATGTTTGAGCTTAAACCTTTGCCTGATAATCTTAAATATGCTTATCTTGATGAAAAGAAGATATATCCTGTTATTATTAGTGCTAACCTTTCAGAGCATGAAGAAGAAAGATTATTGAAAACTCTAAAGAAGCATCGTGCTGCTATTGGATTTACTCTTGATGATCTTAAGGGCATTAGTCCCACTCTATGTCAACATAAAATAAATTTGGAAGCATATGCCAAACCAGTTCGTGATCCTCAACGATGTCTAAATCCTAAAATGAAAGAAGTGGTAAGAAAAGAAATACTCAAGCTTCTGGATGCAGGTATAATCTATCCCGTTGCTGATAGTGAGTGGGTAAGTCCTGTCCATTGTGTCCCTAAGAAGGGAGGTATTACTGTTGTTCATAATGATAAAGATGAATTGATTCCACAAAGAATTATCACAGGTTATAGGATCGTAATTGATTTCCACAAATTAAATAAGCTACTAAGAAAGATCATTACCCCTTACCTTTTGTTGATCAAATGCTAGAAAGATTATGCAAACATACACACTATTGCTTTCTAGATGGTTATTCTGGTTTCTCTCAAATACCTGTGTCGGCTAGAGATCAATCAAAGACTACTTTTACATGCCCTTTTGGTACTTTTGCTTATAGACGTATGCCTTTTGGTTTATGTAATGCACATGCTACCTTTCAAAGATGCATGATGGCTATATTCTCTGACTTTTGTGAAAAGATTTGTGAGGTTTTCATGGACGATTTTTCCGTCTATGGTTCCTCTTTTGATGATTGCTTGAGCAATCTTGATCGAGTTTTGCAGAGATGTGAAGAAACTAATCTTGTCTTGAATTGGGAAAAGTGCCACTTTATGGTTAATGAAGGTATTGTATTGGGGCATAAAATTTCTGAAAGAGGTATTGAAGTTGATAAAGCCAAGGTCGATGCTATTGAAAAGATGCCATGTCCCAAGGACATCAAAGGTATAAGAAGTTTCCTTGGTCACGCCGGATTTTACAGGAGGTTCATTAAGGACTTCTCAAAAATTTCTCGGCCTCTGACTAATTTATTGCAAAAAGATATACCATTTGTCTTTGATGATGATTGTGTAGAAGCATTTGAAATACTTAAGAAAGCATTAGTCTCTACACCTGTTGTTCAGCCACCTGATTGGAATTTACCCTTTGGAATTATGTGTGATGCTAGTGATTATGCTGTAGGTGCTGTTCTAGGGCAAAGAGTTGATAAGAAATTAAATGTTATTCATTATGCTAGTAAGACTCTAGACAATGCTCAAAGAAATTATGCTACTACTGAAAAAGAGCTTTTAGCAGTTGTATTTGCTTGTGATAAGTTCAGATCTTATATTGTTGATTCTAAAGTAACTATTCAAACTGATCATGCTGCTATTAAATATCTTATGGAAAAGAAAGATGCTAAACCTAGACTTATTAGATGGGTTCTCTTGCTACAAGAATTTGATTTGCATATTGTTGATAGAAAGGGAGCTGAGAACCCCGTTGCAGACAACTTGTCTAGGTTAGAAAATATTCTTGATGACCCACTACCTATTAATGATAGCTTTCCCGATGAACAATTAAATGTTATAAGTACCTCTCATAGTACTCCTTGGTATGCTAATTATGCTAATTATGTTGTTGCTAAATTTATACCACCTAGCTTCACATACCAACAAAAGAAAATGTTTTTCTATGACTTGAGACATTACTTTTGGGATGACCCACATCTTTATAAAGGAGTAGATGGTGTTATTAGACATTGTGTACCTAAGCATGAACAGGAACAGATCCTACGCAAGTGTCATTCCGAGGCTTATGGAGGACACCACGCTGGAGATAGAACTGCACATAAGGTATTGTAATCTGGTTTTTATTGGCCTACTCTCTTCAAGGATGCCCGTAAGTTTGTCTTGTCTTGTGATGAATGCCAAAGAATTGGTAATATTAGTAGACGTCAAGAAATGCCTATGAATTATTCTTTTGTTATTGAAACATTTGATGTTTGGGGCTTTGATTATATGGGACCTTTTCCTGCCTCTAATGGATACACACATATTTTAGTTGCTGTTGATTACGTTACTAAGTGGGTAGAAGCTATTCCAACTAGTAGTGCTGATCATAACACTTCTATTAAAATGCTTAAGGAAGTTATTTTCCCGAGGTTTGGAGTCCCTACATATTTAATGACTGATGGTGGTTCACACTTTATTCATGGTGCTTTCCGTAAAATGCTTGCTAAATATGATGTTAATCATAGAATTGCATCTCCTTATCACCCACAGTCTAGTGGTCAAGTAGAGTTGAGCAATAGAGAGCTCAAATTAATTTTGCAAAAGACTGTTAATAGGTCTAGAAAGAATTGGTCCAAGAAACTTGATGATGCATTATGGGCTTATAGAACTGCATACAAAAATCCTATGGGTATGTCTCCGTATAAAATGGTTTATGGAAAAGCATGTCACTTACCTCTCGAACTAGAACATAAGGCGTATTGGGCTATTAAAGAGCTCAACTATAATTTTAAACTTGCCGGTGAGAAGAGGTTATTTGATATTAGCTCACTTGATGAATGGAGAACCCAAGCTTATGAAAATGCCAAGTTGTTTAAAGAAAAAGTTAAAAGATGGCATGACAAAAGGATACAAAAGCGTGATTTTAATGTAGGTGATTATGTATTGCTATACAACTCTCGTTTAAGATTTTTTGCAGGAAAACTTCTCTCTAAATGGGAAGGTCCCGATGTTATCGAAGAGGTCTATCGTTCTGGTGCCATAAAAATCAACAACTTCGAGGGCACAAATCCGAAGGTGGTAAACGGTCAAAGAATCAAACATTATATCTCAGGTAATCCCATAAATGTTGAAACCAATATTATTGAAACCGTAACCCCGGAGGAATACATAAGGGACACTTTCTGGAACGTTTCAGACTCCGAAAAGGAATAGGTATGTGGTTCGGTAAGTAAACCGACTCCAAAACAATTTTTAAGGCAATATTTATCCGTTTTGGAATATTTAGAAAAATAGAAAAATAAGTAGCACTCCGGGAAGGACACGAGGGCCCCACGAGGGTGGTGGGCGCGCCCCCTACCTCGTGAGTGCCTTGTGTGCCTTCCGGACTCCATTTTCTTGCACGATAGGTATTTTGGTCGGTAAAAATTCATTATATATTCCCCCGAAGGTTTTGACTGCCGTATCACGCAAATATCCTCTGTTTTCGTTTCGAGCTGTCCCGTTGTAGATTAAATCAACATGTCTTCCCAGGATTCGGAAGGAGAAAGCTATGTGGATGATTACTTAGCAAATCCAAAGGTCTATGGAGATGTGGAACACGATGGATGGACCATGGAGGAAGAAGAGGACTATGAACCCAAGGGGAAGGAGGAGACAAGCTCAGATGAAGATGAAGCACCATTACCTCAACTTGGGGACATGCACGTGGAGTTCAAAAAGTCATGTCTCCCTGATAGGGTAAAGAAACCCAAGTTTGAGTTTATCCCTTTTCGTCTCTTGCAGGAAAATAAGCAGGACCTATGCAAAAAGATATTAACCTTGGAGTGGGAGATTGATGATCTGAGGGATCAAAATGCCGTCCTCAAGCGCAAATTAAGGGAGAAGCCTAAGCCATCAACTAAGCCAACATCACCTCCACCTTCTTCACCAACCAAGGAGATATAATCACATGGGTATGGGCACTCCCCTTGGCAACTGCCAAGCTTTGGGGAGGTGCCCCGGTATCGTATCACAATCACAACTCCTATCCTTACCGGTTTTTTTCTTAGTTCGATCCTATTAGTAGTATCTTGATCTAGTAGAATAAATTTTATGGCATGATCTAGTTTTGAGTTTTGCTTTATGATCTCTCTTTGTAATCGAGTCCATGAGCTATATATAATAAAGATTAGTGTTGAGTCAAGGGCTTGGTTATTTTGCCATGATCTTGGGTGAATAAAAGAAAGAAGAAAAGAATAAAAAGAAACAAAAAGTTCATATTGATCTGATTGAGAGTAATGACTTCACATAGAAATAGTATGATGATTAAAAGTTGTTGGGAGTTGGCAAACATAGCTTTGGTCATTATTGCAATTAATAGGAAGTAATAAGGAAAGAGAGGTTTTCACATATAGATATATTATCATTGACATCTTTTATGATTGGGAGCACTCATTAAAATATGACATGCTAAAGGGTTGATGTTGGACAAGGAAGACAACGTAATGAGTTATGTCTTTCTTATATCTGAGATAAAGTATGTTGTCATGGATCCTCTAACTTGTTGAGCTTGCCTTTCCCCCTCATGCTAGCCAAATTCTCAGCACCAAGTAGAAATACTACTTGTGCTTCCAAATACCCTTAAACCAGTTTTGCCATGAGAGTCCACCATATCTACCTATGGATTGCGTAAGATCCTTCAAGTAAGTTGTCATCGGTGCAAAGCAATAAAAATTTCTCTAAATATGTATGATTGATTGGTGTGGGAGAAATAAGCTTTATACGATCTTGTGATGTGGAAGTAATAAAAGCGATGGACTGCATAATAAAGCTTCATATCACAAGGGGCAATATAAAGTGATGTTCTTTCGCATTGAGATTTTATGCATCCAACCATAAAAGCGCATGGCAACATCTGCTTCCCTCTGCGAAGGGCATATCCTTTATTATTATCTTCTACCTTATGCAAGAGTCATGGTGATCTTCACCTTTTCTTTTTCATTTTATCCTTTGGCAAGCTCAGCATGTTGGAAAGAACATGATATATATCTAATTGGATGTAGGGGAGCATGAACCATTATTGTTGACATTACCCTTGAGGTAAAAGGTTGTGGGGCAAAACTATAAGCCCCTATCTTTCTCTGTGTCCGATTAAAACTCCATAACCACAAGTATTGCGTGAGTGTTAGCAATTATGGAGGACTAAATGATAGTTGAGTATGTGGACTTGCTTTTTAGCTCTGACATAGACTCTTTCCAATGTTATGATAAATTGCAGTTGCTTCAATGACTCAGATTATAGTTTGTCGGAGCCCAATAAGGTTTATGATTTATACTTTTGCATTGTGAATAGATCATCACTTGAACATAAGTAATCATATGACAAAATCTATATATGTTGCTGTTATGAGAATAATCATGATGCCTTCATGTGCGTATTTTATTTTTATCGACGCCTCTACCTCTAAACATGAGGACATATTTATTGTTATCGGCTTTTCGCTTGAGGACAAGCGAGGTCTAAGCTTGGGGGAGTTGATACGTCCATTTTGCATCATGCTTTTATATCGATATTTATTGCATTATGGACTATTATTTCACTTTATGTCACAATACTTATGGCTATTCTCTCTTATTTTACAAGGTTTACATAAGGAGGGAGAATGCCGGCAGCTGGAATTCTGGGCTGGAAAAGGAGCAAATATTAGAGACCTATTCTGTGCAACTCCAAAAGTCCTGAAACTCCACAGAACATCTTAAAATAAATAAAGAAAAATCCTCGCCAAAGATGAAGGCCAGGGGGCCCACACCCTGCTCACGAGGGTGGGGGGCGCCCCCCTAGGGCGCAACCCCCTACCTTGTGGGCCCCCTGGTGGCTCTCCGACGTCCATCTTCTCCTATATGAAGTCTTTCGATGAGAAAAAATAGCAAGGAACTTTTCGGGACGAGACTCCGCCGCCACGAGGAGGAACCTTGGTGGATCCAATCTAGAGCTCCGGCAGAGCTGTTCTGCCGGGGATACTTCCCTCTGGGAGGGGGAAATCATCACCATCGTCATCACCAACGCTCCTCTCATCGGGAGAGGGCAATCTCCATCAACATCTTCACAGCACCATCTCATCTCCAAACCCTAGTTCATCTCTTGTATCCAATTCTTGTCTCAAAGTCCGAGATTGGTGCTAGTAGGTTGCTAGTAGTGTTGATTACTCCTTGTAGTTGATGCTAGTTGGTTTATTTGGTGGAAGATCATATGTTCAGATCCTATATGCGTATTATTACCCCTCTTTGTGAGTAATTACGTTTGTTCCTGAGGACAAGGGAGAAGTCTTGCTATTAGTAGTCATGTGAATTTGGTACTCGTTTGATATTTTGATAAGATGTATGTTGTCTAGCCTCTAGTGGTGTTATGTGAACGTCGACTACATAACACTTCACCATTATTTGGGCCTAGAGGAAGGCATTGGGAAGTAATAAGTAGATGATGGGTTGCTAGAGTGACAGAAGCTTAAACCCTAGTTTATGCGTTGCTTCGTAAGGGGCTGATTTGGATCCATATGTTTCATGCTATGGTTAGGTTTACCTTAATACTTTTGTTGTAGTTGCGGATGCTTGCAATAGAGGTTAATCATAAGTGGGATGCTTGTTCAAGTAAGAACATCACCCAAGCACCGGTCCACCCACATATCAAATTATCAAAGTATCGAACGCGAATCATATAAACGTGATGAAAACTAGCTCGACGATACTCCCATGTGTCCTCGGGAGCGCTTTTCCTATTATAAGAGTTTGTTCCGGCTTGCCCTTTGCTACAAAAAGGATTGGTCCACCTTGCTGCACTTTATTTACTTTTGTTACTTGTTGCTCGGTACAATTTATCTTATCACAGAACTATCTGTTACCACTTATTTTAGTACTTGCAGAGAATACCTTGCTGAAAACCACTTATCATTTCCTTCTGCTCCTCATTGGGTTCGACACTCTTACTTATCGGAAGGACTACGATAGATCCCCTATACTTGTGGGTCATCACCCACGTTTCCGCTAATTTTAGCCGTGGGCTTGTTCACAATTTTTACGAGGGGGTGGTTGTTCATTTAATGGAGGGACTTGTAGTACCACACTTGAACGATACAAAATGCGACCTGGCACACCATAACACCACTTGGAACAAGCGGGTAGCTATCTGAAAAAACAATCAACAACTAAAAAAACCGCGACCTGGCATGTAGTAGTACACAATTTTAAACGATTGTTTTGATGGAGTGAAAAAGGAAAACTACCCCACTACGTATATATAGGCCGGAGCCTCCGCGCTTGCTTGCTAGGGTTGCTCTATTCACACACTGTCATCCTCTCCAGATCTAAACAAGATAGGGGTAGTAACACTGTCTTTCTCCCTTCAAAAAACACTGGCTTTCTATCCTCACCGCTGGTTACAGATCCAGACGTATCCCCCTCCATCGGTGAAGGGGAGGAGGGGCAGCATTTAGGCCGTCATCGACAGCGAGGGAGGAGACCCACTGCCGGCCGCATCGTTATCTCTAGCCGAGCGCTGGCGCGGGAGGTCCTCCGATCCCTTCGTCGTTGCCTGTGGGAAGATCCGGCCTCTCGCCGCCCACCTATCCATATCCCGATGACCTTCAGGTATATCTTCATTCGAAACCGCCTTAGCTCTACTTCCCTAGCTCGCTACGTCGCTGCATGTGCATCATTTTCTACCTCTCAGCCGCTCTTGATCGGATGGTCCAACATCACATATTTTTTTTCTTCTATTGTTAGAGGTAAAGCTACTTCATGGAGTCGAATCTTGTACTCCCTCCGTCCGAAAATACTTGTCATTGAAATGGATGTATCTAGATGTATTTTAGTTCTAGACACATCCATTTTGATGACAAGTAATTCCAGACAGAGGGAGTACTTGGTTCAAACAAGAAATAAAGTGGGGGTGGGGGAATTTAGTATGTACATCGAACTTGGTACAAACAGAGGAAAGGGAGTGAAAGTAGTACAGACTGGTCATCCAACCGGTCTCTTGGTCGAAAAGGGAAATATAGGGGTAACGCTGTACATAGTGGTATGACCAGGACTAGATTTGCTATCCACACATAGGAGTAGGTGGCTAGAGTGAACAAAAATGGGACCAACCCAGATATGTTTCTTGGATGTTTGTTTCTCGGGGCAACAAACTATGAGTCACCACTTTATGCCCCTGTTTACGTACATGGTGCTGGACTGCTGGTGCACCCACTGTCCCATGCCCTTATACCAAATATTTAGGCTCCGTTCAGAATAAAGGGGCAGAAAACATAGGTCTTGATGAAAATAGAGGAATAGGAAAGGAATGTAGGTATAAAACTATGGAACAGTGAACCAGAGGAAACTCTCAAGAGAATGTGTTCGGATGGACTACGAAATGTACAGATTTGTTTTTTTAGAGTAGCATGCTTGGTAGTATGAGATGCTATTTGTTTATTCAGCTGCACAGTGACTACTCTTGTCCTGACCTCACGTACCACACATAGGTTGATTTTTTTATCCCGGCAACACAACATAGCAACCTATCTAATGCATGGTAGCGAGCGCCTGCCTCAGGCTTCCACCCAAAAAATGAGCAGTGCGTGGATGTTTCTAATCCTATGGAATCAGTACTACCAGACCATCTTTCCTATGAAACACTATTCACCTTTCCCGTGTTCCGAACGGTTGGAAGGGAAAGAATACCATAGGAATTGTGTTCCTATGAAAATCCTGCACCAAACCTGTGAACCGAACGCAGCCTTAGCTGTTCTTAATCTAATGTCCCTGGTAAAAATGAAGCCATGCCACTGTTATAAGCCATGACAAGTTTAGCCAAATGTTTTTGCCTGTAATTGTTTGAGACTCTGACTGTTTCCTCTATGCCTTTTTGTGCAAACAGGGATATCCAATTCACCTGGTTGCTGTTGTGACCTTTTGGTGCACTGCACAAAACTCTTCTTAAAAGAAGTGACTTTTGTGCTGTTTAACTGGAATGTCAGAATGGAACAGTTGATTCATTTTGGTGGAACTGCACAAAGGGAGATCTGTGTTCCAATCTTCATCATCCATATTTGCGCCATAACCTTCCTTTAGGTATGAATGATATTTAATGCATGTGTTCATCTCTATTTACCGACTGCCATGAGAAAATAATGTTGTTTTTACTAGTACACTTGTACTCCCTCACGGACAAAACCAATTCTGAATTAGAAGGCCAATCATGTACTTGGTTTCACCAACTGGTGAGGAGAAAGAGAAATAGAGCATGAAGAGGAGGAAGAAGAAGAATAAACAGTGCCAAGGCGATCTTGCTGAAGCCAGAGGCCTCAGTCGAGGCCATTCAAGGGCTCCGGCAACGACTACCTTACATGTGAGACGATCCTCCAGGGAGCCCTTCCACTTTTGTTGTCTCACTTAATTAATTAGGAGTACTTAAGTACCACTAATTTATTACTGCCTAATTTTCCTGTTAGAGTTAAACAAATCTTTAGTAGGACCCTATGCTGAATCATGTACGTGTGTATGTTTGTCTATGGAGGTGAATCATGTGGTGGAGTAGGGAGGGAATATTATTAGTGTCATGACATAATAGTGCTATTATTTTGCATGTCAATTTATTGCCATTGGTTCAATGAGGCAATGTTTTGCGTATTGTCCATCATGAATTTGATGCTACTGTTTGAGTAATATGATAATGTCTTCCTATCCTTTCTCACTAAGCTAATGAAGGTTTTACCTTGTTCCTACTTGTGCAAACAGGGATCATGTTGTGCCAATCATACATTTTAGTGGAACTACACAAGACAATACAATGAACTGTATCCCAGCTAGTGCTTTAACTCTGCTGGAAGTTCTTGATAATCTTTCGATATAATCTCAGCACTGGTAAACAAGAGTGATTTCAACCATACATTTGAAGTGCACAAAAATATATACTATTGTGTGATTCCAGTGAGTGCTTTATCATCTCTTATGGGACTACATGAATAAGCTTTTTTCTCAGGTTGGTACGGGCCTAAGGCCTTCATCCATATTAGTTTGCTGTCATCTCTATTTGTATCGTGCTACTATCATGAGAAACTCCTTTATCTTTGCACGTTAAAGTTTTGCAACCTATGATAAATGGCAATGCTTTGAGTGTTGAGTTGAGCTAATTGGCACTGATTAAATAAACTAATACCTCTCTTTAAGCAAGACTACTATGTTGCTAACTTTACCCATTAAGATAATGAGGGTGCTTCTATTTGTTAGTGTATGTTTCATCAACTAGTCCCACTATTACAGTAATCTCACTCTCTCAATATATGTGCCAATAGGGATGCTCGATTTTGGTGGAATTGCACAAAAACTTTGGGTGCTTCATTGCCTCGACAGCTTCCATCCTTTCCTGTCAGTCGCTAATCCCCGCTTGCTTTCTTCCTTTGCTGTCAGTCGCTTGGCTTATCTCGGCTTCCAGTTAAAGGAAATAGTAATTTGATATGCTACCTCACACAGGTTGGTACTGGTATTTATCCTGATTATTGTGCCTGTCATATGTATTGGTAATTTGGTATTGTGCTACTGTTTGCCGATTTCATAAAGGAGTAATTTGGAGCCTGAACTCGAAGGCAAATCATTACATCGGGTGATTTCAGTAGAACTGCACAAAATGATCAGATGGACAGGTACTTATGCTGCTGCTATGTACTCCAAAGTTCACTCAGACAAGCATCGATGTTGACAAGAAGTGCATATATTCATTCGAGTATCAACCGGCGTCAACCAATTGTCAAACTCCAAGTATTAGGAGAGTGAACGCCAAAAATATTGCTTGGTGCATAGCCCAGAAAAATGCAGTCCAGTCTTTGGTCCCAACTTGTGCCTTTTGGTTATCGGCACATATGGTAGCGAACTATATGGCATGGAGTCTAAAGATTCCAGACAAGTTGGTTGACGCGTATATTCATCTGGCACTTAATCAGTCTGCATGCCAAGGATGCTCCATTTCAGTTGAACTGCATAAAAAATTTGGGTGGTTCATTTTCTCAACCGCCTCCTTTCTCGTCTGCAATGTAGAATTTTGGCGAGATACAAGACCAAGATGAGCCAGTAAACTAGTTGGATGAAAGTAGTGGCCAAGTTTCTCAAACCTCCCTTGGCACGAGGCCACTATTTGAGGATAAACCTACAAGCAAAGTTCAGATTATCTGTGCTGCCTCTTATGTACTCGAAAGTTTACTCGTACAAGAACTAATTTTAGCAAGAAGTACCTCGGATTGAACACCATTTACCAGTCTGTACCCTAGGTAATTAAAGTTCGTCCATGGATCATATTGGCTGTGATATCAATCATTTGGATGCATAAACATACTGAACATGTGTATATCTGAATCTTTTTTTGAATTATGTATGAATATTGTCGCGTGATCTATCAATCATTTGGATGCATAGATATGCCGAGCTTGTGTATATATGAATCTTTTGAGTTGCTGATAGTGAATGTTGGCTATGAATATGAATGTGTCCTGTGAACCTGAGTTTGATATGAATGTTTACCTTTTATGTTGTATTTGTGTGTGAACTTGTTAGTATGCCTACTGTGAGGTATAAAACGCAGGTCTCTTATAAAAGCAATGCGGTGTCCAATTTATGTTTTCCCTTCTAACCACATTATATATATATATATTTATATTATTACTATTATCGTATATTTTATAGAGACTTATATATACATTATAAAAACATCCCACATGTTATTAACTTATAAAAGTAAATGTTTAATGGAAGTTGGCAAGGAAAATCCTGGTTGTTTTTGACTCACAGGCAAGGAAAATCCTGGTGATTGTGTACAAAAGCTTGCGAAGATTTTAAGGACCACTTTAATAATAACACGCTCATTTTTATTTTGAGCAATAACTCGCTAATTTCTTAATTATATATATATAAAATGTGCCTCTCCGGTTTATTCTTTGATATTAATTGCTCCTTCTAACATAACATTATATATATAACGATCCCACCTAATACGTGTATTTCAAGGAAGTGCAAATGGGCTAGGATTTCTTAGAAAATATAAATGGGCCTGATTGACACGAAATTATTCGTTCACCCAGCCCAGCAAATGGACTGTACATTCTAGAAAGCATGGGTAAAATATATGCCACATTTTTGCAGGCTGACATGTGGGCCAATAGGTCGAAGCCTAGACAGGGCGTTGTCAACTTGGTCAACAAATGATTGTGTCATCCACAGCCATTGGATTTATATCCAACGAACGGCATGCACCTTCAATCTCTCGTCTTCTTCCTCCAGTGTCGCCGGGACCGCCTGGTCCGGCCTCTGGCGGCTAGCGGCTTTGCTTAGCACGGATCGCTGCGAAGCGCTACCCCACTGCCGGCCAAGCTACCCCTCCACCCCTCGACACCTCCTGTTATTCTCCACAGACTACCGCCCCACGCCGCAACAGAACTAGTTATAACCCTTCTCCTCCTCTCAATCTGCGACTCCACTGCCGCGTTTTCCCATCTCTGAGTCGTTCCCGTCCGGGGCCTCGCCGTCGTCCACCGCCTCACTATGTTTGGTGCGGCGTGGTCAACAAACGAGAGTCATCAGAAGAGGACTGTACGTGGAGAGCCTGACGGCTGGGACCCACGAGGTCCATGGTCGCACGCAAGGAAAGTTCCTCCTTATTAAGCTGAAAAAAATGTTTCCTCCACCTGACAGCTGGGACCCACCAGCTGTATCTTCGTTGACAGCTGGACCCATCAGATTTGGTGACTGACTTGTGGGCCTACTAAGCGGACATGTACGCACGGCTTTGTCAACTTAATCAACAAATGATTCTAGCAGCTGGACCGTTGGATGTTAATCTAACAGCCGTGCTCCTTCTTCAACCTCTGTTCTTGCTCCTGTCTCCCGTGGGCGGCACCGCGGTTGTGCTGCCGCGCACCTGAACCAGTGAAGTTTCCCACTCCTCTCCATCCGCGACTCCACTGCCCCGTCTTCCCCATCTCCGGGTCGTTCCAGTCTGGGTGCGCTCGGCACAGTGTGGTCAATGTGGTCAACACCGAGAGTCATCGGAAGATGACTGTACATGAGAGGCTGATAGTGGGGACGCACCACGCCCATGGACTCATGCATGCAACGGAACGCGGCGAGGTCAACGTGGTCAAGGAACGACTTCCATCGGAAGTATACTGTACGTGGAGAGTCTCAGCTGGGTCCATGGCCGTAGCAAGTAAGTGCCTCCTTATTACGCAGAAAATAATGATTCCTCCAACTGACAGCAGGGACCCACTGGATGGGCCACCGTATTTTGCGAAAAAAACGTTTGCCCCCTGACTGCTGGGACCCACCTGATGGGCCACCGTATTTCGCAAAAAAACATTCCCCCCACTGTCAGCTCAGACCCACCGGAAGTGCCTCCTTATTACGCACAAAAAAATGAATACTTCCCCGGCTAGCTGGGACCCACCTTGGTGGGAGGCTGACTTGTGGGCCTACTAAGTTGACGGGGATGAAGGGCTTTGTCAACTTAGTCAATATGAACGATTCTAGATCCAGTGACCGTACGATGTCCATCCAACGACCGTAGTGCTTCTTCAACCTCTGGTCTTCTTGCTCAAGCCGCCCAAAGCAGCGCCGGTCGTGCCGCATGCTCTTGCCTCCCGTGGCCGGCTGTGCTGCCACGGAGGCCTCACCGCCCCCTACTATTCCCACCGCTGGCCAGGCCCTGCGGCGACGACAGCCTCACACCGCAGCCGAACCAGTGAACCCTCGTACTCCTCTCCGCGCGGGCTTCCACTGCCGCGTCTTCCCCGGCTCCGCGTCGTCCCCTTCCTAGGCCTCACCGTCGTCCACCACCGTGGTGCTCTCCGCGCGGCATGGTCAACATGGTCAAGGAACGACTTCCATCGGAAGAGTACTGTACGTGGAGAGGCTGACAGCTGGGTCCACAGCCACAACCCAGTTTTTTTGAGATTTGCCAAGTAAGTCGCTTTGTCAGGCCTGTTGGGCTGCAAATCTTTCAAGACAAGGAGAGCTTTCATTCGGCTGGCCGAGAAAATGGCCCATCAGTAATGAGAAATGGGCTGTACATTTTTCAAACACATCAAACCGGCAATTCGTTTCAAATATCATTTTTTATTTCGAGATTTTAAATTACATTAATTTTTATGCGTGGAGAATTTGTTGGATTTTATATCGATATACATTTATTTTTAAAATCAGTTTGAATGTGAGTCAAAATTTCAGTATTAAAAACAGTTCAGACCACACCGAAATATGCAAAATTTCGTATAATTTTTTAACCGTGGCCACAATATGGATTGTAATGCTAACAAAAAGAATATGAGCTCCAAAAAAAAACTTAAGAATTAGCAAATGGGATGTAAATTATTAGAAATAATGGCAGATGGGCTGTATGCTGTTTTCCATAGATTTGAGGCTTTCCTAAAAAAAGGTTGACGCACAAGCAGTGACTGTTGGATGTCCATCAAACGACCGTCGTGCTTCTTCAATCTCTGCTCTTCCTGCTCCAGCCACTCAAACAAGCACCGGCGGGACTGCCTGCTCCCTCCTCCCCGCGGCCGGCTGTGCTGCCGCGCAGGCCTCACCGCCCCACCGTACTCCCATCGCTGGCCTAGCCATCCCTCTACTCACCCACACCGGCTGTTATTCTCCGGCGACGGCAGATGAACCAGTAAACCCTCATACAGTCGTACTCCCCTTCGCGTGGGAAACAACTGCCGAGTCTTCCCTGCCTCCGTGTCGTTCCCTTCCTAGGCCTCGCCGTCATCCACCGCCCTGGTGCTCTCGGCGCGGCCTGGTCAACGTGGTCAACGACCGACATGCATCTGAAGTGGACTGTACGTGGAGAGGCCGACAGCTGGGTCCATGGCCGCACGCAAGGAAATGCCTCCTTATTACGCGCAAAATAATAATTCCTCCACCTGACATCAGGGACCCACCGAAAGCGCCTCTGTATTTCGTGAAAAAAACGTTACCGCCGCTGACAGCTCGGACCCACCAGCTATATCTTCGCACGCAAGGAAGTGCCTCCTTATTACGCACAAAAAAATGAATACTCCCCCTGTTAGCCGGGACCCAGTATAGTGGCAGGCTGCCTTGTGGGCCTACTAAGTTGACGGGGACGGAGGGCTTTGTCAACTTAGTCAATATGCACGATTCTAGCTCCAGTGACCGTACGATGTCCATCCAATGGCCGTAGTGCTTCTTCAAGCTCTGGTCTTCTTGCTCCAGCTGCCCAAACCAGCGCCGGTCGTGCCTCGTGCTCCTGTCTCCCATGGCCGGCTGCGATGCGGCGGAGGCCTCACCGCCCCTACTACTCCCACCACTGGCCAGGCCATCCCTCTACTCACCTACACCCCCTGTTATTCTGCGGCGACGGCAGCCTCACATCGTAGTGAACCAGTGAACCCTCGTACTCCTCTACACGTGGGCATCCACTGCCGCGTCTTCCCCGGCTCCGCGTCGTCCCCTTCCTAGGCCTCACCGTCGTCCACCGCCCTGGTGCTCTCGGCGCGGCATGGTCAACGTGGTCAAGGAACGGTTTCCATCGGTCGTGGATTGTACGTGGAGAGGCTGACAGCTGGGTCCACGGCTGCAACAAGGAAGTGCCTCCTTATTACGTGCAAAATAATTATTCCTCCACCTGACAGCGGGGACCCACCGGACGGGCCACCGTATTTCGCGGAAAAAATGTTTGCCCCTGACTACTGGGACCCACCAGCTACATCTTCGCACGCAAGGAAGTGCGTCCGGGCAAAAAAAAACGATTCGCCCCCTGACTGCTGGGAACCACCAGCTACATCTTCGCAGGCAAGGAAGTGCCTGACAGTCGGGACCCACCTGGTCGAAGCGTACGTAGCGTTTGAAGGACATATGCCCTAGAGGCAATAATAAAGTTATTATTTATTTCCTTATATCATGATAAATGTTTATTATTCATGATAGAATTGAATTATCCGGAAACATAATACTTGTGTGAATACATAGACAAACTAAACGTCACTAGTGTGCCTCTACTTGACTAGCTCGTTAATCAAAGATGGTTATGTTTCCTAACCATCGACATGTGTTGTCATTTGATTAACGGGATCACATCATTAGGAGAATGATGTGATTGACATGACCCATTCCATTAGCTTAGCACCCGATTGTGTAGTATGTTGCTATTGCTTTCTTCATGACTTATACATGTTCCTATGACTATGAGATTATGCAACTCCCGTTTGCCGGAGGAACACTTTGTGTGCAACCAAACATCACAACGTAACTGGGTGATTATAAAGGAGCTCTACATGTGTCTCCAAAGGTACATGTTGGGTTGGCATATTTTGAGATTAGGATTTGTCACTCCGGTTGTCGGAGAGGTATCTCTGGGCCCTCTCGGTAATGCACATCACATAAGCCTTGCAAGCATTGCAACTAATGAGTTAGTTGCGAGATAATGTATTACAAAACGAGTAAAGAGACTTGCCGGTAACGAGATTGAACTAGGTATTGAGATACCGACGATCGAATCTCGGGCAAGTAACATACCGATGACAAAGGGAACAATGTATGTTGTTATGCGGTCTGACCGATAAAGATCTTCGTAGAATATGTAGGAGCCAATATGAGCATCCAGGTTCCGCTATTGGTTATTGACCGGAGACATGTCTCGGTCATGTCTACATTGTTCTCGAACCCGTAGGGTCCGCACGCTTAACGTTATGATGACATTTTCATTATGAGTTTATATATTTTGATGTACCGAAGTTTGTTCAGAGTCCCGGATGTGATCACGGACATGACGAGGAGTCTCGAAATGGTCGAGACATAAAGATTGATATATTGGAAGCCTATGTTTGGACATTGGAAGTGTTTCGGGTGAAATCGGCATTTTACCGGAGTACCGGGAGGTTATCGGAACCCCCGGTAACCTAATGGGCCTTAATGGGCCTAGTGTAAGAAGAGGAGAGGAGGCCTAGGGGCTTTCGCGCGCCCCTTCCCCCCAACTCCGAATTGGACAAGGAGGGGGGGGGGTGGTGCCCCCTTTCCTTTCTTCCCTCTCCTCCTTCCCCCCAAGTCCTAATCCAACTAGGGAAAGGGGGGGGAGTTCTACTCCCGGTAGGAGTAGGACCCCTCCTGCGCGCCTCCTCCTAGGGCCGGCCGCACCCCCTTGCTCCTTTATATACGGGGGCAGGGGGGCACCTCTAGACACACAAGTTGATCTTCAAGATCGTTCTCTTAGCCGTGTGCGGTGCCCCCCTCCACCATAGTCCTCGATAATATTGTAGTGGTGCTTAGGCGAAGCCTAGCGATAGTAGAACATCAAGATCGTCACCACGCCATCGTGCTGACGGAACTCTTCCCTGACACTTTGCTGGATCGGAGTCCGGGGATCGTCATCGAGCTGAACGTGTGCTAGAACTCGGAGGTGCCGTAGTTTCGGTGCTTGATCGGTCAGGCCGTGAAGATGTACGACTACATCAACCGCGTTGTCATAACGCTTCCGCTGTCGGTCTACGAGGGTACGTAGACAACACTCTCCCCTCTCGTTGCTATACATCACCATGATCTTGCGTGTGCGTAGGAATTTTTTTGAAATTACTACGTTCCCCAACAGTGGCATCCGAGCCTAGGTTTTATGTGTTGATGTTATATGCACGAGTAGAACACAAGTGAGTTGTTGGCGATATAAGTCATACTGCTTACCAGCATGTCATACTTTGGTTCGGCGGTATTGTTGGATGAAGCGGCCCGGATCGACATTACGCGTACGCTTACGCGAGACTGGTTCTACCGACGTGCTTTGCACACAGGTGGCTAGCGGGTGTCAGTTTCTACAACTTTAGTTGAACCAAGTGTGGCTACGCCTGGTCCTTGCGAAGGTTAAAGCAGCACCAACTGGACAAACTATCGTTGTGGTTTTGATGCGTAGGTAAGATTGGTTCTTGCTTAAGCCCGTAGCAGCCACGTAAAACTTGCAACAACAAAGTAGAGGACGTCTAACTTGTTTTTGCAGGGCATGTTGTGATGTGATATGGTCAAGACATGATGCTAATTTTTATTGTATGAGATGATCATGTTTTGTAACCGAGTTATCGGCAACTGGCAGGAGCCATATGGTTGTCACTTTATTGTATGCTATGCAATTGCGCTGTAATGCTTTACTTTATCACTAAGCGGTAGCGATAGTCGTGGAAGCATAAGATTGGCGAGACGACAACGATGCTACGATGGTGATCAAGGTGTCGCGCCGGTGACGATGGTGATCATGACGGTGGTTCGAAGATGGAGATCACAAGCATAAGATGATGATGGCCATATCATATCACTTATATTGATTGCATGTGATGTTTATCTTTTATGCATCTTATCTTGCTTTGATTGACGGTAGCATTTTAAGATGATCTCTCACTAATTATCAAGAAGTGTTCTCCCTGAGTATGCACCGTTGCGAAAGTTCTTCGTGCTGAGACACCACGTGATGATCGGGTGTGATAGGCTCTACGTTCAAATACAACGGATGCAAAACAGTTGCACACGCGGAATACTCAGGTTATACTTGACGAGCCAAGCATATACAGATATGGCCTCAGAACACGGAGACCGAAAGGTCGAGCGTGAATCATATAGTAGATATGATCAACATAGTGATGTTCACCAATGAAACTACTCCATCTCACGTGATGATCGGACATGGTTTAGTTGATTTGGATCACGTGATCACTTAGAGGATTAGAGGGATGTCTATCTATGTGGGAGTTCTTTAGTAATATGATTAATTGAACTTAAATTTATCATGAACTTAGTACCTGATAGTATCTTGCTTGTTTATGTTTGATTGTAGATAGATGGCCCGTGCTGTTGTTCCGTTGAATTTTAATGCGTTCCTTGAGAAAGCAAAGTTGAAAGATGATGGTAGCAATTACACGGACTAGGTCCATAATTTGAGGATTATCCTCATTACTGCACAGAAGAATTACGTCCTGGAAGCACCACTGGGTGCCAGGCCTGCTGCTGGAGCAACACCAGATGTTATGAACGTCTGGCAGAGCAAAGCTGATGACTACTCGATAGTTCAGTGTGCCATGCTTTACGGATTAGAATCGGGAATTCAACGACGTTTTGAACGTCATGGAGCATATGAGATGTTCCAGGAGTTGAAGTTAATATTTCAAGCAAATGCCCGGATTGAGAGATATGAAGCCTCCAATAAGTTCTATAGCTGCAAGATGGAGGAGAACAGTTCTGTCAGTGAGCATATACTCAAAATGTCTGGGTATAATAATCACTTGATTCAATTGGGAGTTAATCTTCCAGATGATTGCGTCATTGACAGAATTCTCCAATCACTTCCACCTAGCTAAAAGAGCTTCGTGATGAACTATAATATGCAAGGGATGAATAAGACAATTCCTGAGCTCTTCCCAATGCTGAAAGCTACGGAGGTAGAAATCAAAAAGGAGCATCAAGTGTTGATGGTCAACAAGACCACTAGTTTCAAGAAAAAGGGCAAAGGGAAGAAGAAGGGGAACTTCAAAAAGAACAGCAAGCAAGTTGCTGCTCAGGAGAAGAAACCCAAATCTGGACCTAAGCCTGAAATTGGGTGCTTCTACTGCAAGCAGACTGGTCACTGGAAGCGGAACTGCCACAAGTATTTGGCGGATAAGAAGGATCGCAAGGTGAACAAAGGTATATGTGATATACATGTTATTGATGTGTACCTTACTAATGCTCGCAGTAGCACCTGGGTATTTGATACTGGTTCTGTTTCTAATATTTGCAACTCGAAACAGGGACTACAGATTAAGCGAAGATTGGCTAAGGACAAGGTGACGATGCGTGTGGGAAATGGTTCCAAAGTCGATGTGATCGCGGTCGGCACGCTACCTCTACATCTACCTTCGGGATTAGTATTAGACCTAAATAATTGTTATTTGGTGCCAGCGTTAAGCATGAACATTATATCTGGATCTTGTTTGATGCGAGACAGCTATTCATTTAAATCAGAGAACAATGGTTGTTCTATTTATATGAGTAATATCTTTTATGGTCATGCACCCTTGAAGAGTGGTCTATTCTTATTAAATCTCGATAGTAGTGACACACATATTCATAATGTTGAAGCCAAAAGATGCAGAGTTGATAATGATAGTGCAACTTATTTGTGGCACTGCCATTTTGGTCATATCGGTGTAAAGCGCATGAAGAAACTCCATACTGATGGACTTTTGGAACCACTTGATTATGAATCACTTGGTACTTGCGAACTGTGCCTTATGGGCAAGATGACCAAAACACCATTCTCCGGTACTATGGAGAGAGCAACAGATTTGTTGGAAATCATACATACAGATGTATGTGGCCGATGAATGTTGAGGCTCGTGGCGGATATCGTTATTTTCTCACCTTCACAGATGACTTAAGCAGATATGGGTATATCTACTTAATGAAACATAAATCTGAAACTTTTGAAAAGTTCAAAGAATTTTAGAGTGAAGTTGAAAATCATCGTAACAAGAAAATAAAATTCCTACGATCTGATCGTGGAGGAGAATATTTGAGTTACGAGTTTAGTGTACAGTTGAAACAATGCAGAATAGTTTCACAACTCACGCCACCCGGAACACCACAGCGTAATGGTGTGTCCGAACGTCGTAATCGTACTTTACTAGATATGGTGCGATCTATGATGTCTCTTACTGATTTACCGCTATCGTTTTGGGGTTATGCTTTAGAGACGGCCACATTCACATTAAATAGGGCACCATCAAAATCCGTTGAGACGACGCCTTATGAACTGTGGTTTGGCAAGAAACCAAAGTTGTCGTTTCTGAAAGTTTGGGGCTGCGATGCTTATGTGAAAAAGCTTCAACCTGATAAGCTCGAACCCAAATCGGAGAAATGTGTCTTCATAGGATATCCAAAGGAAACTATTGGATACACCTTCTATCACAGATCCGAAGGCAAGACTTTTGTTGCTAAATTCGGAAACTTTCTAGAGAAGGAGTTTCTCTCAAAAGAAGTGAGTGGGAGGAAAGTAGAACTTGATGAGGTAATTGTACCTGCTCCCTTATTGGAAAGTAGTACATCACAGAAAGTAGTTTCTGTGACACCTACACCAATTAGTGAGGAAGCTAATGATGATGATCATGAAACTTCAGAACAAGATACTACTGAACCTCATAGATCAACCAGAGTAAGATCCGCACCAGAGTGGTACGGTAATCCTGTTCTGGAAGTCATGCTACTAGATCATGATGAACCTACGAACTATGGAGAAGCGATGGTGAGCCTAGATTCCGCAAAATGGCTTGAAGCCATGAAATCTGAGATGGGATCCATGTATGAGAACAAAGTGTGGACTTTGGTTGACTTGCCCAATGATCGGCAAGCAATTGAAAATAAATGGATCTTCAAGAAGAAGAAGACTGACGCTGACGGTAATGTTACTGTCTACAAAGCTCGACTTGTCGCAAAAGGTTTTTGACAAGTTCAAGGGATTGACTACGATGAGACCTTCTCACCCGTAGCGATGCTTAAGTCTATCCGAATCATGTTAGCAATTGCCGCATTTTATGATTATGAAATTTGGCAGATGGATGTCAAAACTGCATTCCTGAATGGATTTCTAGAAGAAGAGTTGTATATGATGCAACCAGAAGGTTTTGTCGATCCAAAGGGAGCTAACAAAGTGTGCAAGCTCCAGCGATCCATTTATGGACTGGTGCAAGCCTCTCGGAGTTGGAATAAACGCTTTGATAATGTGATCAAAGCATTTGGTTTTGTACAGACTTTTGGAGAAGCCTGTATTTACAAGAAAGTGAGTGGGAGCTCTGTAGCATTTCTGATATTATATGTAGATGACATATTACTAATTGGAAATGTTATAGATTTTCTGGATAGCATAAAGGGATACTTGAATAAGAGTTTTTCAATGAAATACCTCGGTGAAGCTGCTTACATATTGGGCATAAAGATCTATAGAGATAGATCAAGACGCTTAATTGGACTTTCACAAAGCACATACCTTGACAAAGTTTTGAAGAAGTTCAAAATGGATCAAGCAAAGAAAGGATTCTTGCCTGTGTTACAAGGTGTGAAATTGAGTAAGATTCAATGCCCGACCACTGCAGAAGATAGACAGAAAATGAAAGATGTTCCCTATGCTTCAGCCATAGGCTCTATCATGCATGCAATGCTGTGTACCAGACCTGATGTATGTCTTGCTATAAGTCTAGCAGGGAGGTACCAAAGTAATCCAGGAGTGGATCACTGGACAGCGGTCAAGAACATCCTGAAATACCTGAAAAGGACTAAGGATATGTTTCTCGTATATGGAGGTGACAAAGAGCTCATCGTAAATGGTTACGTTGATGCAAGCTTTGACACTAATCCGGACGATTCTAAATTGCAAACTGGATACGTGTTTACATTAAATGGTGGAGCTGTCAGTTGGTGCAGTTCTAAACAAAGCGTTGTGGCGGGATCTACATGTGAAGCAGAGTACATAGCTGCTTCGGAAGCAGCAAACGAAGGAGTCTGGATGAAGGAGTTCATATCCGATCTAGGTGTCATACCTAGTGCATCGAGTCCAATGAAAATCTTTTGTGACAATACTGGTGCAATTGCCTTGGCAAAGGAATCCAGATTTCACAAGAGAACCAAGCACATCAAGAGACGCTTCAATTCCATCCGGGATCTAGTCCAGGTGGGAGACATAGAGATTTGCAACATACATATGGATCTGAATGTAGCAGACCCGTTGACTAAGCCTCTTCCACGAGCAAAACATGATCAACACCAAAGCTCCATGGGTGTTAGAATCATTACTGTGTAATCTAGATTATTGACTCTAGTGCAAGTGGGAGACTGAAGGAAATATGCCCTAGAGGCAATAATAAAGTTATTATTTATTTCCTTATATCATGATAAATGTTTATTATTCATGCTAGAATTATATTATCCGAAAACATAATACTTGTGTGAATACATAGACAAACTAAACGTCACTAGTGTGCCTCTACTTGACTAGCTCGTTAATCAAAGATGGTTATGTTTCCTAACCATAGACATGTGTTGTCATTTGATTAACGGGATCACATCATTAGGAGAATGATGTGATTGACATGACCCATTCCATTAGCTTAGCACCCGATCCTTTAGTATGTTGCTATTGCTTTCTTCATGACACATACATGTTCCTATGACTATGGGATTATGCAACTCCCGTTTGCCGGAGGAACACTTTGTGTGCTACCAAATGTCACAATGTAACTGGGTGATTATAAAGGAGCTCTACAGGTGTCTCCAAAGGTACATGTTGGGTTGGCGTATTTCGAGATTAGGATTTGTCACTCCGATTGTCGGAGAGGTATCTCTGGGCCCTCTCGGTAATGCACATCACATAAGCCTTGCAAGCATTGCAACTAATGAGTTAGTTGCGAGATAATGTATTACAAAACGAGTAAAGAGACTTGCCGGTAACAAGATTGAACTAGGTATTGAGATACCGACAATCGAATCTCAGGTAAGTAACATAACGATGACAAAGGGAACAACGTATGTTGTTATGCGGTCTGACCGATAAAGATCTTCGTAGAATATGTAGGAGCCAATATGAGCATCCAGGTTACGCTATTGGTTATTGACCGGAGACATGTCTCGGTCATGTCTACATTGTTCTCGAACCCGTAGGGTCCGCACGCTTAACGTTACGATGACAATTTCATTATGAATTTATATATTTTGATGTACCAAAGTTTGTTCGGAGTCCCGGATGTGATCACGGACATGACGAGGAGTCTCGAAATGGTCGAGACATAAAGATTGATATATTGGAAGCCTATGTTTGGACATCGTAAGTGTTCCGGGTGAAATCAGCATTTTACCGGAGTACCGGGAGGTTACCGGAACCCCCCCGGTAACCTAATGGGCCTTATTGGGCATAGTGGAGGAAGAGGAGAGGAGGCCTAGGGGCTGCCGCGCGCCCCTTCCCCCCAAGTCCGAATTGGACAAGGAGGGGGGGCGGCGCCCCCCTTTCCTTTCTTCCCTCTCCTCCTTCCCCCCAAGTCCTAATCCAACTAGGGAAGGGGGGGGAGTCCTACTCCCGGTAGGAGTAGGACTCCTCCTGCGCACCTCCTCCTAGGGCCGGCCGCACCCCCCTTGCTCCTTTATATACGGGGGCAGGGGGCACCTCTAGACACACAAGTTGATCTTCAAGATCATTCTCTTAGCCGTGTGCGGTGCCCCCCTCCACCATAGTCCTCGATAATGTTGTAGTGGTGCTTAGGCGAAGCCCTGCGACAGTAGAACATCAAGATCGTCACCACGCCGTCGTGCTGACGGAACGCTTCCCCGACACTTTGCTGGATCGGAGTCCGGGGATCGTCATCGAGCTGAACGTGTGCTAGAACTCAGAGGTGCCGTAGTTTCGGTGCTTGATCGGTCAGACCGTGAAGACGTACGACTACATCAACCGCGTTGTCATAACGCTTCCACTGTCGGTCTATGAGGGTACGTAGACAACACTCTCCCCTCTCGTTGCTATACATCACCATGATCTTGCGTGTGCGTAGGAATTTTTTTGAAATTACTACGTTCCCCAACAGCGTTGTACATGGCTCGGTCTCGAATGCCTACTCGCGCATACGTACGACCAGGGCTCGTGTACATGGCTAGGTCATAACGGAGAAACAGCGTCGTCGTCATGTTCATGGGGAGGCAACAGAATGCGTCGTGTTCATGGGTAGGCAACAGAATGCGTCGTGTTCATCGGGAGGCAACGGGACGCGTGGGAGCCAACCGGCTGGGTCGGAACGGAATGCGTGGTCGTGTTCATCGGGAGGGCCTGGACGGAACATGCGATGGAAACGAGGCCTGGCGTACCGCACAACGGAGGAAATGGACCTCCTACGTTCGGAACGGGGTCCTGTTGATCTGGAGGGGTCTGGCGTACCGCAAAACGGAGGAAACGGACCTCCTACGGTCGAAACGGGGGTCCTGTTGATCGGGAGGGGTGTGGCGTACAGCAAAACGGACGAAACGGACCTCCTACGATCGAAACGGGGGTCCTGTTGATCGGGAGGGGTGTGGCGTACCGCAAAACGGACGAAACAGACCTCCTACGGTCGAAACGGGGGTCCTATTCATCGGGAGGGGTGTGGCGTACCGCAAAACGGGACTCCACGGGATACTGTTCATCTCCACCATCGACCTCCTCCAGCCTCCACAGGCTACCGTCGACCTCCTCCAGCCTCCACGGGCTCCTGTTCATCCAGCCTTCACCGCGCGCTACTCCACCGGCTACTGTTCAACCACCCCTCCACGGGCACCCCTCCACCGTCTACTGTTCATCCAGCCCTCCACACCACGGGGTCCTGTTCAACCACCCCTCCACGGGCACCCTCCACCGTCTACTGTTCATCCAGCCCTCCACCACACCACGGGGTCCTGTTCATCAAGAGGCAACGCCACCGCTCACTGTTCATCCAAACCCCCCCGCAATGCTCACTGTTCAATCCCAGAGGCAGCATCGATCGGCTTCAGTTAGCAGCAGTAGCGAAGGAATCGCTCGATCGGGTTCAGTTAACAGCCATCGATCGATCGCTCGGGTTCAGTAACGCGTAGCCTGCAGTGCAATCGCTCGGGTTCAGTTAGAGCCCAATGCCTCGCTCGGGTTCAGTTAGCGCCAACGCCTCGCACACACGCGCGTACGTGTACGAGAGAAACGCGCATTGCTCGGCCCTCGACCTCCCACCGTAACCGGGAACTCCTCGAAATTTTCCTCAGCCTCGCTTCTACCACGGTTTTTTCCGTCATGGATGGCCCAAAGAATGTCATGCAGCTGCGTCTCCGGCCCGCCCAGGACAAAACGCCCATTTTCTGTCATGATTTTTTGTCATAGAAGTAGGAGCCCACCACATCTATGATGATACCGGGTTTTGTCAGAATTATCGTCATAGAAGTGTCATATGTATGACAATTTTTTTTCCGTTTGACCCAAAATGTCATGGATGTGTCTTTTTTTGTAGTGGAGTTAGCCGAGGATCATAGGAAACTTCGATTGGAAATAGTTCCTAAAGGGTTTTTGGCAACATTGGAGGTTAAATCAACACTATTGGAAAAGATTTGAGAAGCTCAGAAGGATGACAAAGATATCACTGCGATAAAGGAGAAGATGAGTGAAGGGAAAGCCAAAGGGTTTCATGAGGATGAGTACGGCACCTTGTGGTTTGAGGACCGTATATATGTGCCCAATAATGCAGAGATTAGGAAGTTGATATTACAGGAAGCTCATGACTCGCCATACTCGATACACCCTGGAAACACCAAGATGTATTTGGATTTGAAGGAGCGTTTCTGGTGGACTGGTATGAAGAAGGATATTGCCGAGTATGTCGCCGTCTGTGATGTATGTCAGAGAGTGAAGGCAGAACATCAGAAGCAAGCAGGATTGCTATAGCCTATGTCGATACCCAAATGTAAGTGGGATAAGCTTGGCATGGATTTTATCACCGGATTGCCCAGGACCAAATTAGGATATGATTCTATATGGGTAGTAGTTGATCGCTTGACGAAAGTGGCTCACTTTATCCCCGTAAAAACCACGTATACAAGTGCAAAGTTGGCCAAGATATACATGACCAGGATCGTATGTCTGCATGGAGTTCTGAGGACCATCGTGTCAGATAGAGGAACACGATTTACTTCAAAATTTTGGCATCAGTTGCACCAGACCTTGGGTACCATACTGGAGTTCAGTACAACTTTTCATCTGCAGACAGATGGACAGACTCGGAGAGTCAATCAGATTCTGGGGGACATGTTGAGAGCTTGTGCATTAGACTATGGATCTAGTTGGGACGATAATTTTCCCTACGCAGAGTTCTTGTTGGGTGGTAGGTGCGACATATGCCAACGGGTGGCTTATCATTGTGGGAGCCAGTAAAACATCGCCGGTGCCTGGAAACGGGATGAGGCGAAGACATGCATGCTGGTGAATCTTACCCAGCTTCGGGGCTCTCCGTGGAGATAACACCCCTACTGCTGCTCTGCAGGGTCTCCGCATGATCACTAGATGAACAAGTAGCTACACGATGCTCCTTGAGCTGTTTGGCGAGAGGAGGAAGAAGGGCTCTCCTTGCTCTCTTCTCCTCCCTCCGTGGTGTCTAAAACTAGCAGGGATCCATGCTTTGCATGGGTGTCCCGGGGGGTTTATATAGGCCTTCCCCCCGGGGGTACAATGGTAATCCGGCTGGGCGTGGGGCCCAGCCGTCTGTGTCTTTGCTCTCCGGCTTCTGCGCCGGCTACTGGGGCCCGCCGGCTGGTGGGTCCCGCCGGCTAGCGGCTCCTTGGTCAACAGGCAGGCCCCACTGTCCAGGGCCTTGTCGGTGGCTGGTTACTGTTGCTCAATCTTGGTGACGAGGGCTTCGCCGTGGTAAGCGTGGCTACAGTGCTGCCGTCCGGCGGGTGACCACTGTAGCCTCACCGCGTCTTGTCTCCTTAATGGGGCGTCTCCTTCGAGGGGGTGGCAAGCCGGCTGGAGAGAGCCGGCTCCGTCTTGGGCCGACTTGGGGAGGCCAGGCCGCCTTCGGGTGTCTCTCTGCCCGAAGGGGCCCACCGCCCATGGGCCGTACTGGTAGCCCGTCGTGGATGACATCAGGGTCAACGTGGCAACAGTGCTGCGCCGGACGGGTCATGGCCACCCGTACGACGCACTGTGCCAGGCGCGCTCTGGGATTCGGGGGTGGCAGGCTTCACTGTAGCCACGCCCCGTCACATCACCGTTATGTGGATGCAGACTTCGAGGGTACGGTCTTGACCGCTTTATGGGAGCCGGCTCCTTGGAGTCGGCCTTCTCGCAGCCGGCTCCTCGGAGCCGGCCCTTCCGTGGCTTTCTTCATGAGGGCCGAAGTCGGGCCGCCTTCCAATAGCCGGCCTAGGAGACAGCCGGCCAGGGGAAGGTGGCCCCATGTCTTGGATTCTTGAGAGCCGGATCGGCTCGTAATTTTTTCAGAAAGGCCAGGGGAAGCCGGCTAGGCTACCCGTGGTCACTTACTCCGACAGTAGTCCCCGAAGCTGAGCGAGCTTCGAGGCTGATAAAGGGATGAGAAGCTTGGTCAGCTTCCTATCCTGAGGGGCCGGCTTTGCTTGTGCGCGCCGTCTTCGGAAAAGCTCCGTTTCTCGTAGGCGGGAACATGGGCCACGTGGCGAGGAAATCCTGCCAACGCACGCGCGCGGCGGGACGCCGCCGCAGGCCCGGGCCCGCCACTCGCAGGCCTCGGTCCGAGCGCGGATCTTCCACGGCTCACATGGACCGCTCGCCTTCCCGCGGTGGTTTTATTCTGCCATCAAGGCACAATAATCGCGGGACGTGGGGGAGGGGGCGCAGTTGATCCCCACGTTCCCCCACGCCGTGCCTCCTCGGCTCCGCCGCGGTCCATAAGTAGGAGGAGGAGGGGGAGCGGCAGAGGCTCGCGCGCTCTCCCTCTCTCCGCCCCTTGTCGCCCTCCTTCTTCTTCTCTTCACCGCAGCAGCTCTTTGCCGCGCCGTTCCGCCGTCGCTTCGTTCCGCTGCCGCATCGTCTTGCTTCTCGCCACGCTGCCCCATGGCGCTGTCAAGCTCGTGGGATGGCTCCAACGTCCATGAGGACCACATCGAGTTCCTCCGCCAGACGCGACGCCTGCCCGGCAGGAACTTCGTTCGGGTTCATCTAGCGTCGGAGAAGGAGATTTCGCCGTCACCGGAGGAGGGCGAGCGGGTGATCTTCCGCTCGCACTGCCTGCGCGGCTTCAGCCTCCCGGCGAGCGGGTTCCTCCGAGCCTTCCTCGAATTCTACAACCTCCAGCCGCATCACCTCACGCCCAACGCGGTGATGCTGCTGTCGGCCTTCGTCACGCTGTGCGAAGGCTTCCTTGGGGTCCTCCCCACGCTCGAGCTCTGGGCGGAATTCTTCCAGAGCAAACTCGGCACCGTCGTCGCGGGCGTGCCTGCCCCCTGCGGAGCCTTCATCGCTATGAGGCGGGCGAGCGAGAACAATCCGTTCCCGTCCATTCCGCTGATCCAGTCGGTGAAGCTTTGGCAGAAGTCTTATTTCTACATGAAGAACGTCGCCCAGCAAGGCGACTACGTCAACCTGCCGGATTACGTAGCCGGCCCGCCGGCTAGGAGGCAGCCTTCGTGGAGCTACCGGGCCAGGTCGCTGTCTCAGGCCGGGAACGCAGCCGTCTCCCGGCTTCGGGTTATGATCCAGTCGGAGGGCCTGACCAGAGCCGACTTGGTGTCCGCCTTTGTGGAGTGCCGAGTTCTTCCCCTCCAAAGCGGGCCTCACATGGTTTGTCAGATGAGCGGCCGCTTCGACCCAAGCCGGCCGAGCACCAGGGAGATGCCTCATGCGGAGGTCTCCTACATGGTGAACTATATCTCCAACTACAAGCTCGCCGAGGATTGGCGGTACGGCCAGGGGCCGTACTCTCGCGCCAACCCTCCGCCCGTCGTAAGTTTTTTTTGGTAGCCGGCCTCATGATAGCCGGCCTCTGATCAGTCGGTTTGCCCCTAGCAGAACCCTCTCCTTCCGCCGACGACCGGGGCCGCAGGGGTAGAGCGCCAGCTCGTCCCTGACCGCGCGGTGGACGACGCCGACGACCCAGACTTGGGAGCGGCCGCCATGGAAGACGCCATCGTGGGGGAAAGCGACGAGGTCGGAGGCGCGGGGCTCACGGCCGGCTTCAAGGACTGGCTGGATGATGCCGAGGTCGAAGTCGCCCCGCGCCGCCAGCCGGCGCCTGATCATCAAGGCGCGAGCTCATCCGCCGCGCTGGCTGCTGGCGGCGGCGCCCAGAAGCGCCGAGCCGTGTCGATCCTCTTCGGCAGCCGGCTGAAGAAGTCCAAGGCTTCCACAGCGGCGACCAAGCGAGATGAGGCGGCCGCGAAGGCGGCCCGCTTCCGCAAGGCGGTGAAGCAGCCGCAGGCGATCTCAGCGTAAGTCGTCGAATGCTTGGATACATATTTTTTGTTGTTCTTCTTTTTGATTGAAAACTCTTCTAAACCTTTCTTTGCTCACCGGACAGGGCGCCGCTTTCCCTTGAGCGGGGTCCGGGCGGCTCCGTAGTCGGGCCGACTGGAGGGTCTTCAGGCTCCCGCTGCGTGGATCCCTGCGCCGACCTCAGGGAGGCCACGGAGCGGAACGCACGAGAGGCGCGGGAGGAGCGGGAGGCGGCGGAGCGAAGGGCCGCCCAGGCGACGAAGGAGGAGGCCGATACAGCAGCCAAGGCCCGGGCGGAGGCGACAGCTGCGGAGACGGAGGCGGAGGCTTCGCACAACCAGCCTCCGCTGCTAGCCATTCCCCTCCGCGCCGTGGACCCCAACATTCATGTGCCTCCGCTGGAGGAGGTCGACCAAGAACCGCCGGTGATGGAGCGGAGGGAGGACTCCGTGATCTTCATGGAGAGGGCGCCGCCGGCAGCGCCAACCGGAGCGGGCCAAGGCGGCCAGTCGGTTGCGGCGCCAGAGCAGCCGGCTGGGGGTGAGCCGGAAGCAGGAGCCGGCCTCAAGGTGCAGCCGGCAATGCGCCAGCGCACAGGGGGAGGCATCGCTGCGCCGGAGCCGCACCGAGCTACGGGTGCCAGCCAGACGGCGGAGGCCTTGGAGGCGGCCAGCACCGGCACGTCCGAGTGGACTCCCAGCGGCGGGACGGGCGAGCTGAATGTGGCGGCCCAAGAGGTTCGGAACCAGCTTCAGGCCCAAGCCGCCTCGCTGCAGCAATACACCCAGGAGTTCCTTGCGACGCGGGCCGTCATCCGGGTGAGTCTTCTATCTTTGGTTGCTTTGTTCTCTTGATTTCTTCCGTGGGGGCGCGTCAGCGCACCCACTGGGTGTAGTCCCCGAGATTCGGGCCGACTGCTGAGTAGTCGGGTCGGATCTTCCTTGACGACTACCTTATTCTCGCCTCCTGTCTAATCTTCCAGGAGTATCATAACCTCCGCGCTGCCGCCTTCAACTCCCAGGCTCAGGAGCTGGGTCGGAGAACCGAAGACCTGATCAACAACCGGAGTACGTACTTGGTTTCGTTCATCTCCTGTGGGGGCGCGCCAGCGCACCCACTGGGTGTAGTCCCCGAGATTCGGGCTGACTGCTGAGCAGTCGGGTCGGATCTTTCCTGATGACTTCACCTTACTGGTTTTTCTTTTGTCTTTCGTGCTCGCAGAAGCCAATGCCGACTTAAGGGGGCAGCTCAGTGAGGCGCAGGCCGCCCTTCGTGCCAAGGAAACCGAGTACGACGCCTTGGTCCTGGAGCGTGACCGCCTGGCCAAGAAGCTGGCTGACCAGGAGGAGAGCCACAAGGCGGCTCTGAAGAAGGCGCAGGATAACGAAGCCACCCTGAAGGCCGAGTTCGAGACTAAAGCGGCGGGCTGGGCTGAGACGAGGCAAGCGCTGAATGAAGGCTTCGGCCGTATTGAGGATTTGATCGATGGTAAGCCACCTTCCTCGCTCCTTGCCTGCCCCTTGCCGCCTGACTTGTGTTCTGACCTGAGCTGCTTTTTATTCTCTGTGCAGACTACTTTCCTGGCTACTCCGTCTTCGCCGCCCAAACCATCGAGGCCCATCACGAAGCGCGCCGGCAGGCGGGGGCTGAAGTCGCGCCGGACGCGAGTCGGTCGCTCGAAGAGCAACTCTTGGCGGTCCAAGTGCGGCTGCAGCCGGCTCATCGTATGCTCCACCGCCTCCAGTGCGCCGGAGCGCAGGTGTTGGCCGCCCTCTGGCCAAGCGAGATGATTCCCCGCACCCCGAGTCGGACTGCCGACTGGCTGGAGGTTGCGGTTGGCCGCTTCGAGGCCTGGAAGGCGTCGGCGGCCCGGCTTGGAGCTGGGCGGGCGCTGGAGTTCGTCCGAGCTTGGTATCCGGGGCTGAACCTGGACCAGCTGCGCACCTGGCGGCTGGAGGCCGACGAAGAGCTAGCGGAGGTGCGGCCGGCTATCGCTCAGCGCGCATCGACAATCGCCGAGTGTACTGACATCAGCGTCTTTGCTCCCGAGATTAATGATGACGGCGTTGCCCAGCCGGAGGAATGGTTTGGCCTGGACCCGGCGGCAGGTGAAGACTCGGCAGAAGAGAACGCCTCCAGCGACGAAGGCGAAGACGACGAAGGAGAGGAAAGCGAAGATGTCGAGCCAGCCGGTGGAACAGCCAGCCAGCCTCAGCCTGACCGTGCCTCCAGCAACCAGGCGCGTGCAAGCGCACCTTCTTCGGGAGGCGGTGATCATGCCGAGGTTCGTCAGCCGGCCACTCCTCCAGCCAGCACTGCCGTCTCCCCCGACCTTCCCGGCTCGTCAGTCGCTCCGCCGGCTTAATCTGCCGTCCTTGTTTTTTCCTGCTTGTTTCCTTTTGAACAATTTTATTAAGCTTCCGCAGTTCCACCCACTGGGGGTGTATCCAAACTATGCTGAATGCTGGCATTTTGAAGGTCTTTTATGTAAATATTATCGTGTGCATGTTTGGTTTCCATTCACGTATGCTTTTTATCCTTAGGCTATTTCCTTTGCCGCCTTCCCCTTATGGGAAGGCAAGTACTCGAGCTTTCTTAGATTGGAGCGAGGTGAATGGAAGTCGGCCGGCCAGCTACTCTGGTAGCCGGTCGGCGGTGGGAGAAAAACCGGCTTTTGTTATATTAGTCCGTTAGTCCCTAGCCGTTTTTCGTGTGGGCACCCGTTCCTGCCCTTAACTCTTGCCAGCCGGACAGACGGTTCTTCGAACTGCGACTTTTGGCAAGAGAAGTCTTGGGAGCCGGCACACTACTTGTCTGACTGCGGGTAGGACTTCTAATATAACTCCAGGTGGCCAGTCCCTGGGCCGACTAGTCGAACCCGGTGCCGGACGGAAAAAAGTGAATGCAATAACAAGGCCATAAGCATGATACTTTTCATTTATAGACAAAAGATGGCAGTCCCCGAGCTCTCCTCGGGGGCCCTATTGTCTCGTACTTAGTACAAAAGTTAGCGTGATACATACTGCATTTCAGCTGTAAAACCTTCGGAGGAGGTTGGCGTTCCATGGTCGTTCCGACTCCTTGCCGGAGTCGTCTCTCTTTCGTGCCTTTAGCTTCTGCGCGTCGATCAGGTAGTAGGAGTCGTTGCCTAAGGCTCTGCTGATGACGAAGGGCCCCTCCCAAGGGGCCGAGAGCTTGTGCTGACCGGCTGTTCGCTGGATCAGCCGGAGCACAAGATCACCCTCTTGGAAGGATCTTTGCTTGACCTTCCGGCTGTGGTAGCGGCGCAGGCCCTGCTGATAGATGGCGGACCGGCTGAGGGCTAACAGCCGGCTTTCTTCCAGCAGGTCGACGCCGTCTTCTCGTGCTTCCTTGGCCTCCGCTTCCGTGTACATGGTTACTCGAGGCGAGTTGAACTCGATGTCAGTTGGGATGACTGCCTCGACACCATACACGAGGAAGAAAGGGGTGAAGCCGGTTGACTTGTTTGGTGTGGTGCGCAGACTCCAGAGGACAGCCGGCAGCTCATCGAGCCAACAGCCGGCTGAACACTCCAGTGGTACGATCAGTCGGGGCTTGATGCCGGAAAGGATGAGGCCCTTGGCTTGCTCGACCTGGCCATTTGACTGCGGGTGGGTGACGGATGCTAGATCCAACCGGATGCCTTGCGTCGCGCAGAAACGTGCCAAGGCTCCCTTGGCGAAATTTGTGCCATTGTCGGTGATGATGCTGTGTGGCACACCGTGTTGTTATATCTGCGATAAATGTGACGGCAGTCGGCCCATTCAGCTTCTTGATCGGCTTTGCTTCAATCCACTTGGTGAATTTGTCCACAGCGACAAGCATATGTGTCATGCCGCCGCGCACTGTCTTGAATGGGCCCACCATGTCCAGTCCCCAAACGGCGAAGGGCCAAGTGAGGGGAATGGTCTTGAGTGCTGAAGCCGGCATGTGTTGCTTGGAGCTGAAGAGTTGGCACACTTTGCAATGTTTAACTAACTCCTTGGCGTCATCCAAAGCAGTCGGCCAAAAGAAACCATGGCGGAAGGCTTTGGCGACAAGTGATCTTGAGCCCGCATGGTGGCCGCATTCTCCTTGGTGGATGTCTCTGAGGATTGCAATGCCCTTCTCTTGCTCGACGCATCGCTGGAGGACTCCAGTGACACTGCGCTTGACGAGCTCTCTGTTGACGATTGTGTATGCTCCGGCTCAGCATTGGACTTGTCTTGCCTCTACTTCGTCAGCCGGTAGATCTTGGTTTATTAGGAAGTTGAGGATGGATTGAGCCCATGACGGAGCTGCGACTTCTTCTATTGCCAAAACGGCTACTGCGACCAGGGCGGGGGGGCTGGGCGGTGAAATGCTGGAGTCGGCCGCCGTCTGTTGTGTTGGTGTAGTCTCCGGGCCGACTACCGCAGTCCTCGAGCCGGGTGAGGTAGTCCCCGGGTCGGGCGTAACTACGGAAGTCCCCGAGCCGCCTGCTGATACCCCCTGGCCGACTATCGAAGTCCCCGGGCCACCTGCTTGGTTCTTCGAGCCGGACCCGGCCGCGTCGGGGTCAGGCGGCACGAAGATGGAATCGGACTCTGGAGACGGCTTGATAGACGGCTTGAGGAGGCGTTGTAGAGAGACGCCGGTTGGTATTGCTTCCCGGGTGGAGCCTATTCGAGCCAGAGCATCAGCTGGCTCGTTGTCGGCTGGCGGTACGTGGAGGAACTTGCATCCTTCAAAATACCCACTGATCTACTGAACGAGGAAGCGGTAGCTTGCCATATTTGCGTCCTTGGCGTCCCAATCACCGGATGATTGCTGGACCACCAAGTCCGAGTTGCCATAACATAGGATCCGGTGAATGCCGAGCTCTTTGGCAAGCCGGAGCCCGTGTATGAGCGCCTCGTACTCGGCTACATTGTTGGAGGCGGGAAAGTGGATTTGCAGTGTGTATCTGAGCTTGTCGCCTTTGGGAGAGGTGAGGACGATGCCAGCTCCCAAGCCGGTGCGCATCTTGGACCCATCGAAGTGCATGCGCCAATGAGTGGAGTCGGGAGCCGACGGCAGGTACTGGGTCTCGGCCCAGTCGACGAGGAAGTCGGCCAATGCTTGGGATTTGATGGCGGTGCGAGGCTGGTAGAAGATCGCGTAAGGGGCCAGCTCGATGGCCCATTTCGCCACCCGGCCGGACGGATCCCGGCTGCCTATGATCTCGGCCAGCGGGGCGGTGCATACAACCGTGATGGGATGCTCTTGGAAGTAGGGCTTCAGCTTCTTGGCGGCGAAGTACACGCCGTAGCACATCTTCTGGTAGTGCGGGTAGTTCTGCTTCGAGGTAGACAACACCTCGCTCAGATAGTACACCGGCCTCTGGACCGGCTGGGCTCGGCCTTCTTCCGGGCGTTGGACTACGATGACGATGCTGACCACCCGGCTGGTTGCGGCAATATAGAGGAGCATGGGCTCTTTCTCAGTCGGTGCCGCCAGGACAGGCGGCGTGGCCAGCATGTTCTTCAGCTCGTGAAAATCTTGATCGGCTTGGTCATTCCACTCGAAGTGGTTGGTCTTCTTCATGAGGCGGTAGAGAGGAAGAGCTTTCTCTCCGAGCCGGCTGATGAAGCGGTTCAGGGAGGCCAAGCATCCGGTAAACTTCTGGACGTCTCGAAGTTTGGTGGGAATCGCCATTCTCTCAATGGCCTTGATCGAGCCAACAGCGTTCGGAGACCATGTACACGGAGACCAGGAAGCCTAGGAGCTGGCCGGCTGGCACTCCGAACACGCATTTCTCGGGGTTAAGCTTGATTTGGAACCGGCGTAGGTTCTCAAATGTTTCCTTGAGGTCTCCAGCAAGGTGCCGCGCTTCTCCGTCTTCACCACAATGTCGTCTACGTAGACGTGGGCATTTCTGCCGAGTTGCTTGAGGAGGCACTTCTGCATGCAACGCTGAAAAGTGGCACCGGCATTTCTCAAGCCGAATGTCATAGTCAGGTAGCAGAAGGCTCCGAATGGCGTGATGAAGGCGGTCTTCAGGCGGTCTGCCGGATCTAACTTTATCTGGTGGTACCCTGAGTAAGCATCCAAGAAACTCAACAGCTCGCATCCGACCGTGGAGTCTATCACTTGGTCAATCCTTGGCAGGGCAAAGGGATCTTTGGGGCAGGCCTTGTTGAGGCTCGTGTAGGCTATACACATGCGCCACATGTTGTTCTTCTTTAGCACGAGGACCGGGTTGGCGAGCCACTCTGGAAAGAAAACTTCCATAATGAAGCCGGCTGCCAGAAGCCGGGCTATCTCCTCTCCCACAATCCTGCGTTTCTCCTCCGACAGTCGGCGGAGGGGTTGTTTGACTGGCTTTGCGTCTTCTCGGACGTGTAGTTTGTGCTCGGCGAATTCCTTCGGAACGCCCGGCATGTCCTTGGGGGACCATGCAAAGATGTCCCGATTCTCACGGAGGAAATCGGCGAGCTCGCCTTCCTATTTGCTGTTTAGGTTTGCCC
>NC_053028.1:78193722-78364359 GCF_003073215.2 Triticum urartu | reverse complement strand
TCTCTCAAAGGCTTCGAGGTGGGTTGCTCTCAAACGACAAAAGCCGTACTCTAACTCTGAGCAGCCAACCGTTTATGGTTGTAGGGGGTGGGCTATTTATAGCCACTGGGCAACCCGACCTGGTTTGTCTGAAATGACCCTTGGTCACTAAGGAACTGACACATGTTCTAATGGTCAGATTTCAAACACACATGGCAACTTTACTTGGACTACAAGCAAAGCTGACTTATCCAACTCTAGACAAGATTTGCTCTCATAGTCTTCACTCGAAGACGTAGGATTTTAGTTAAGCATCACTTCAGTCATTCTCTTGGACCCCACTTAACAGTACGGCGATTCCTATGACTCAACAAAGAAAAACACAGAACGACGAAACTGCTAAGTCTTCGCGCTCCATAGTCTTCACGCAATGTCTTCTCTTATCATAGTCTTCAATGTGAATGTCTTCACATACCACCTCTGACTTCAATGTCTTCATACATTTTTAGGGGTCATCTCTGGTAGGAAAACCGAATCAATGAGGGACTTCTACCTGTGTTATCCTGCAATTCTCACAAACACATTAGTCCCTCAACTAGGTTTGTCGTCAATACTCCAAAACCAACTAGGGGTGGCACTAGATGCACTTACAATCTCCCCCTTTTTGGTGATTGATGACAAACTAGTCGAAGTTTTCATCGGGGAATAAAATATGTGAAATTGTAAAGGATGGGTTATTGTCTTCATAAGTGGCAAGGGCTCCCCCTGAAGATGTGCATATAAGTAATTTGCTTTTGGAATGCAAATGCACATGGCAGGTTGTACTTGTGGAGATCCTCTTCAACTTAAGATGACAATTCATTATGCAAGATATGACGTAACAAAGATAATGATATGCATAATGAAAAATGGACGTCTACAAAATGATCTAAGTGCGGAATTTATCGTCACACATGCGGAATTTATCATCGCATCACAGAAGAGTAAATAAGTAGCAGACGACCATCGAGTTTGAGTGTTACAACTCAAGGAACCAAATGTATCAAAACACGAGAGTTGTAAACACTAGGCAAAATATAAAACCACCGCCCATATGGACCCGCTTGAAGACTATCAAACTCATATGCTTCTCCCCCTTTTGTCAGTAAGGACCAAAAAGGTTTGAAGACATAGAGCACCTACTCATTCCCATGAGGAGTTGGTGAAGCAGCAGGGTCGTCGGAGTTGGTTGGCGGTGCAGACGAACTCGGTGCAGTGGTGATTCGCGCCGAAGGTGGTGAAGTAGCATCGTCTTCATCATCGATGACACGTGCATTCACTATTGCAGCAGAGGAGGAGAACTCAGAGTCTTCAAGAGACGGAGTTCATCGCAGCACAGTCCTTCTTGAAGGAGTTGAGTCAAACTTGAAGCGTTCAGCGAATCCATCCTTTTGAAGATCATCTTCAAAACACATAAGCGTCAGCCCTTTCCATGTACGCCGACAGGTTTCATGGGCAACAAAGGCATTCTTGGTGGCAAGGTTGCGAATCCTGTTTACGTCCACCAAGAGGCTTTGCATTTGGCGCTTCAGCCAGTCATGATGCTTATCCTTTTTCTGATGAAGGGCAACCAGAAGCTCTCGGTCATTGAGAACACGGGATCGCTTCTTGGGCCGTTGTGCAATGGTGCTTTCAGTGGCTTCAGTGAGGGAACGATGAGGTGCACGGGTAGTACCAGCCAGAGGATAAACACGAGTGACTGCTGGATCTCTGTCAATGTGTTGATAGAAACTTTGCTTATCAGCATTCTGAAGACTAAGGGGCTCCTTGGCAGGCTCTGGATAGATGGCTTCAACTGACATATCGACGTCAGGCATAAAGATCCGATGATTGCGAGCAGAGGGCTGATAGGTGACAGCTGAGTGTAGTTTGATTCAGCCGCATAATCCATGGAGCGTAAAACTTCAAGCCAAAGAGATCAGATCCTGATGCAGCAAGTTGGCGGATGAAGAAGTCTTGTGCATTGAAGCTTTTGCCGTGAAGAATATGGAAGACCAAAGTCTTCATTGCACCTTCCAGCTTTGCATGTGGAGAATGTCCTTTGATGGGCCAGAGAGTTCGCCGTATGATGTGATAGATAGTGCGTGGCAGATACTCAAGGTCTTCAACAAAGAACTCCTTAGGATATTCAGCATCTGGAGGCAAAGGCTTCATCATGCTAAGCATCTGACTCATGTTGGGTTCAGGCTTGTGAAAAATGCTCTCCATAGCTGCACTGTGAAGCTGACAACCAGGTTCATAAAGATCTCCTGGAGTGGGCAGACCAGTGAGCTCAATGATATCAAAAGCTTTGGCTTCATGATGAACATTGCCTGTCATCCACTCAAGGACCCAAGTCTTCGGATCTCTGTTGTAGCCACGAATATGAAGAGTGGCATAGAATTGGAGCAGCAATTCTTCGTTCCAGTGCTCCTTGTCAGTGACGAACGACAACAATCCAGACTCTCTGAAGCAATCCAGAGCTTCTTCCAAACAAGGCAGACTAGTTATGGCTTCAGTGTCAAGACGCATATGTGGGAAAATGCGACCTTGATTGTACAGAATGCATGAGTAATAATTGCACTGCTAATAGCTCGAGAACCGATCAGAAGATATTCTTGCCTTGGTGTAGGGGTTCTTGGCGCTATCAAAGAAGGTGTTGTGTGCCTTGAAGCCATTGATATTAAAAGATCCGGGTGCAGATGCAGTACCTGGAAACCTGGGCAACCTTGGCATTGGCTTCTGAACCTGAGGCCTGTGCTCAACGTGATAGTCAAACTGAGGACCAACAGCAGGCGGAGGAGTCAGAAAAGGCCATTTGACAGTGATAAGTTGGCTATTGTTGAATGCTTGCTCGATAGTGTGTGGCCTTGGTGGCGGAATAGGAGCAGTGGTATCAACAGAGGCGTCAGGCTGCACAGTTTTAGGTGCAGGCTCCACAATGTCTTCAGCCATGACCACGTCATTGGCTTCAGTGGTGTTAGTGGTGGCAGCCTCAGGATTCTCATCCTCCACTTCAGAAGCTGGAGGGTCAGTCACGTTCTCCTCGAGAAAAACATCTTGGTGAGACGGGGGTGTAGCAACTCTTGGGGCTTCTTCTTCATCGGCTGATGCAGCCAGAACATCTTCAGCCATTTTGGCTTCGGATTCAGAGACCGTCACAGTAGGAGTGGCATCTGGAAACACCTGACGTGCAATAGATTGGTGGTGCACTTCTCCTTCTGAAATGCTCGAAAGAGGGACTTGGGGCCTTGGTCCTTTGCGAAGCCTGCATAACGCTGGCGACGCCTGTGAAGATGGAGTTGGCTGGGCCTCAAAGTCATCCTCTTCTTGCACTGATGGGGTTGCTTGCGGTTGGGGAGAGCTTGGAGTGTCTTGTCTCTGTGGGTGATCAACCCACAATGCATCCTGAGCAATTGGTGTCAGAGGACGACCAATGCTGATGAGTTCGCTGTTCGTGAGAACAGGCAATGATACCAAGTTGTGCTCGATCTGAGGAAGAACTACATCATCTTCAACATTGTCATGGTGACCAATGTCTTCAGCAGCGGTGGGATCAACTGCTGGAATGTCTTCAGCTTCATGAGCCTCTATGGAAGCAGGCTCATGAACAATCAGTTGGCGCTCTTGGTGTTCAGATGCAGGGCGAACCATTGAGATAGGTTCAACAACTAAGGGCTCTGTGGGAGCAGCCCGATCCTTCTTGGTTTTGCGCTTCTTCTTGGAGGGAGCAACATCAAAGGCTTCAGGATTTTTCCTCTTTCTGGCTTCAGCCTCAGCAGTCCTCGTCTTCTTCAGTTCTGAAGCGGTTGACCTGACCTTTGGCTTTGAGCCAGTCATGCTACTTGGGAAGACTATGCGAGGTTCTTCCTGCCTTGAAGGTGCAGATTGGTCAGTTGAGGGCTTTTTCTTCTTTGCAGCCATTCTGGGGTCGATGCCAGGACGACCAAGAGCCTTGCGCTTCTCAGCCTCATTGTAGGCTTGCACACACTTGTCAGCCAGGCTCTTCATGCACTCACGAGAACCTTGAGATTCTTCACGCTTCTTGAGAAAGGCTTCCTTGAGCTCGTGCAACATAATCTTGAAGTTTTTCACATCTTGCACGCTGAGCTTGGCCATGTGCTTCTTGAACTGAGCTTTCTCATAGTCGATCTTTTGCTTCAGTTCAACGATGCGCTGAGCTAGAGTTAGCTGAGAAGCAATGGCGCCAGTGAAGGCGACACTAAGGCCAATTGGAAGTTGCAGATCTTCAAAGCTGAGGTTGGGCGTGTCAAACCACTCATCAATGAAGTTATGGATGATTGCCACATCAAAGAGAGGCAAATCATTGAAGATCTCTGCTTCTTCCTTGCTCTTGATCAGTTGCTCAAGAGCGCCATCTGCAAGATCTTCATCGCTGGACAGATCAATGGCGTCATTGCGCAGAATAGCAGCCGTAGTCAGTTCTTGGCTGGTGGGTTGCAAGGGCATCTTTACTCTCGAGGGCTTGGAGATGCGTGATAGATCTTCAGACTGCACACTGTCTTCAGGAGGTGCAATAGCCAGTGGCTTCGCCCGTAAGATTTTTGGTGCTGAGGCAGGCCTTGAAGCTTTAGGCTTCTTCAGTTTCTTTGGCTTCGGCGGTGCAGGAGCTTCATCAGATTCAGCGTCATCTGCAGGGTCATCCATCGCTGTCCCTTGAACCATGATATGAGTGATGAGACCTTCCAAGTTGTAGAAGGGCCCAACAAGATTGGGTTCAGCTTCGCGGGTGCCATCGGCACGGGGAGCAGAAGGACCAGGGTTGAAGTCTAGTCCCAATGACTTCTTGTTTTGCTTAGCCGAATTCTTGGCAGACTGGAAGTTGCGCTTGAACAGATTGTTGTCACGACACCATAGCAATGACGATGGATCTGCATCCGCAGGCTGTGGTCCACGGACCATGCAGGGATAGAAGCCTTGTTCAATGGCTTCATCTCTGGACCTGGGTTGAAGATTTCTGTATAGGATGTCTCCCCATGGTCGCTTTATGGCATTCTTCTCAGCATATTCCTGGGTCACAAACCTGTACTTGA
Organism: Triticum urartu; assembly: GCF_003073215.2. Lineage (NCBI taxonomy): Eukaryota > Viridiplantae > Streptophyta > Magnoliopsida > Poales > Poaceae > Triticum > Triticum urartu. Next base: position 78,359,308 of record NC_053028.1, on the reverse strand, counting down.
ACCATTGTTCTGCCCAATATCTTCGAATCCATTGGATTCGGGTCTTGTGCTGATTGTAATCCTCTTCTGGATCTGTCTTGTAAAGCTCCAAGAGGTCATCAGGCAAATCTCTTGACGTTCCCCCACGACGCTGTCTGCCACCCTTCCTTGCTGATTTCTCTGCAGCCATGAACTTCAAACTGAATGGCTTCAACACGTTCAAAGGTTTCAAAGGCTTCCGCTTGCTGGCTTCGGGAGAATTTATATGATGCTGTAAGAATTCTGCAAATGAATGCAGACTATGAGAACCAAGGGATTCTCCCACGGACATGTACCTGTGACAGCATTAAGGTGCGAGGGAAGGGGAAGAGGTCATATGCATTCTCAGAGGATTTTGAAGATAAATCAGTTTAGAAGACATTGACCTCATAGTGCGAACACATTCACTCATAGGTAGAGAGTTGGTTCCAGATTTGTACAAATCCACGAATAAGTACAAGTGAGGAATCTAACTACTTTGTGAAGCATAAGTCAACATACTAGGCATATTATGAGATGCAGTATGAAATAGATCCAACTTGTGTGAACAGAAACTGCTTGTGGTAGAAAGTGATGAGATCAACGGTGCCGAAAAAAAAGTTTTATTTACCACACTAAGAACTGCTAGACGGAGTGGAAGATGAGGCCGAGCAGTTCGATCTTCCGTGCCCTAACTTGGCGACGGAGGACACCTACGGCGACGGCGGAGAGGACGATGTCCGCGGGTCGGCGTGAAGACGCGTCGGAAAGGGTTGCGGCAAGCGAGCGCTCGTCGCCGGCGTCGTCCGAGGGCTAGCGGGTCGCTAGTGTTCCGTGCGAGAGTGGAAAAGAAGAGATAATGAACCGCTGTGAAGTGTGTTATATAGGTACAGGGGCGGCACTTCGTTATTACACAGGTTGCCCCTGGCGATTCGCATCTGGAAAACACGTGGACATCATGGCAGAATTTTGGGGTTTGTTCCACGTCACGCACGCCTGGGATTGTCGGGTGGTCGTTCCTTACTTCTCCCGGGGTTTTTTATGTGGAGGAGGAATGAGCATTTGAAAGTGGACTTAAGGTTGTCTTTTGTATCTTTGCTGACAAGGACGCAGAGAGAAGACATTCGACAGGTTTCAATAGAATGCATATGATTTGGAGAGATAGAGTTTGAGATAGAAAGCACAGAGAAGGTTAGGGTCCGATCACATTCACTTAGTTCAAAAGATTCAACAAGAAGACATAGCTATAAGTGAATGTTGAGAGGACAGAACACTAGTATATATATATAATCAACATAGTGAAGATAATCATGAAGACATGTTGAGGATTTGAAGCCAAACCAAATGTGAAGACATAAAGCAAATGTAACGCCATGAGTGAAACACTTCAAACAGAAAAATTTGGTGGTGGCGTTACCCACCGTATAGGAAGTATTAGACCCAGACACGGCGCACAATTATCATGGCGCTCCGAAGTCAAATTCCACATTAATGTATTCACACTTAGAAAGTAATGTCTTCATTGATTGAAGATATACTTTACTTCGTGTGTTGCACATCTAAGTCATCAATATGCATAAGGTGGTTAGGATGTGTGCCTGATCACAGGACATTTGAGGAATTCTAGGATATTTAGCTCACACCGTAACTTGCAAAATCTCTTCTCATCCAAGGGCTTGGTGAAGATATCTGCCAATTGCTCTTCAGTGTTGACGTGTATGATATCAATATCTTCCTTCACAACATGATCTCTGAGAAAGTGATGACGAATTTCAATGTGCTTTGTCTTCGAGTGCTGAACTGGGTTGTTGGCAATCTTGATGGCGCTTTCGTTGTCGCAGTAGAGTGGCACTTGCTTCAGATGAATGCCATAGTCCTTGAGTGTTTGCTTCATCCATAGAAGCTGAGCGCAGCAAGATCCAGCAGCAATGTATTCAGATTCAGCAGTGGAGAGAGATACACAGTTCTGCTTCTTTGAAGACCAACATACAAGTGATCGTCCCAGAAAGTGACATGTGCCTGATGTAGACTTGCGATCCTTTGTCACCAGCATAATCCGCATCCGAGAATCCAACCAGATCAAACTCTGAGTCCTTTGGATACCATAATCCTAGAGTTGCGGTGTGAGCCAAATATCGGAGAATTTGCTTCACAGCTAAGTGATGTGATTCCTTTGGTGCCGCTTGGAATCGAGCACACATGCAAACACTAAGCATAATATCTAGCCTAGATGCACATAGATAAAGTAAAGAACCAATCATGGAGCGGTATACCTTTTGATCGAACTCTTTACCATTGTCGTCGGGACCCAGATGATGTTTGGCTGGCATTGGCGTCGTGAAGCCTTTGCAGTCTTGCATACCAAACTTCTTCAGGCAATCTTTGAGATACTTATCTTGAGATATGAAGATGACATTGCGTTGCTGTCGTATTTGAAGATCGAGGAAGAACTTCAGCTCTACCATCATGGACATCTGATATTGCTCTTGCATCATATATCCAAACTCTTCACTGTACTTCTGATTGGTGCAGCCGAAGATAATGTCATCCACATATATTTGGCACACAAACAGTTCACCATCATATGTCTTCGTGAAGAGAGTGGGGTCGAGGGAACCAGGTATGAAGCCTTTGCTCTTCAGGAAGTATTTGAGTGTGTCATACCAGGCCCGAGGGGCTTGTTTGAGGCCATACAGTGCCTTGTTGAGCTTGTATACCATGTCAGGATGTTTTGGATCTTCAAAGCCAGGAGGTTGTGCAACATACACTTCTTCTTCAATCTTGCCATTGAGAAAGGCGCTCTTCACATCCATTTGATAAAGAAGTATGTTGTGATGATTTGCATAGGCCAGCAGTATGCGTATGGCTTCAAGTCTAGCCACAGGAGCAAATGTTTCATCGAAGTCAATGCCTTCCACTTGAGTATATCCTTGAGCAACGAGACGAGCTTTGTTTCTGACAACTTGACCATGCTCATCTTGCTTGTTGCGGTATATCCATTTGGTGCCTATTATGTTGTGCTTCGAGATCAGGACGCTTACCAGTTCCCATACATTATTCAGCTCAAACTGTTGAAGCTCTTCTTGCATAGCTTGAATCCATTCAGGTTCCATGAAGGCTTCTTCAACTTTCTTGGGTTCTGTTATTGAGACGAATGCGAAGTGCCCACAGAAATTTGCTAGCTGAGTTGCCCTTGAACGAGTGAGTGGACCGGGTGCATTGATGCTATCAATTATTCTTTCAATCTGCACTTCATTGGCAACACGAGGATGTACAGGGCGAAGATTTTGCTCTTGCTGATCATTGTCGTTGTTAGAAGGAATGTCTTCAGGCTGAGCATTGTCTTCATGTTGATCAGGTGCTGAGATGATAAGTTCTTCTTCAGGATGAGCTTCAGAAGGTATAATTTCTCCAGTTCCCATTAGCTTGATTGATTCACTGGATGGAACTTCATCTAGCACATTTGGCAGTTGCTCTCTTTGTGAACCGTTGGTCTCATCGAACCGCACATCCACTGTTTCAACCACTTTGTAAATGAAAGAGATTGAAGACTCTGTAGGAGTGCGAATCCTTTCCATATCCAAGCATAAAACCTCATGTGCTTTTGGTGCAAACTTTGAGGTGTGATGTGGGTCCTTGATCCAGCACCTGGCGCCAAATACTCTAAAGTAACTGACATTTGGCTTCTTGCCAGTAAGGAGCTCATAAGATGTCTTGTTCAGAAGCTTGTGAAGATAAACACGATTGATTGTATGGCATGCAGTATCAATGGCTTCAGGCCAGAATTTTCTTGGAGTCTTGTATTCATCTAGCATCGTTCTGGCCATCTCAATGAGTGTTCTGTTCTTGCGTTCGACGACCCCATTCTGCTGTGGCGTGTACGGGGCTGAGAATTCATGTGTGATGCCCAAGGTATCAAGATATGTATCAAGGCCAGTGTTCTTGAATTCAGTGCCATTGTCACTTCTGATATGCTTTATCTTGGCGCCATAGTTGTTCATTGCTCGATTGGCGAAGCGTCTGAAGACATCCTGCACTTCAGTCTTGTAAAGGATTATGTGCACCCAAGTATATCTAGAATAATCATCAACAATGACAAAGCCATAGAGACAAGCAGTAGTAGTAGAGTTGAGTAATGAGTGGGACCGAAAAGATCCATGTGAAGCAGTTCGAAGGGTCGAGTAGTGTCATGATTGTCTTCGAGGGATGTTTGGCCCTCGTCATCTTCCCTGCTTCACAGGCACCGCATAAGTGATCTTTCTTGAACTTGACGCCCTCGATGCCTATGACATGCTTCTTCTTTGCCAGGGTGTGGAGGTTCCTCATGCCAGCATGCCCAAGCCTCCGATGCCAGAGCCAGCATTCTGAAGCTTTTGCTAGAAGACATACGGCAAGCTGTGGTCCTGCTGAGAAATCTACCACGTACAAATCATCTTTTCGATACCCTTCAAATACTAGAGACTTGTCAGATTCCATTAGAACAAGGCAACGATATTTTCCAAATATTACGATCATGTTTAAATCGCAAAGCATTGAGACAGACATTAAGTTGAAGCCAAGGGATTCAACAAGCATGACTTTATCCATGTGTTGATCCCTTGAGATTGCAACTCTACCTAGACCCAATACCTTACTTTTACCAGTGTCAGCAAATGTGATGTGGCTCTTGTCGGATGGACGTAAGGTTGAGTCCATAAGAAGGCTTCTTTTGCCAGTCATGTGATTTGTACACCCACTATCAATAATCCATTCTGAAGACGCTGGTGTCGTACCCTACAGTGCAGTTAGGGGGATAGGCTTCACGAAGAATTGTGAAGCAAAAACATTTGACGAACCAGTGGGTTATGAAAGCTTAGATCCAGATTAGGACTAATAGGGAGAGTAGCAAGCGATTCAGGAACGAAGTACATAGTAAGACCATTCGGGCATTTGATCTTGCGCCCTACAAGATGTTTAAGGTCCCCAGCAATAGCGTCAGACGATTTTGGTTTTCTGCTGGAGACCTTTCCCTGCAAAAGAGAGTTAAGCTTTCTTAGCCACCCACATCTTCAAGGGTGGCTTAGAAGCAATAAGTCTAAGTGCAGCATCTGAGAACTTTGGCTTTGGAGCCCTAGCAAACAGTCTTGCAGGCGGACAATAGTACTCATAAGAATAAGCAGAATAGTTCTTGGTCTTATGAACATGGCGGTTTGATGAACCGCTCTCATATTCATATGCCTGAGTATGGTTTCCCTGCAAAACATTTGCGTTAGTGCGACTCAGGTGAGTCCTCTGTCTGTATGAAGCCTTTGGACCGTATGAAGCCTTTGGTCTGAGGTTTGTCTTCTTCACGTGAGGTGTCATGATGACATTCACAGGAAGATTCTCCAGACACCTTTTCGGAACCCAGATCTTCTTCATAGGCGGTCCATTCCTGCAGTTAGTACCAATGTACCTGGCAAACACTTCACCATTCTGATTCTTAAACAGTTTATAGTTTGCATCAAAGGATTCATCAATGACAATGGGGTTAGCACAAGTGAACCCAGATAGAGTGGATGGATCTGCTGAAAATTCCTTTGCAGCAACCCATGTGGTTTTGGGGTACTGCTCAGGTTTCCAGTAAGAGCCATCAGCATTCATTTTCCTTACGAACCCAACACCCTCTTTCCTCGGGTTTCGGTTTCAATCTGCTTTTTGAGGACCATCACATAGTGTCTGATGCCCCCCTTTTAAGGACTTTTGTACATCCCTGGTTTTCAAGCAATGGTCTTCAAACCTAGGCATTCTCATCAGCAAGCAGTGGAATCCTCAGCGAGAGGGTTAGTTCCCACATCAACAGTGAAGATATTGCAACAAGTAGCAGCAGTAGAACATTTCAGCAACAGTAGTAGCATTATCACGCTCATGCATTTAAGACCATGGTGGTTTCAAATCCTTCCTGAGCGGAGTGATCTGTTCGGCGCGAAAAGTTGACTCATTCCTTTTGAAGATCTTTCATGAGCCGCTCTCAATTTCTCAAGATCTTGCTTCCTTTGAAGATAATCATAGGAAAGCTTTTTCATGAGTTGTTGAGAGAGTTTCATGACGACTTTCAAGTTCCTCATACTTAACTGTGAAGATTTTGTCTTCAATTAAGGATTCGATCGAGTCATTTCAGCACCTAACAGATCATCGCTTCTGTCTAACAGTTTTTGAATATGTTCCATGGCTTTCTGTTGTTCAGTTGCAATTTTAGCAAGTGTTTTGTAGCTGGGTTTTGAACCACAATCAGAGTCATCGTCACTAGATGTTTGATAGTGAGTAGTGCGTGTGTTTACCTTGGCACCGCGTGCCATGAAGCAGTAGGTAGAAGCGGAGTAGTCCTTGTCATTTGCATCGGTGTCGGTGATGAAGTCATTGTCTTCAGTGTTGAAGATGGACTTGGCAACGTATGCTGTAGCCAGACTTGCGACGCCTGAATCGGACTCCTCCTCAGACTCCACCTCCGCCTCCTCAGAAGCGGACTCCTCCTCTGAATCCATTTCCTTGCCAACAAACGCACGTGCCTTGCCAGATGAGCTCTTCTTGTGTGATGAAGACTTTGAGGAAGACTTGGAAGAAGACTTTGAGTATTTCTTCTTCTTCTTGTCGTCAGAGTCATATTCCTTGCTCTTCTTCTTCTTTTTGTTCTCATTGTCCCACTGTGGACACTCAGAGATGAAGTGGCCAGGTTTCTTGCACTTGTGACATGTTTTCTTCTTGTAGTCGTGAGCAGAAGCTTCATCATTCCTTGAGCTTGATCGGGAAGACTTTCTGAAACCTTTCTTCTTGGTGAATTTTTGGAACTTCTTCACAAGCATAGCAAGTTCCCTTCCAATGTCTTCAGGATCATCAGAACTGCTGTCAGATTCTTCTTCAGATGAGGAGACAGCTTTTTTCCTTCAAGGCACGAGTTCGCCCATAGTTTGGACCGTAGATATCTCTTTTCTCAGAAAGCTGAAACTCATGTGTGTTGAGCCTCTCAAGTATGTCAGACGGATCGAGTGTCTTGAAATCAGGACGTTCTTGAATCATCAGGGCTAGGGTGTCAAACGAACTATCAAGTGATCTCAGTAGTGTCTTGACGACTTCATGCTTTGGTGATCTCAGTAGTGCCGAGGGCTTGAAGCTCATTTGTGATGTCAGTGAGTCGGTCAAATGTGAGCTGGACATTCTCATTGTCATTTCGCTTGAAGCGGTTGAAGAGGTTGCGAAGGACACTGATTCTCTGATCTCTCTGGGTTGAGACGCCTTCATTGACCTTGGAGAGCCAGTCCCAGACCAGCTTAGATGTTTCCAAAGCACTCACACGGCCATACTGTCCTTTGGTCAGATGACCACAGATGATATTCTTGGCAGTAGAGTCCAGTTGAACGAACTTCTTGACATCAGCAGCAGTGACACCTTCTCCAGCCTTGGGAACGCCGTTCTTGACGACATACCATAGGTCGACGTCAATGGCTTCAAGATGCATGCGCATCTTATTCTTCCAGTAGGGATATTCAGTTCCATCGAAGACGGGGCACGCAGCGGAGACTTTGATTATCCCTGCAGTCGACATAGCTAAAACTCCAGGTGGTTAAACCGAATCACACAGAACAAGGGAGCACCTTGCTCTGATACCAATTGAAAGTGCGTTATATCGACTAGAGGGGGGTGAATAGGCGATTTTTATGAAAGTCTTCAAAACGTGGAAGTTATGAAGACAAACGATAGAAATAAACCTATTACCCTGCAGCGGAAGGTAGACTACACTAGGCAAGCCATAGTCAAGTATTCAATGGAGTGAAAGCACAATGACTAATAGCAGCAATGTAGTAAGGATCAGGTAGGAAGATATTATGAAGCCAAACAGAAAACGCAGTCACTCAGTGAAGATAAAAGATAGTGCAATCATACAATGACTTCACAAGGAGTAACAGTAAGTAAAGGGAAGGGAAGATGAAACCAGTGACTCGTTGAAGACAATGATTTGTTGGACCAGTTCCAGTTGCTGTGACAACTGTACGTCTGGTTAGGGCGGCTAGGTATTTAAACCTTAGGACACACAGTCCCGGACACCCAGTCCTGAACACGCAGCTCACCGTATTCCCCTTGAGCTAAGGTCACACAGACCTCGCCCAATCACTCTGGTAAGTCTTCAAGGTAGACTCCCAAACCTTCACAGACTTCGTTCACCGGCAATCCACAATGTCTCTTGGATGCTCAGAACGTGACGCCTAACCGGCTGGAGGATGCACAGTCCTCAAGTGTAATAAGTCTTCAGATCACACAGACAAGAAGACTTAAGTGATGCCTAATTCTCTTTGGCTCTGGGTGGTTAGGGCTTTATCCTCGCAAGGAATTCTCTCTCAAAGGCTTCGAGGTGGGTTGGTCTCAAACGACAAAAGCCGTACTCTGAATCTGAGCAGCCAACCGTTTATGGTTGTAGGGGGTGGGCTATTTATAGCCACTTGGCAACCCGACCTGATTTGTCCGAAATGACCCTGGGTCACTAAGGAACTGACATGTGTTCCAACGGTCAGATTTCAAACTCACACGGCAACTTTACTTGGGCTACAAGCAAGGCTGACTTGTCCGACTCTGGACAAGATTCGCTCTCAAAGTTTTCACTCGAAGACATAGGTTTTGTTTAGGCATCACTTCAGTCATTCTGACTGGTTCTCTTGGACCCCACTTAACAGTACGGTGGTTCCTATGACTCAACACGGAAGAAAAAGAACTACGAAAGATCTAAGTCTTCGAGCTCCAGAGGCTTCATGCGGTGTCTTCTCTTGTCATAGTCTTCAATGTGAATATCTTCATATACCACCTTTGACTTCAATGTCTTCATACATTTTTAGGGGTCATCTCTGGTAGGAAAACCAAATCAATGAGGGACTTCTACCTGTGTTATCCTGCAATTCTCACAAACACATTAGTCCCTCAACTAGGTTTGTCGTCAATACTCCAAAACCAACTAGGCGTGGCACTAGATGCACTTACAGTTAGGAAACATAACCATCTTTGATTAACGAGCTAGTCAAGTAGAGGCATACTAGTGATGTTTAGTTTGTCTATGTATTCACACAAGTATTATGTTTCCGGATAATACAATTCTAGCATGAATAATAAACATTTATCATGAAATAAGGAAATAAATAATAACTTTATTATTGCCTCTAGGGCATATTTCCTTCAGTTTCTTCAAGAATAGCAACGGGATACTCATGATAAGAATGGTCTTCTTGGAGATCAATCTCTTTGAAATTGATGGTGCGGTCAGGAGTCTTGAAACACTTGCGGAATTGAGACACGTGAAACACGTCGTGCACGTTTGCAAAGTTGGAGGGAAGCTCAAGTTGATAGGCTAGATCGCATATTTTGCCAATGATCTTGAAAGGACCCACGTACCTCGGGGAAAGCTTCCCTTTGATACCGAAGTGACGAGTACCTTTCATTGGAGAGACGCGGAGGTAGACATGTTCTACGATCTCGAAAGCCAAGTCACGATGCTTGCTATCATAGTAACTCTTCTGGCGCGATTGCGCGGCTATGAGATTTTCATGAATGACTTTGCACATTTCTTCAGCCTCTGTGATCAAGTCATTGCCAAGAAGTTGGCGTTCACCAGTCTCTGACTAGTTAAGAGGAGTACGGCTCTTCCTGCCATAGAGAATCTCCAATGGGGCCTTGCCCGAACTCGCTTGAAAGCTGTTGTTGTAGGAGAACTCGGCATATGGAAGACAATCTTCCCACTTCATACCGAAAGAGATGACACAAGCCCTGAGCATATCTTCAAGAATCTGATTGACTCGCTCGACTTGGCCACTAGTTTGAGGATGAAAGGCTGTGCTGAAGTGAATGTTGGTGCCCATGGCCTTCTGGAAAGAATCCCAGAACTTAGAGGTGAAGATGCTACCACGATATGAAGATATCAACTACGGAATGAAGTGTAGAGAGACAATCCTGGAGGTATATAGCTCTGCCAACTGAGCTTCTGTGATAGATTCTTTGATAGGAAGAAAATGAGCCACTTTAGTTAGCTTGTCGATGGCAACGAAGATAGCATCATTGCCACGCTTGGACTTTGGAAATCCAGTCACGAAGTCCATCTCAATATGCTCAAACTTCCATTCTGGAATGGCAAGAGGTTGGAGGAGACCAGCTGGTCGTTGGTGTTCTGCTTTCACTCTTCTGCAGACATCACATTCATTCACGAACTGAGCAATCTCACGCTTCATTCGAGTCCACCAATACGACTGCTTGAGGTCCTGGTACATCTTTGTACTTCCAGGGTGAATAGAGAGGAGTGAATTGTGAGCTTCGTTCACAATGACTTTACGAAGGTCACCTTTAGGAACAACAATGCGATCCTCGAAGAATAGAGTATCCTTGTCATCAAGGCGATAGCACTTGTACTTGGGTTGACTCTTGGCAATCCCAATCTTCACCTTCTTCACCATAGCATCAAGAAGTTGAGCCTCACGAATCTGATCTTCCAAAGTAGGAGAGACTTGGAGGTTGGCAAGGAATCCTTGAGGAACAACTTGGAGATTGAGTTTGCGGAAAGCTTCACAAAGCTCTGGTTGGTAGGGCTTGAGAATCAAACTATTGCAGTAAGCCTTCCTACTCAATTTGTCAGCAATTACATTGGCCTTGCCTGGAGTATATTCGATACTCAGATTATACTCTTGAATCATTTCGACCCAACGAGTCTGCCTGAGGTTGAGGTTTGGCTGAGTGAAGATGTACTTGAGACTCTTATGATCAGTGAAGATGTCCACTTTTCTTCCCAACAAGAGATGTCTCCATGTTAAAAGAGCATGGACAACTGCCGCCAACTCGAGGTCATGAGTGGGGTAGTTCTTTTCGTTGGGCTTCAACTAGCGAGAGGTATAGGCCACAACTTTCTTCTCTTGCATCAACACTGCACCAAGACCTTGAAGGGAAGCATCACAGAAGACCTCGAACGGTTTGGATTCATCAGGAGGAGTCAGAACTGGAGCAGTGACTAACTTCTCTTTCAGGGTGTTGAAAGCGATGTCACATTCAGGCGACCAGACATACTTCACATGCTTCTGGAGAAGGTTGGAAAGAGGCTTCGCGATCTTAGAGAAGTTCTCAACGAACCTTCGACAATAGCTTGCGAGCCCAAGGAAGCTGCGGAGTTGCTTCACATTCCGAGGTGGTTCCCAATTCACAATTGCAGACACCTTCTCAGGATTAACCGCTATGCCCTTGGCAGAGATGATATGCCCAAGGTAGAGAACCTCATCGAGCCAAAACTAGCACTTTGAAAACATCGCATAGAACTGATGTTCTCTGAGTTTATCCAGTACCAATCTCAAATGCTTGGCAGGATCCACCTTGTTCTTGGAAAAGACCAAAATGTCATCGAGGTAGACCAAGACGAAGTCATTTGTGTAGGCATTGAAGATGAAGTTCATCATGCGAGAGAAAGTTGGAGGAGCGCTGACAAGGCCGAAACACATGACAGTGTATTCATATGAACCATAGCTTCTTCTGAAAGCTGTCTTGGGGATATCTTCTTCACGAATGCGAATCTGATGATAGCCCATACAGAGGTCTAGCTTGAAGAATACTCGAGCACCTTTGAGTTGTTCAAAAAGCTCATTCATATTGGGAAGTGGGTACTTGTTCTTTATGATCTTCTTGTTCAATGGACGGTAGTCGACACAAAGTCGGTCCGTTCCATCCTTCTTCTTGACGAAAAGAACACCACAACCCCATGGAGAAGAACTTGGTCAGAAGAGACCCAGACACTCTTGAATATCGAGTTGTTTCTTCAGCTCCTTCAACTCTTCAGGTCCAAGCTTGTAAGGACGTTTGCAAACAGGTTCCGTGCCAGGCTCAAGATCGATGACGAATTCAACTGGCCGGTGAGGAGGCATTCCTAGAAGCTCTTCTAGAAAGACATCTTGATATTCGCAAACAACTAGAATCTGAGATGGCACCCAGCTCGCCCTTCTCATTGAGAGAAAACAATCGAATGGTATCATCACGAGCGGCAAAGACGATTACATCCTCAAACAAATGTGTCAATTGAATCTGCCTGGCAGCACAATCAAGCTGAGCATTGTGCTTAGAAAGCCACTCCATTCCGAGAATAAGATCAATATACGAGTCACCAAGAAAATTAGGAGAAGACAGGAACTTATAGTCGCCCAACGTGATAGAAACATCCGGAACGAAAACTCGAGAAGTCATTTGTCGGGCCAGAGAGACAATAGCCAAAGGTTTCGGCAAAACGTGAGTAATCAAAACATGCATAGCCACAAAAGGTCTTGAAATGAAAGAATGCGATGCACCAGTGTCAAAAAGAACTTTTGCAGGAATATCGTTAACAGGAAGGTTACCCATGATGACATCTGACGAGTCCTCTGCCTGAGTTGCGTTCAACAAGTTGACCTTGGCGTGCTTGGGATTATGCTTGACCACCGCGGTGCTGGAAGATCTCACAGGAGGAGGAGGAAGACGCCTCTGATTGAAGCATTTGTTGGCATAGTGACCCTTCTGCTGACACTTGTTGCACGTAACCTCCGAGAGCGGACGGTGATACGGAGCACTTGATCTTGGAGCATGAGACGAAGTCTTGTTCTAAAAGCCTGGGTTGGGTGGGTGGGAATATCCATTGCCAGCTTTGCTCTTCTGCTGATAAGGCTGACGGAAGGAGGAGGAGGAGGCAACCAATACTTTTGCTGCTTAGTTGCCACTTGAGTTGAGGAAGAAGGAGTTGCATCCCTGACTCGCTTCTTGGAAGCATCGCACTTGAGCGGAGCAGTCTCTTGCTTAATTTAGTGCCATATTGTAGAACTCATCGTACTTATTCGGCTCAAAAAGCACGAGAGCTAGTTGGAGATCTTCCCTGAGGCCACCTCTGAACTGATAAATCATGCTCTTGTCGTCAGGGACGTCTTGCTTAGCGAAACGAGCGAGCTTCTGGAACATGATGTTATACTGGTAAACAGACAAGCTGCCTTGCTTCAGATTGCGGAACTCCTCACGCTTGCTCTCAACAACACTCTGAGGAATGTGGTGAGCTTTGAAGTCTTGACGGAATTCATCCTAGGTAATCACACGACCTCCTCTGGAATCTTTGTATTGCTGATACCACTCTGCAGCTTGGTCTTTGAGTTGGAATGAAGCAAACTTGACAAAGTCCTTAGGCCTGATGTTGCTGCACTCGAAATGCTTGCAGATATCCATGAGCCAGTCATCAGCGTCTGTTGCTTCGACACAGTTACTGAAGGTCTTTGGCTGGTTTGCAAGGAACTGGTTCAGTGTAGCAAACTGATTCTGAAAGTTGCCATGGCCTTGATTCCCTTGGTTGCGCTCTTGCAAGAGTTGCATAAGCATCTGTGTGTTTGCATTGGTAGCGACCATCATAGCTTGCCATGCCTCCGGAGGTGGAGGTGGTGGTGGCAGTTTAGAATTCTGACGCGTTGGAGGAGCCATCCTGAAGAGGGTGACATCCGTTAGCATCTTGACAGACATATATTCAAGCTGAATCAAATGGATTGAAATTGCAACATATAGTCTTAACATCCAAACAAAATGAACGAATGAATTCCAATTGAAATGGTCACACTTCCATAAATTGAGAAGCCACTTAGATAGAGGTAGAAGAATAAAACAACAAGGTACGGATATGAACAAATACTTGGTAAGGATTACCCAATCACAAGCCAAATATCTGCGGAAGAAATTCTAGGGCTACATGAATTGCCACCTATGAAACTCCCGAAATTTTCCCGGTTATGCAATCAGGTGTTGGGGATACAAGGGAAGCATAATGTCTCACCCAATGCTAGCAAATCCTACATCCAGCTGTATCCATCCTTCAACACATAACCAAGAAACCTTCGGAAATCATTTACCTCAACCTTCGAAAAGCATCCGTTATACGAGTTATGGCGATACTCCCGAACTCCCGCCCTAGTACTAGGTGGCGTCTAGGTTATCTCACCAGCAACTGCATAAAAGAGATTTTTCAATGTCGGCGACACTCAGGTATTCCAGAACTGCAACGATAAAATTGTGACGACAACACCTCGAAGCTCAACTCCCCGAGACACCTCGGAGCTCTGATACCAACTTGTAACACCCACGATGTGGCTATATCTCCCACGTGTCGAAGCACGACTTAGAGGCATAACCGCATTGTAAGCAATGTCGCAAGTGAGGTAATCTTCACACAACCCATGTAATGAATAAGAAAAGAGGTACATAGTTGGCTTACAATCGCCACGTCACACAAATAGCATAAATATCATTACATTCATCCAGATACAATCAAGGTCCGACTACGGAACCAAAATAAAGACAACCCCAAATTCAACAAAGTCCCCGATGGCCCCAACTGTGATCCACTACTGATCGTCTGGAAAGGAAACGTAGTATCGTCCCGAGTCCTCATCGAACTCCCACTTGAGCTCAGTCGAATCTCCTGGAGCGGTATCATCGGTCCCTGCATCTGGTTTTGAAGGAATCTGTGAGTCACGGGGACTCAGCAATCTCCCACCCTCGCGATCAAGACTATTTAAGCTTATAGGTAGGTAAAAGTTATGAGGTGGAGCTGCAGCAAGCACTAGCACATATGGTGGCTAACATACGCAAATGAGAGCGAGAAGAGAAGGCAAAGGTGTTGGGGAACGTTGCAGAAAACAAAAAAATTTCCTACGTTTCAAGCATAACACCAGACCGTGTTCTCCTCGCGGACTCCGCCAAAAAGAGACCATCACGACCACATACTCAGTTGATTCATTTTAATTAAGTTAAGATTCAGTCGTCTCACCGGACATCACAAATGACCAACTGCCAAACCGACGGCACGGCTTTCGAAAGATCAAATCCCTGCAGGGGTGTCCCAACTTAGCCCATCACAAGCTCTCACAGTCAACGAAGGATATTCCTTCTCCCAAGACAATCCGATCAGACTCGGAATCCCGGTTACAAGACATCTCGACAATGGTAAAACTAAACCAGCAAAGCCACCCGAATGTGCCGAAAAATCCCGATAGGAGCTGCACATATCTCGTTCTCAGAGCACAACGGATGAGACTAGCTATGAGTAAAACCAACCCTCAAGTTTCCTCGAGGTGGCCCCGCAGGCAGCTCAGTTTGGATCAACACTCAGAGGAGCACTGACCCGAGGGTTTAAAAAAAGATGACCCTTGAATCTGTGAAACCCAAGGGAAAAGGCTAGGTGGCGAATGGTAAAACCAAGGTTGGGCCTTGCTGGAGGAGTTTTATTCAAGGCGAACTGTGAAGGGGTTCCCATTATAACCCAACCGTGTAAGGAACGCAATATCAAGGAACATAACACCGGTATGACGGATACTAGGGCGGCAAGAGTGGAACAAAACACCAGGCATAAAGCTGAGCCTTCCACCCTTTACCAAGTGTATAAATGCATTAAAATATACAAGATGTATAATAATGATATCCCAACAAATAAACATGTTCCAACAAGGAACAAACTCCAATCTTCACCTGCAACTGGCAACGCTATAAGAGGGGCTGAGTGAAGCGGTAACATAGCCAAACAACGGTTTGCTAGGACAAGGAGGATTAGAGGCTTAACATGGCAATATGGGAGGCATGTTAAAGCATGTGGTAGGTATCGTAGCATAGGCATAGCAAAAGAGCGAGCATCTAGCAAGCAAAGATAGAAGTGATTTCGAGGGTATGGGCATCTTGCCTGCAAAGTTCTCCGAGTTGACGTTAGCTTGATCCTCGTAAGCGTACTCAATGGGTTCCTCGATCATGTACTCGTCTCCTGGCTCTACCCAAATCCAGAACACAAGCAAAGGGAGACACAATCAACCACGAGCAATGCACAAGCAACATGATGCAAAACATGGCATGATATGCGGGATGTGATATGCGATGCATATGCATGTTTCGGAAAGGAAATGATTGAACCTGGCCTCAACATGGAAAACCAAGAGTGCCACTGGAAATAGGAGTTGATTCGGTCGAAATCGATATAAAGATCACCGGAATCGGATGCACTGTTTGCAAATGGCAAGCAGAACAAATATGGCACCGGTCTGCGATTAACAGCACGAGGCCATCTAAATGCATCAAGAACAACAAGCTACTTCACTCTAACATAGCAACAAATCACATGGCAGGGATCCACTCAAGATGCTTGACAAAGATGAACACTGAGCTACGGCTAATTCACACAATAGCAGGCTCAAACAAGCATGGCAAAAGTGCAAAAGATATCAGGTTACAGACTTAGTGAAAATAACTACATGTTAGGAATTTAACATCAGTAAGCAATGTTTAGAGCAAGAAAACAACATGCTACAGGAACATATCATGGCAAAGCAAGGCACGGCATGAAGCTACTCAAAGCATAGAACAAAAGTCCCTTACTGACCATAATCCAAAAGGGATCAGAAAATACAATGGCAATCATGTGAACATAGCAAATTTCGTTAACAGATTCAGACTTAGAAGAAAACTGGAACATGGCGAAACAGATATTAAGTAGGCATGTTGGCGAGCTCGATGCACTCACCACAAGGCATTGCATGAAAAACTAAGCATACACCCAGCAAGTAGACATGGCATAGAACCTAAACATGGCAAGAACAACCTCATAACATGCATGGATCAACTACAACAACCTCGGCAAAAATGCTTAACACGTAAACATTCTGCCAGGAATATTTTATAGCAAAAGTAGAGCTCGATTGAGTCAAGCTAGGGTGCTCCATAATTTCAAACAAAGACATGGATGGATAGAACACAACAATATCTACAAAACATCCTTACTGATCATGCTCAAAAGAGGCATGGATCCCTCTGTAGCAACAAGAATACATGGCATAAAAATATTAACAGGGCAAAGACTTAGAAGAATTCTAAGTCCCTGAAATCATCAACATTACGAGAGCTACTTTGCATGCTAGTGCTAGTCACCACAGAGATCACAAAAATACATGGCATACACCCCTGTAAAGATGGCATGTCATACTTCAAAACACATGTAGTGCTGAAGTTCATAGGAGGCACACATTAATCATGGCAAAAATGACAAATGTCCAATTACTGATAAGAATCTGAAACTAACATTGCATAGCACTCTTGCAACATCATTTAGGACATCAAGATGATCTCATATGAACATGGTGGAATGGAATGAAATGTAGTACTCGTCGAGGCGAACAATTTGATATGCTACACGCCCAAAATGGAGCCACGGATGCAAAGTTATGATGCAATGAAAAACGCTAAAAAATATTGAAACGGGGCAAAAGTCAACCTCTCTCAGATCCAGATCTAGGGTTCGTCCGGGGCACGCAATCCGAGGAGCTGCCGGAGCTTCGTTGGAGAAGAGGAGGCCGGCCGGGGAAGAGGTGCTCCGGCGAGGGGCTGCCGGATCCGGCCTCGGGAGGCGTGGTGTAGGCGGAGGCGACTGGATCCAAGGCGGCAGCGGCGCGGTTGGACGGGGGCAAGCGGAGCGAGGCGGCGGCGTCCTGCGGGTCGGTGGTGACCAACGCGGCGGCGGGGCGGCACCGGCGAAGGCGGTGGGGTGGCGCACGGGCGGCGGGGCGCGTCAGGCGGAGGTGGAGGCGCGCGGGCCCGGAGCGGTGAGGCGCGGGCCGGTCGCGGGCCTGGCGGCGCTGGGAGGCGGTGAAGCGTCCGGCGCATCCCGGACATGTCCGGCGCGCGAAAGGACGAGGGAACTAGGGTTAGGGGGTTTGATCCGGGATTTTCGGGGAAGAGACCTTCTTATAGGTAGAGGGAGCTAGGAGGCTCCAAATTGAGCACGGTTTGCGGCCACGCGATCGTGATCAAACGACCGAGACGATGAAGGGGTTTTTGGTGGGTTGTGGGTCACTTTGGAGAGGTGTTGGGCTGCAACACACACGAGGCCTTTTCGGTTCCTCGGTTAACCGTTGGAGTATCAAACGACGTCCAAATGGCACGAAACTTGACAGGTGGTCTATCGGTAGTAACCAAGGCCGCTTGGCAAGTCTCGGTCCAATCTGAAAACGTTTAACACCCGCACATGAAAAGAGGTAGAAAGGGACACCAGAGGACATAGGAGCGCCGGAATGCAAAACGGACAATGGGGAAAATGCTCGAATGCATGAGACGAACACGTATGCAAATGCGATGCACATGATGACATGATATGAGATGCATGAAAAAGACAAAACAACACGAAGACAGAAACCCGACAACGAGGAAATATCAAAACTTTGTGCCGGAAATGGCAAGAGTTGGAATACAAATATGGCAAGTTACATATGGGGTGTTACAACACTCCACCACTACGAAAGAATCTCGTCCCGAGATCTAGGACTGGAAAAACTCCGGGTACTCAGAACGGAGGTGGTCCTCGCGTTCCCAGGTGGCTTCACGGTCGGAATGATGTGACCACTTCACTTTGAGGAATTTGATAGACTTGTTGCGAGTCTTGCGCTCAGTTTCTTCAAGAATAGCAACGGGATGCTCATGATAAGAAAGGTCTTCTTGGAGATCAATCTCTTCGAAGTTGATGGTGCGGTCAGGAGTCTTGAAACACTTGTGGAGTTGAGACATGTGAAACACGTCGTGCACATTTGCAAAGTTGGAGGGAAGCTCAAGTTGATAGGCTAGATTGCCTCTTTTGCCAATGATCTTGAAAGGAGCCACGTATCTCGGGGCAAGCTTCCCTTTGATACCGAAGCGACAAGTACCTTTCATTGGAGAGACGCGGAGGTAGACATGTTCTCCAATATCAAAAGCCAGGTCACGATGCTTGCTATCATAGTAACTCTTCTGGCACGATTGCGCGGCTTTGAGATTTTCATGAATGACTTTGCACATTTCTTCAGCCTCTGTAATCAAGTCATTGCCAAGAAGTTGGCGTTCACCAGTCTCTGACCAGTTAAGAGGAGTACATCACTTCCTGCCATAGAGAATCTCGAATGGGGCCTTGCCCGAACTCGCTTGAAAGCTGTTGTGAACTCGGCATATGGAAGACAATCTTCCCACTTCATACTGAAAGAGATGACACAAGCCCTGAGCATATCTTCAAGAATCTGATTGACTCGCTCGACTTGGCCACTAGTTTGAGGATGAAAGGCTGTGCTGAAGCGAATGTTGGTGCCCATGGCCTTCTGAAAAGAATCCCAGAACTTAGAGGTGAAGATGCTACCACGATCTGAAGATATCAACTGCGGAATACTGTGCAGAGAGACAATCCTGGAGGTATATAGCTCTACCAACTGAGCTGCTATGATAGAATCTTTGACAGGAAGAAAATGAGCCACTTTAGTGAGCTTGTCGATGACAACGAAGATAGCATCATTGCCACGCTTGGACTTTGGAAATCCAGTCACGAAGTCCATCTCAATATGCTCAAACTTCCATTCTGGAATGGCAAGAGGTTGGAGGAGACCAGCTGGTCGTTGGTGTTCTGCTTTCACTCTTCTGCAGACATCACATTCATTCACGAACTGAGCAATCTCACGCTTCATTCGAGTCCACCAATACGACTGCTTGAGGTGCTAGTACATCTTTGTACTTCCAGGGTGAATAGAGAGGAGTGAATTGTGAGCTTCGTTCATAATGACTTTACGAAGGTCACCTTTAGGAACAACAATGCAATCCTCGAAGAATAGAGTATCCTTGTCATCAAGGCGATAGCACTTGTACTTGGGTTGACTCTTGGCAATCCCAATCTTCACCTTATTAACCATAGCATCAAGAAGTTGAGCCTCACGAATCTGATCTTCCAAAGTAGGAGAGACTTGGAGGATGGCAAGGAATCCTTGAGGAACAACTTGGAGATTGAGTTTGCGGTAAGCATCACAAAGCTCTAGTTGGTAGGGCTTGAGAATCAAAATGTTGCAGTAAGCCTTCCTGCTCAATGCGCCAACAATTACATTGGCCTTGCCTGGAGTGTATTCGATAGTCGGATTATACTCTTGAATCATTTCGAGCCAATGAGTCTGCCTGAGGTTGAGGTTTGGCTGAGTGAAGATGTACTTGAGACTCTTATGATCAGTGAAGATGTCCACTTTTCTTCCCAACAAGAGATGTCTCCATGTTAAAAGAGCATGGACAACTGCCGCCAACTCGAGGTCATGAGTGGGGTAGTTCTTTTCGTTGGGCTTCAACTGGCGAGAGGTATAGGCCACAACTTTCTTCTCTTGCATCAACACTACACCAAGACCTTGAAGGGAAGCATCACAGAAGACCTCGAACGGTTTGGATTCATCAGGAGGAGTCAGAACTGGAGCAGTGACTAACTTCTCTTTCAGGGTGTTGAAAGCGATGTCACATTCAGGCGACCAGACATACTTCACTTTCTTCTGGAGAAGGTTGTAAAGAGGCTTCGCGATCTTAGAGAAGTTCTCAACGAACCTTTGACAATAGCTTGCGAGCCCAAGGAAGTTGCGGAGTTGCTTCACATTCCGAGGTGGTTCCCAATTCACAATTGCAGACACCTTCTCAGGATTAACCGCTATGCCCTTGGCAGAGATGATATGCCCAAGGTAGAGAACCTCATCGAGCCAAAACTACCACTTTGAAAACATCGCATAGAACTGATGTTCTCTGAGTTTATCCAGTACCAATCTCAAATGCTTGGCAGGATCCACCTTGTTCTTGGAAAAGACCAAAATGTCATCGAGGTAGACCAAGACGAAGTCATTTGTGTAGGCATTGAAGATGAAGTTCATCATGCGAGAGAAAGTTGGAGGAGCGCTGACAAGGCCGAAACACATGACAGTGTATTCATATGAACCATAGCTTCTTCTGAAAGCTGTCTTGGGGATATCTTCTTCACGAATGCGAATCTGATGATAGCCCATACAGAGGTCTAGCTTGAAGAATACTCGAGCACCTTTGAGTTGTTCGAAAATCTCGTTCATATTGGGAAGTGGGTACTTGTTCTTTATGATCTTCTTGTTCAATGGACGGTAGTCGACACAAAGTCGGTCCGTTCCATCCTTCTTCTTGACGAAAAGAACACCACAACCCCATGGAGAAGAACTTGGTCAGAAGAGACCCAGACACTCTTGAATATCGAGTTTTTTCTTCAGCTCCTTCAACTCTTCATGTCCAAGCTTGTAAGGACGTTTGCAAATAGGTTCCGTGTCAGGCTCAAGATCGATGACGAATTCAACTGGCCGGTGAGGAGGCATTCCTGGAAGCTCTTCTAGAAAGACATCTTGATATTCGCAAACAACTAGAATTTGAGAGATGGCACCCAGCTCGCCGTTCTCATTGAGAGAAAACAGTCGAATGGTATCATCACGAGCGGCAAAGACGATTACATCCTCAGACAAATGTGTCAATTGAATCTGCCTGGCAGCATAATCCAGCTGAGCCTTGTGCTTAGAAAGCCAGTCCATTCCGAGAATAAGATCAATATCTGAGTCACCAAGAACATTAGGAGAAGACAGGAACTTATAGTCGCCCAACGTGATAGAAACATCCGGAACGAAAACTCGAGAAGTCATTTGTCGGGCCGGAGAGACAATAGCCAAAGGTTTCGGCAAAACGTGAGTAATCAAAACATGCATAGCCACAAAAGGTCTTGAAATGAAAGAATGCGATGCACCAGTGTCAAAAAGAACTTTTGCAGGAATATCGTTAACAGGAAGGTTACCCATGATGACATCTGACGAGTCCTCTGCCTGAGTTGCGTTCAACAAGTTGACCTTGGCGTGCTTGGGATTATGCTTGACCACCGCGGTGCTGGAAGATCTCACAGGAGGAGGAGGAAGACGCCTCTGATTGAAGAATTTGTTGGCATAGTGACCCTTCTGCTGACACTTGTTGCACGTAACCTCCGAGAGCGGACGGTGATACGGAGCACTTGATCTTGGAGCATGAGACGAAGTCTTGTTCTAAAAGCCTGGGTTGGGTGGGTGGGAATATCCATTGCCAGCTTTGCTCTTCTGCTGATAAGGCTGACGGAAGGAGGAGGAGGAGGCAACCAATACTTTTGCTGCTTAGTTGCCACTTGAGTTGAGGAAGAAGGAGTTGCATCCCTGACTCGCTTCTTGGAAGCATCGCACTTGAGCGGAGCAGTCTCTTGCTTAATTTAGTGCCATATTGTAGAACTCATCGTACTTATTCGGCTCAAAAAGCACGAGAGCTAGTTGGAGATCTTCCCTGAGGCCACCTCTGAACTGATAAATCATGCTCTTGTCGTCAGGGACGTCTTGCTTAGCGAAACGAGCGAGCTTCTGGAACATGATGTTATACTGGTAAACAGACAAGCTGCCTTGCTTCAGATTGCGGAACTCCTCACGCTTGCTCTCAACAACACTCTGAGAAATGTGGTAAGCTTTGAATTCTTGACGGAATTAATCCCAGGTAATCACATGACCTCCTCTGGAATCTTTGTATTGCTGATACCACTCTGCAGCTTGGTCTTTGAGTTGGAATGAAGCAAACTTGACAAAGTCCTTAGGCCTGATGTTGCTGCACTCGAAATGCTTGCAGATATCCATGAGCCAGTCATCAGCGTCTGTTGCTTCGACAAAGTTACTGAAGGTCTTTGGCTGGTTTGCAAGGAACTGGTTCAGTGTAGCAAACTGATTCTGAAAGTTGCCATGGCCTTGATTCCCTTGGTTGCGCTCTTGCAAGAGTTGCATAAGCATCTGTGTGTTTGCATTGGTAGCGACCACAGCTTGCCATGCCTCCGGAGGTGGAGGTGGTGGTGGCAGTTTAGAATTCTGACGCGTTGGAGGAGCCATCCTGAAGAAGGTGACATCCGTTAGCATCTTGACAGACATATATTCAAGCTGAATCAAATGGATTGAAATTGCAACATATAGTCTTAACATCCAAACAAAATGAACGAATGAATTCCAATTGAAATGGTCACACTTCCATAAATTGAGAAGCCACTTAGATAGAGGTATAAGAATAAAACAACAAGGTACGGATATGAACAAATACTTGGTAAGGATTACCCAATCACAAGCCAAATATCTGCGGAAGAAATTCTAGGGCTACATGAATTCCCACCTATGAAACTCCCGAAATTTTCTTGGTTATGCAATCATGTGTTGGGGATACAAGGGAAGCATAATATATCACCCAAAGCTAGCAAATCCTACATCCAGCTGTATCCATCCTTCAACACATAACCAAGAAACCTTCGGAAATTATTTACCTCAACCTTCGAAAAGCATCCGTTATACGAGTTATGGCGATACTCCCGAACTCCCGCCCTAGTACTAGGTGGCGTCTAGGTTATCTCACCACAACTGCATAAAAGAGATTTTTCAATGTCGGCGAAACTCAGGTATTCCAGAACTGCAACGATAAAATTGTGACGACAACACCTCGAAGCTCAACTCCCCGAGACACCTCGGAGCTCTGATACCAACTTGTAACGCCCACGATGCGGCTATATCTCCCACGTGTCGAAGCACGACTTAGAGGCATAACCGCATTGTAAGCAATGTCGCAAGTGAGGTAATCTTCACACAACCCATGTAATGAATAAGAAAAGAGGTACATAGTTGGCTTACAATCACCACGTCACACAAATAGCATAAATATCATTACATTCATCCAGATACAATCAAGGTCCGACTACGGAACGAAAATAAAGACAACCCCAAATGCAAAAAAGTCCCCGATGGCCCCAACTGTGATCCACTACTGATCGTCTGGAAAGGAAACGTAGTATCATCCTGAGTCCTCATCGAACTCCCACTTGAGCTCAGTCGAATCTCCTGGAGCGGTATCATCGGTCCCTGCATCTGGTTTTGAAGGAATCTGTGAGTCACGGGGACTCAGCAATCTCCCACCCTCGCGATCAAGACTATTTAAGCTTATAGGTAGGTAAAAGTTATGAGGTGGAGCTGCAGCAAGCACTAGCACATATGGTGGCTAACATACGCAAATGAGAGCGAGAAGAGAAGGCAAAGGTGTTGGGGAACGTTGCAGAAAACAAAAAAATTTCCTACGTTTCACTAAGATCAATCTATGGAGTCAAATAGCAATGAGAGGAGAGTGCATCTACATACCCTTGTAGATCACGAGCGGAAGCGTTCAAGAGAACGGGATGATGGAGTCGTACTCGCCGTGATCCAAATCACCGATGACCAAGTGCCGAACGGACGGCACCTCCGTGTTCAACACACGTACGGAGCGGATGAAGTCTCCTCCTTCTTGATCCAACAAGGGGGAAGGAGAGGTTGATGAAGATCCAGCAGCACGACGGCGTGGTGGTGGATGCAGCAGTGATCGCAGCAGGGCTTCGCCGAGCTTCTACGAGAGGGAGAGGTGTAGCAGGGGAGAGGGAGGCGCCAAGACTTGAGGTGTTGCTGCCCTCCCTCCCCCCTTTATATAGGCCCCCTAGGGGGTGCGCTGGCCCTAGGAGATGGGATCTCCTAGGGGGGTGGCGGCCAAGGGGGTGGAGTACCACGCAAGGCAAGTGGAGGCGCCCCCTCCCCTAGGGTTCCCAACCCTAGGCGCAGGGGGGGCCAAGGGGGGGCGCACCAGCCCACCAGGGGCTGGTTCCCCTCCCCACTTCAGCCCATGGGGCCCTCCGGGATGGGTGGCCCCACCCGGTGGACCCCCGGGACCCTTCCGGTGGTCCCGGTACAATACCGGTGACCCCCGAAACTCTCCCAATGGCCGAAACTGCACTTCCTATATATAATTCTTCACCTCCAGACCATTCCGGAACCCCTCGTGACGTCCGGGATCTCATCCGGGACTCCGAACAACTTTCGGGTTACTGCATACTCATATCTCTACAACCCTAGCGTCACTGAACCTTAAGTGTGTAGACCCTACGGGTTCGGGAGACATGTAGACATGACCGAGATGGCTCTCTGGCCAATAACCAACAGCGGGATCTGGATACCCATGTTGGCT
The DNA here is from genome assembly GCF_003073215.2 of Triticum urartu. Taxonomy (NCBI): domain Eukaryota; kingdom Viridiplantae; phylum Streptophyta; class Magnoliopsida; order Poales; family Poaceae; genus Triticum; species Triticum urartu. Next base: position 78,334,450 of record NC_053028.1, on the reverse strand, counting down.
CCCACATGCTCCTTGATGATCTCATTGGATGAACCACGATGTCGAGGATTCAAGCAACCCCATATACAATTCCCTTTGTCAATCGGTACGTTACTTGCCCGAGACTCGATCGTCGGTATCCCAATACCTTGTTCAGTCTCGTTACTGGCAAGTCACTTTACTCGTACCGTAATGCATGATCCCGTGATCAACCACTTGATCACTTTGAGCTCATTATGATGATGCATTACTGAGTGGGCCCAGAGATACCTCTCCGTCATACGGAGTGACAAATCCCAGTCTCGATTCGTGCCAACCCAACATACACTTTCGGAGACACCTGTAATGTACCTTTATAGTCACCCAGTTACGTTGTGACGTTTGGTACACCCAAAGCACTCCTACGGTATCCGGGAGTTGCACAATCTCATTGTCTAAGGAAATGATGCTTGACATTCAGAAAAGCTACAACAAACGAACTACTAGATCTTTGAGCTAAGCTTAGGATTGGGTCTTGTCCATCACATCATTCTCCTAATGATGTGATCTCGTTATCAATGACATCCCCATGTCCATAGCCAGGAGACCATGACTATCTGTTGATCAACGATCTGGTCAACTAGAGGCTCACTAGGGACACATTGTGGTCTATGTATTCACACATGTATTATGATTTCCGGATAATACAATTATAGCATGAATAATAGACAATTATCATGAACAAGGAAATATAATAATCATTTTATTATTGCCTCTAGGGCATATTTCCAACAGTCTCCCACTTGCACTAGAGTCAATCATCTAGTTACATTGTGATGAGTCGAACACCCATGGAATTCTGGTGTTGATCATGTTTTGCTCTAGGGAGAGGTTTAGTCAACGGATCTGCGACATTCAGGTCCGTATGTACTTTACAAATTTCTATGTCTCCATTTTGAACACTTTCACAAATGGAGTTGAAGCGACGCTTGATATGCCTAGTCTTCCTGTGAAACCTGGGCTCCTTGGCAAGGGCAATAGCTCCAGTGTTGTCACAGAAGAGAGTCATTGGCCCCGACGCATTGGGTATGACTCCTAGGTCGGTAATGAACTCCTTCACCCAGACTGCTTCATGTGCTACCTCCGAGGCTGCCATGTACTCCGCTTCACATGTAGATCCCGCCACAACGCTTTGCTTGCAACTGCACCAGCTTACTGCCCCACCATTCAAAATATACACGTATCCGGTTTGTGACTTAGAGTCATCCATATCTGTGTCGAAGCTAGCGTCGACGTAACCCTTTACGACGAGCTCTTCGCCACCTCCATAAACGAGAAACATGTCCTTAGTCCTTTTCAGATACTTCAGGATATTCTTGACCGCTGTCCAGTGTTCCTTGCCGGGATTGCTTTGGTACCTTCCTACCAAACTTACGACAAGGTTTACATCAGGTCTGGTACACAGCATGGCATACATAATAGACCATATGGCTGAGGCATAGGGGATGACACTCATCTCTTCTATATCTTCTGTCGTGGTCGGACATTGAGCTGAGCTCAATTTCACACCTTGCAACACAGGCAAGAACCCCTTCTTAGACTGATCCATATTGAACTTCTTCAATATCTTATCAAGGTATGTGCTTTGTGAAAGACCTATGAGGCGTCTTGATCTATCTCTATAGATCTTGATGCCTAATATATAAGCAGCTTCTCCAAGGTCCTTCATTGAAAAACTCTTATTCAAGTAGGCCTTAATGCTGTCCAAAAGTTCTATATCATTTCCCATCAAAAGTATGTCATCTACATATAATATGAGAAATGCTACAGAGCTCCCACTCACTTTCTTGTAAACGCAGGCTTCTCCATAAGTCTGCATAAACCGAAACGCTTTGATCATCTCATCAAAGCGAATGTTCCAACTCCGAGATGCTTGCACCAGCCCATAAATCGAGCGTTGGAGCTTGCACACCTTGTCAGCATTCTTAGGATCGACAAAACCTTCCGGCTGCATCATATACAATTCTTCCTTAAGGAAACCATTAAGGAATGCCGTTTTGACGTCCATTTGCCATATCTCATAATCATAGAATGCGGCAATTGCTAACATGATTCGGACAGACTTCAGCTTCGCTACGGGTGAGAAAGTCTCATCATAGTCAACCCCTTGAACTTGTCGATAACCCTTAGCGACAAGCCAAGCTTTATAGATGGTCACATTACCATCCGCGTCTGTCTTCTTCTTAAAGATCCATTTATTTTCTATGGCTCGCCGATCAATGGGCAAGTCAGTCAAAGTCCATACTTTGTTTTCATACATGGATCCTATCTCGGATTTCATGGCTTCCAGCCATTTGTCGGAATCTGGGCCCGCCATCGCTTCTTCATAGTTCGAAGGTTCACCGTTGTCTAACAACATGATTTCCAAGACAGGCTTACTGTACCACTCTGGTGCGGACCGTGTCCTTGTGGACCTACGAAGTTCAGTAGGAGCTTGATCCGAAGTATCTTGATCATCATCATTAACTTCCTCTCTAATCGGTGCAGGCACCACAGGAACATTTTCCTGAGCTGCGCTACTCTCTGCTTCAAGAGGCAGTACTTCATCAAGCTCTACTTTCCTCCCACTTACTTCTTTCGAGAGAAACTCCTTCTCTAGAAAGGATCCATTCTTGGCAACGAAGGTCTTGCCTTCGGATCTGAGATAGAAGGTATACCCAATGGTTTCCTTAGGGTATCCTATGAAGACGCATTTTGCCGACTTGGGTTCGAGCTTTTCAGGTTGAAGTTTCTTGACATAAGCATCGCATCCCCAAACTTTTAGAAACGACAGCTTAGGTTTCTTCCCAAACCATAATTCATACGGTGTCGTCTCAACGGGTTTCGACGGAGCCCTATTTAAAGTGAATGCGGCAGTCTCTAAAGCATAGCCCCAAAATGTTAGCGGTAAATCGGTAAGAGACATCATAGATCACACCATATCTAATAGAGTGCGATTACGACGTTCGGACACACCATTACGCTGAGGTGTTCCAGGCGGCATGAGTTGTGAAACTGTTCCACATTTTCTTAAGTGTGTGCCAAATTCGTGACTCAAGTATTCTCCCCCACGATCTGATCGCAAGAACTTGATTTTCCTGTCACGTTGATTCTCATCCTCACTCTGAAATTCCTTGAACTTTTCAAAGGTCTCAGACTTGTGTTTCATTAAATAGACATACCCGTATCTACTCAAGTCATCAGTGAGGGTGAGAACATAACGATAGCCACCGTGAGCCTCAACACTCATTGGACCGCACACATCAGTATGTATGATTTCCAATAAGTTGGTTGCTCGCTCCATTGTTCCTGAGAACGGAGTCTTGGTCATTTTACCCATGAGGCATGGTTCGCACGTGTCAAATGATTTGTAATCAAGAGACTCTAAAAGTCCATCTGCATGGAGCTTCTTCATGCGTTTGACACCTATGTGACCAAGGCGGCAGTGCCACAAGTATGTGGGACTATCATTATCAATCTTACATCTTTTGGTATTCACACTATGAATATGTGTAGCATTACGCTCGAGATTCATTAAGAATAAACCATTCACCATCGGAGCATGACCATAAAACATATCTCTCATATAAATAGAACAACCATTATTCTCGGATTTAAATGAGTAGCCATCTCGAATTAAACGAGATCCTGATACAATGTTCATGCTCAAAGCTGGCACTAAATAACAATTATTGAGGTTTAAAACTAATCCCGTAGGTAAATTTAGAGGTAGCGTGCCGACGGCGATCACATCGACCTTGGAACCATTCCCGACGTGCATCGTCACCTCGTCCTTTGCCAGTCTCCACTTATTCCGCAGCTCCTGCTTTGAGTTACAAATGTGAGCAACCGCACCGGTATCAAATACCCAGGAGCTACTACGAGTACTGGTAAGGTACACATCAATTACATGTATATCACATATACCTTTCGTGATGCCGGCCTTCTTGTCCGCTAAGTATTTGGGGCCGTTCCGCTTCCAGTGACCACTTCCCTTGCAATAAAAACACTCAGTCTCGGGCTTGCGTCCATTCTTTGGCTTCTTCCCGGCAGCTTGCTTACCGGGCGCGACAACTCCCTTGCCGTCCTTCTTTAAGTTCTTCTTACCCTTGCCTTTCTTGAACTTAGTGGTTTTATTCACCATCAACACTTGATGTTCCTTTTTGACTTCTACCTCTGCTGATTTCAGCATTGAATATACCTCAGGAATGGTCTTTTTCATCCCCTGCATATTGAAGTTCATCACAAAGCTCTTTTAGCTCGGTGGAAGCCACTGAAGGATTCTGTCAATGACCGCGTCATCCAGGAGATTAACTCCTAGCTGAGTCAAGCGGTCATGCAACCCAGATATTCTGAGTATGTGCTCACTAACAGAACTATTTTCCTCCATCTTACAGCTGAAGAACTTGTCGGAGACTTCATATCTCTCGACCCGGGCATGAGCTTGGAAAACCATTTTCAGCTCTTCGAACATCTCATATGCTCCGTGTCGCTCAAAACGCTTTTGGAGCCCCGGTTCTAAGCTGTAAAGCATGCCGCACTGAACGAGGGAGTAATCATCAGCACGTGTCTGCCAAGCGTTCATAACGTCTTGTTCTGCAGGGAAAGCAGGTGCTTCACCTAGCGGTGCTTGTAGGACATAATCTTTCTTGGCAGCTATGAGGATGATCCTCAGGTTCCGGACCCAGTCCGTATAGTTGCTGCCATCGTCTTTCAGCTCGGTTTTCTCTAGGAACGCATTGAAGTTGAGGACAACGTTGGCCATTTGATCTACAAGACATATTGTAAAGATTTTAGACTAAGTTCATGATAATTAAGTTCATCTAATCAAATTATTTAATGAACTCCCACTCAGATAGACATCCCTCCAGTCATCTAAGTATAACATGATCCGAGTTAACTAGGCCGTGTCCGATCATCACGTGAGACGGACTAGTCAACATCGGTGAACATCTTCATGTTGATCGTATCTTCTATACGACTCATGCTCGACCTTTCGGTCTTCTGTGTTCCGAGGCCATGTCTGTACATGCTAGGCTCGTCAAGTCAACCTAAGTGTTTGCATGTGTAAATCTGTCTTACACCCGTTGTATGTGAACATTGGAATCTATCACACCCGATCATCACGTGGTGCTTCGAAACAACGAACTGTCGCAACGGCGCACAGTTAGGGGGAACACTTTCTTGAAATTATTATGAGGGATCATCTTATTTACTACTATCGTTCTATGTAAACAAGATGCAAAAACATGATAAACATCACATGCAATCAAATAATAGTGATATGGCCAATATCATATAGCTCCTTTGATCTCCATCTTGGGGCTCCATGATCATCTTGTCACTGGCATGACAGCATGATCTCCATCATCATGATCTCCATCATCATGTCTCCATGAAGTTGCTCGCCAACTATTACTTCTACTACTATGGCTAACACGTTTAGCAATAAAGTAAAGTAATTTACATGGTGTTTCTCAATGACACGCAGGTCATACAAAAATAAAGACAACTCCTATGGCTCCTGCCGGTTGTCATACTCATCGACATTCAAGTCGTGATTCCTATTACAAGAACATGATCTCATACATCACATATATATCATTCATTATTCATCACAACATTGGCCATATCACATCACATGACACTTGTTGCAAAAAACAAGTTAGACAACCTCTAATTGTTGTTGCAAGTTTTACGTGGCTGCAATAGGGTTCTAGCAAGAACGTTTTCTTACCTACGCCAAAACCACAACGTGAATTGCCAATTTCTATTTACCCTTCATAAGGACCCTATTCATCAAATCCGATCCTACTAAAGTGGGAGAGACAGACACCCGCCAGCCACCTTATGCAACTAGTGCATGTCAATCGGTGGAACCGGTCTCACGTAAGCGTACGTGTAAGGTTGGTCCGGGCCTCTTCATCCTATGATGCCGCCGAATCAAGATAAGACTAGTAACGGCAAGCAAATTGACAATATCGACGCCCACAACTACTTTGTGTTCTACTCGTGCATAGTAACTACGCATAGACCTAGCTCTGATACCACTGTTGGGGAACGTTGCAGAAAACAAAAAATTTTCCTACGTTTCACCAAGATCAATCTATGGAGTCAACTAGCAACGAGAGGAGAGTGCATCTACATACCCTTGTAGATCGCGAGCGGAAGCGTTCAAGAGAACGGGGATGATGGAGTCGTACTCGCCGTGATCCAAATCACCGATGACCAAGTGCCGAACGGACGGCACCTCCGCGTTCAACACACGTACGGAGCGGATGACGTCTCCTCCTCCTTGATCCAGCAAGGGGGAAGGAGAGGTTGATGAAGATCCAGCAGCACAACGGCGTGGTGGTGGATGCAGCAGTGATCGCAGCAGGGCTTCATCGAGCTTCTGCGAGAGGGAGAGGTGTAGCAGGGGAGAGGGAGGCGCCAAGACTTGAGGTGTTGCTGCCCTCCCTCCCCCCTTTATATAGGCCCCCTAGGGGGGTGCGCCGGCCCTAGGAGATGGGATCTCCAAGGGGGGGCGGCGGCCAAGGGGGTGGAGTACCCCCCAAGGCAAGTGGAGGCGCCCCCTCCCCTAGGGTTCCCAACCCTAGGCGCAGGGGGGGCAAGGGGGGCGCACCAGCCCACCAGGGGCTGGTTCCCCTCCCCACTTCAGCCCATGGGGACCTCCGGGATGGGTGGCCCCACCCGGTGGACCCCCGGGACCCTTCCGGTGGTCCCGGTACAATACCGGTGACCCCCGAAACTCTCCCGATGGGCAGAACTGCACTTCCTATATATAATTCTTCACCTCCGGACCATTCCGGAACTCCTCATGACGTCCGGGATCTCATCCGGGACTCCGAACAACTTTCGGGTTATTTCATACTCATATCTCTACAACCCTAGCGTCACCGAACCTTAAGTGTGTAGACCCTACGGGTTCGGGAGACACGTAGACATGACCGAGACGGCTCTCCGGCCAATAACCAACAGCGGGATCTAGATACCCATGTTGGCTGCCACATGCTCCTCGATGATCTCATCGGATGAACCACGATGTCGAGGATTCAAGCAACCCCGTATACAATCCCCTTTGTCAATCGGTACGTTACCTGCCCGAGACTCGATCGTCGGTATCCCAATACCTTGTTCAGTCTCGTTACCGGCAAGTCACTTTACTCGTACCATAATGCATGATCCCGTGATCAACCACTTGATCACTTTGAGCTCATTATGATGATGCATTACCGAGTGGGCCCAGAGATACCTCTCCGTCATACGGAGTGACAAATCCCAGTCTCGATTCGTGCCAACCCAACAGACACTTTCGGAGACACCTGTAATGTACTTTTATAGTCACCGAGTTACGTTGTGACGTTTGGTACACCCAAAGCACTCCTACGGTATCCGGGAGTTTCACAATCTCACTGTCTAAGGAAATGATGCTTGACATTCAGAAAAGCTACATCAAACGAACTACACGATCTTTGAGCTAAGCTTAGGATTGGGTCTTGTCCATCACATCATTCTCCTAATGATGTGATCCCATTATCAATGACATCCCCATGGCCAAAGCCAGGAAACCATGACCATCTGTTGATCAATGAGCTAGTCAACTAGAGGCTCACTAGGGACACATTGTGGCCTATGTATTCACACATGTATTACGATTTCCGGATAATAGAATTATAGCATGAATAATAGACAATTATCATGAACAAGGAAATATAATAATCATTTTATTATTGCCTCTAGGGCATATTTCCAACAAAAGGCACGGTCAAGAATCTATGATCAAGAAGTGATCCTAGAACAACCTACGTTCCAGCATAACATGAGACCATGTTCTCCTCCCGGACTCCGCCGAAAAGAGACCATCACGGCCACACACTGAGTTGATTCATTTTAATTAAGTTAAGATTCAGGTTTTCTACAACCGAACATTAACAAATTCCCATCTGCCCATAACCGCGGGCACGGCTTTCGAAAGATCAAATCCCTGCAGGGGTGTCCCAACTTAGCCCATCACAAGCTCTCACGGTCAACGAAGGATATTCCTTCTCCCAAGACAATCCGATCAGACTCGGAATCCCGGTTACAAGACATCTCGACAATGGTAAAACTAAACCAGCAAAGCCACCTGAATGTGCCTACATATCCCGATAGGAGCTGCACATATCTCGTTCTCAGGGCACAACAGATCAGACTAGCTACGAGTAAAACCAACCCTCAAGTTTCCCCGAGGTGGCCCCGCAGGCAGCTCAGTTTGGACCAACACTCAGAGGAGCACTGGCCCGGGGGTTTTAAAAAAGATGGCCCTTGAGTCCGCGAAACCCAAGGGAAAAGGCTAGGTGGCGAATGGTAAAACCAAGGTTGGGCCTTGCTGGAGGAGTTTTATTCAAGGCGAACTGTCAAGGGGTTCCTATTATAACCCAACCGTGTAAGGAACGCAATATCAAGGAACATAACACCGGTATGACGGAAACTAGGGCGGCAAGAGTGGTACAAAACACCAGGCATAAGGCCGAGCCTTCCACCCTTTACCAAGTGTATAGATGCATTTAAATAGACAAGATATATAATAATGATATCCCAACAAATAAACATGTTCCAACAAGGAACAAACTCCAATCTTGACCTCCAACTAGCAACGCTATAAGAGGGGCTGAGCGAAGCGGTAACATAGCCAAACAACGGTTTGCTAGGACAAGGAGGGTTAGAGGCTTGACATGGCAATATGGAAGGCATGTTAAAGCATGTGGTAGGTATCGTAGCATAGGCATAGCAAAAGAGCGAGCATCTAGCAAGCAAAGATAGAAGTGATTTCGAGGGTATGGTCATCTTGCCTGCAAAGTTCTCCAAGTTGACGTTAGCTTGATCCTCGTAAGCGTACTCAACGGGTTCCTCGATCACGTAATCGTCTCCCGGCTCTACCCAAATCAAGAACACAAGCAAAGGGATACACAATCAACCACGAGCAATGCACAAGCAACATGATGCAAAACATGGCATGATATGCGGGATGTGATATGCGATGCATATGCATGTTTCGGAAAAGGAAATGATTGAACCTGGCCTCAAATTGGAAAACCAAGAGTGCCACTGGAAAGAGGAGTTGTTTTTGGTCAAAATCGATATAAAGATCACTGGAATCGGATGCACGGTTTGCAAATGGCAAGCAAAACAAATATGGCACCGGTCTGCAATTAACAGCACGAGGCCATCTAAATGCATCAAGAACAACAAGCTACTGCACTCTAACATAGCAAAAAATCACATGGAAGGGATCCACTCAAGATGCTTGACAAAATATGAACACTGAGCAATGGCTAATTCAGACAATAGCAGGCTCAAACAAGCATGGCAAAAGTGCAAAAGATATCAGGTTAGAGACTTAGTGAAAATAACTACATGTGAGGAATTTAACATCAGTAAGCAATGTTTAGAGCAAGAAAACAACATGCTACAGGAACATATCATGGAAAAGCAAGGCATGGCATGAAGCTACTCAAAGCATAGAACAAAAGTCCCTTACTGACCATAATCCAAAAGGGATCAGAAAATACAATGGCAATCATGTGACCATAGCAACTTCCGTTAACAGATTCAGACTTAGAAGAAAACTGGAACATGGTGAAATAGATATTAAGTTGGCATGTTGGTGAGCTCGATGCACTCACCACAAGGCATTGCATGACAAACTAAGCATATACCCAGCAAGTAGACATGGCATAGAAGCTAAACATGGCAAGAACAACCTCATAGCATGCATGGATCAACTACAACAACCTCGGCAAAAATTCTTAACACGTAAACATTCTGCCAGGAACATTTTATAGCAAAAGTACAGCTCGATTGAGTCAAGCTAGGGTTCTCCAAAATTTCAAACAAAGACATGAATGGATAGAGCACAACAATATCTACAAAACATCCTTGCTGATCATGCTCAAAAGAGGCATGTATCCCTCTGTAGCAACAAGAATACATGGCATAAAAATATTAATAGGACAAAGACTTAGAAGAATTCTAAGTTCCTGAAATCAGCAACATTACGAGAGCTACTTTGCATTCTTGTGCTAGTCACCACAGAGATCACAAAAATACATGGCATACACCCCTATAAAGATGGCATGGCATACTTCAAAACACATGTAGTGCTCAAGTTCATAGGAGGCACATATTAATCATGGAAAAATGACAAATGTCCAATTACTGATAAGAATCCGAAACTAACATTGCATAGCACTCTTGCAACAGCATTTAGGACATCAAGATGAGCTCATATGAACATGGTGCAATGGAATGTAATGAAGTACTCGTCGAGGCGAACAATTTGATATGCTACGTGCCCAAAACGGAGCCATAGATGCAAAGTTATGATGTGATGAAAAACGCTAAAAATTACTGAAACGGGGCAAAAGTCAACCTCTCTCAGATCCGGATCTAGGGTTCGTCCGGGGCATGCAATCCGAGGAGCTGCCGGAGCTTAGCCGGAGAAGAGGAGGCCGGCCGGGGAAGAGGTGCTCCGGCGAGGGGGGTGGCGGATCCGGCCTTGGGAGGCGCGGTGGAGGCGGAGGCGACCGGATCCACGGCGGCGGCATCTTGCGGGTAGGCGGCGACTAGTGCGGCGCCGGCGAAGGCGGCAGGGCGGCGCACGGGCGGCGGGGCACGTCGGGCGGAGGTGGAGGCGCGCGGGCCTGGAGCGGCGAGGCGCGGGCCGGTCGCGGGCCTGGCGGCGGTGGGAGGCGGCGAAGCGTCCGGCGCGTCCCTGACGTGTCCGGCGCACGGAAGAACGAGGGAACTAGGGTTAGGCGGGTTTGATCCGGGATTTTTGGGGAAGAGACCTTTTTATAGGTAGAGGGAGCTAGCTAGGTGGCTCCAAATTGAGCACGGTTTGCGGCCACACGATCGTGATCGAACGACCGAGACGATGAAGGGGTTTTTGGTGGGTTTTGGGCCACTTTGGAGAGGTGTTGGGCTGCAACACACACGAGGCCTTTTCGGTTCCTCGGTTAACCTTTGGAGTATCAAACGAAGTCCAAATGGCACAAAACCTAATAGGCTGTCTACCGGTAGTAAACCAAGGCCGCTTGGCAAGTCTCGGTCCAATCCGAAAACGTTTAACACCCGCACATGAAAATAGGTAGAAAGGGACACCGGAGGACATAGGAGCGCCGGAATGCAAAACAGACAACGGGGAAAATGCTCGGATGCATGAGACGAACATGTATGCAAATGCGATGCACATGATTACATGATATGAGATGCATGACAAAGACAAAACAACACGAAGACAAAAACCTGACAACGAGGAAATATCAAAACTTAGTGCCGGAAATGGCAAGAGTTGGAATACAAATATGGCAAGTTACATACGGGGTGTTACAAGGGAGAAGGGAGTGTGTTTCTCTCAGATGCCGGGGAAAGAAAACTGAGTATGCGGGCGTGTCAGTGTACCGTAGGACACAAAGAAAAAAAGAGACACGGGAACATGTATTTCATTAATCTCATTGGAGAAATAAAATTACAATATCCCATAAAAAAGGTGCGCTCCGTGGCCTACTAGCACGGCCAAGCTGGCTGTGGCGATTGTGTGATCTCCTAGTTCCCGGGACCTCGGAAGGCTCCCGGTTAATTACTCCCGCGGGTTGCTCCGCGGGATACCTCCGATTGAGCTGTGTGGTCGTCTTTGTCTTCTTCTCTTCGTGTTCTCTATCCATGATGATGATGATGTGTGTGTGGGCGGCGGCAGAGCCCCTGTCCTCATTGGTACACGCGCCACAAGTAGCGTGGTCTTTGCGGTGGCCGCACTTGCCCTCACTGTCATGCCTCATCGTTCTTGGCGGCGTTGGAGGAGTTGTTGTTGGGGTATCATGGATCGCGCTCGGCTCGGACATCTCGAGGACCAGTAGCTTCTCAGGGTGTGCAAGGGGCTACGCCTTGCGGGAGTAATTGTCGGTGGAGACCAGCACCAGTGATGACCGTCGCGTTTCTCATGCCAGCACGGCCTGTGTTGTCGATGCCTCGTCTCGACCTGACGCCGAGTCCACGGAAGTCGGCGTAGTCAAGGCATCGTCTCACGAGATCATAGAGGAGCGGTATTGTTGTTGAAGTCGCGTCGCCCTGCAGCCGCGCCTTGTCCTCGGGCGGCACCAACTTGCTCGGCTCCAGCCTCCGAATGAGTGTGGCGCGGGTAGCAGCGACACGGGGGTAGGAGGCCATCTTCCTCGTGGCATCATGGTGTGGGACCCCGGCCTTCTCTTCATGTCCGGGCGCCGAGTGGACGTCGCCGTGCTCTACATCTTCATCTTCAAAGTGTGCAGTGAGGCGGAGTGGACAACAAGCAGAAGGTGGGGAGTTGCGTGTCTCCATCTTCGGCAACACCGAGCATGATGAAGTAGATCGGTATGCTGACAAGCATTGTCGGCGTCGTCTTCGGGTGGCAACCTTCTCTCCATCAGCCGGCTAGAAGATACGTGCATGGCTCATGCACGTGCACATGCTATGTCTATTTATTGCGCATGTATTCCTTGCTTCATTCCTCTGTACTACGGAGCACGTGTAATTGGCTTCAACGACAAAGAGAGAAGAGCTACCGTAGCGATAGCTCAGATGTCGCGCCGGTCACTACACGCGGTGATGAGCCATCCGGCCACTTGTCTTCCCGTCTTGAACATGGGCCTTGTACGCACACGGGTATATACTAGAGGCTATCCTTCATGTGTAGACCACGCCGCGATGTTCGGTTAGGCTCTGGTGACAACATCACCAAGGCACCATTGAGTCCGGGCATGGTGAAGGAGAGGCACGACGCCGGTGCCGAAGCGGGGTGGTGAAGGAGCTCCTTGTGATTGGCGCCGACTTGACGAAATCATTGGCAGGCGGCGTCCCGGCCAGCTCTGTGGCTTCGTACTCCATGTCACCGGCTCGATGAAGTGGGCGAAGTGTGTGTGACGGTGATCTTCGCGGCGTCGAGGTCTCGAATGGCATCTCTCCGACGAGACGAAGTATTCATTATCTCGTGCAATATTGAGCATAGTGTCGTCGTCTTCTACAATACCATCACGGTGAAGTGGACTCAAGCGGTGATGGTGACCTCTGTGACATCGACCTCCATAGCGCAAGCTTGATGACATCGACCGTGGCGGCGTCTCGGCACGACCCGTGTCATCGTCCTCCACCATACCGTCGCGACAAAGCGGTCGCGAGTGATGATGGCGATCTCCATGGCGTTCACCTCCATGGCACTGGTTTGGCAGCGTCGGCGGTGGGTGGCATCTCGGCGAACTCCCTGTCGACCACACTGTCCTGACAAGGTGGACGTGAGTGGTGATGGTGACTTGTGTGTCATTGGCCTCCATAGAGCTGGCTTGGTGAAGAATCCAGTGGGGAGCACCATGACTGGCTAACCGGCATCCTCGTTGAGCGGTGATGAGTGGGGGCGGCCACCTTGGTGCGGGCATGCATGGTGAAGATGAACTCCGGCGATGCGTCGTCCCCATCGAGCGGTGATGAGTGGGGGTGACCACTGTGGCGTCGACCTCTGTGACACCAACCTCGATGGTGTCAGCGCCCATAGCACGGGCTTGGTGAAGATGAGCTCCGGTGATGCGTCGTCCTCATCGAGCGGTGATGAGTGGGGGCGACCACCATGGCTTCGACCTCCGTGACACCGACCTCGATGGAGTCAGCGTCCATAGCACGGGCTTGGTGAAGATGAGCTCCGGCGATGGGTCATCCTCATCGAGCGGTGATGAGTGGGGTGGCCACCGTGGCGTCGACCTCCGTGACACCGACCTCGGTGCTGTCAGCGTCCATAGCGCGGGCTTGGTGAAGATGAGCTCCAGCGACACATCGTCCTCATCGAGCGGTCATGAGTGGGGTGGCCACCGTGGCGTCGACCTCCGTGACACGGACATCGGTGGCGTCAGCATCCATAGCGCGGGCTTGGTGAAGATGAGCTCCGGCGACGCGTCATTCTCCATGCTAAGGTTGATGACTGGTGTGTGATGGCGGGCTCCGGGTCACTGTCTTGAACGGCAACCCTCCGGTGTGACAAAGTAGACGACGGGTTGCACGATGTTGAGTTCTGTTTCATGGTCGTCGTCGACACCGTCTTGATGAAGTGATCAACGGTCTGCGTCCAGGCGGGCTCCGGGGCTTCCTCTTCTATGTCACCGGCTCGATGAAGTGGTCGAAGGGCGTGCCGACGAACTCTGGATCTCCGTACCAAAAGGCATCCCTCCGGCGAGCTCTATGCCATCAATGTGCATGGCACCAGCTCGACAACGTCATTGGTGGGCGACGTGGTGGCGTGATCCCTGTCGTCATCTTTCGCGACACCATCGTGATGAAGTGGGCGCGAGTGGTGGTGGCGATATCCGCGCCGCCGACCTCCATGTGGCCGGCTTGACGACATCGACAATGGGCGGCATCGTGGCGTGCTCCATGTTGTCGTGTCCCGTGGCACCATCGTGATGAAGTGGAGTGAGCGGTGATGGAGACCCCGGTGTTGTCGATCTCCATGTCATCATTTTCCACGGCGCCGGTGGCTCTATCTCGGGCGGCGACCCGATCCGATCACGGCAACCTCCTCTTCGGCAGTTCAGCATTGTTTGTGTAGTTCCCCTGTATATGCATTCTGTATAGGGTCATTTTACAGTGCATCCGGACGAAAAGGACCGTTCGTCGGAGCAAAATCGACGGTCCAGATCCGATGCAATACACTAATGTCACGTGTATTATATGAGAACCTGAGGGGCATTTTTGGGAGAAAAAATATTTCAAACTGATCTGTTTTTCCCTCCCAAATATTTCGAGGGTATTCTCGGTATGAATTTGAGGGCTATTTTCGGTTCAATATTTATCCCATTCGCTAGGGTTTATGCCTCGCCGCCGCTACGGTTTTGATCCTCGCCGGCAGGATCTAGCCGCTCGTCGCGGCCCCTCCCTCCCTCATCGCCGGTAGTTTCTAGCCGCTTGTCGCGGCCCCTCCCTCCCTCATCACCGGCAGGATCTAGCCACGCGTCGCGGCCCTTCCCTTCCTCCACCCCAATTCCCTCGCGATCTCGCACCGCATTTTCAACGAACACGAGAGGAGGCCCACTGCCCTCCCCGCGGCGGCCGCCGGTAAAGAGTCGGCGCCATCCCACCTCCCAGTTCTCCATGCGGGTGCCTATAGCCACAAGGTTATAGGCAACCTCTTTCCCACACCCCAATTGGTTGTTTGCGTCCTCTACATATCATTTCTCAGCCATGGCTGCAGCTTCTATCTGGCCATGCATCTCGTCCGATGGCAAGGTGGTTGGGTATGGATCATGTTCTGCGGGACTAGATGAAGCTGGCCGCCGGCCTCGACGGCCAACCCCATTCGTCCACCCCGACTGCTTGATCTACGAACGTTCAATCGTTGCATTCAACATGTATTCTTTCAATTTGGCTTATAGATGAGATTTGGAGATCAATGGAGATGATAAGCTATTAATTTTGGAATGTACTATAAACAATCCATAGCTTATGTTGCTCAATATTTATGATGCCCGCTTCTTCTTGTGCAATTGCTGGACTGGGATCAACAAACTTGGCATGTGCTTTATATGAAAAATTAGATTCACATGGGATATCCACCTTTTCAAGATTGCTGTTAAGTCTTATTATGATGTTTTAGCCTTGTTAAAGGGAGAGTAATGGTCCTCGCAAAAAGCAGAGAGAAAGGAATGAGCATTCGATTCTTCCATATGTTGCATTTCATTCTTCCGTGTTTAGTTATGTCCAACATTTGTTACATGCACACACTTGACAAGGTTAGTACAAGTAGTAATTTTTCCTCTGTTTTGTAGGGCTATGACAGAACATGCTATGTGATTCCCTGAGGCAGGATGGATGTACCATGGCCACACCACTGTGCTCCTGAAGGTGATCGCTTGAATTCAGCCTGCAGCACCTGCAGAGGCCCCCTATGGTACGTGCTTTTACTCTTATTATCCTATGCTCTATTTTTTTGGCTTTACGGCCTGCCTACGAGACATAGCTGGGATTGCGTGTTGAATCAGGCAATATTTTTGACTTCTATTGTGAGGCTATGCTCATGCTTTAATAAATTTTTCTCTCGTATGAAAATAGACATATCATAATCCATTATTCTTCTAGGGTTGCCCCAGGCACCATTATTGTCACATGGTAGTAAAAAGCAAATATAGATTTCTATGAGATCCCGTGGAGACCAAATTTATTTCAAGCAAAATATAGTAACCAATATTATTGAAGTTTTACAACTTGACTCATGTGCAATGGACTAATAACACGGCTAGGAAACCTTCTTCGGGACTAAAACCCAGCCATACCTTACTCTATCACTTTATGGCCAAGTGTACACTCCACATGTAAGAATGAACCACAATGCTGGACTAACTTCTTGCATCCTCATCATCTTCAACCGCAGCTGCATCCGATTGCCTAGCATGGTACTTCCTGAACCTAGTCCCGTATTTCATTTTGTTGTAGGGTGAATCGACAAGCACAACAGGTAGCTCTCTTCTGAATTTGTCGACACTGGTAGAAAAAGGGCCTATAGTCCCGGTTCATAAGGGCCTTTAGTCACGGTTCCTGAACCGGGACTAAAGTGTCGGTACTAATGCCCTGTACCTTTAGTCCCGGTTCAATCCAGAACCGGGACTGATGGGCCTCCACGTGGGCAGTGCGCAGAGCCCAGGCTGGAGACCCTTTGGTCCCGGTTGGTGGCACCAACCGGGACCAATAGGCATCCACGCGTCAGCTTTTTTGTGGGTGGGGTTTTTTTTTTTTTTAAAGGGGGGGGGGTTTTGGGGGTTTTGGGCGCTTAATTTAGGTGTTTATTGTGTTAGCTAGCTATAATTAATAGGGAGAAGTGTCCTCTCTTACGTCCGTGCTTGGTCGACGCTACGTACTATACATACGTATAGAGAGGAGTAGACACGCTAGTTAGCTAGTAAGCAAACGAAGGAAACAGAAGATCGTCATGAACATATATGCATACAGAGAGAAGTGATATCGACCACCTCTCCTTCTCCGAGAGATTGGTCGAACAACAAGTTCTCGTATATCTATCCGACACTACCGGCTACATATATACAATAATTATCTCTTACAAATATAATCATACGGACTCATGGTCCACATAGTATTCTCCGTCTTCAGCGATCACTTGGTCAAGAAAGAATGCCGCCAATTCCTCTTGAGTTGCTCCCATGCGAGCTGGTGCTAGGAGTTCATCCCGCTTCCGAAACATCTAATTTGAAGAAGGGGGTCAATACATATATATATGAATGAATGAAACTCAATACAAATGATGGTAATAAAATAAAATTGTGAATGTTGTTATTTACGTACTTCATATTGTTCGTCAGAGTACCCGCCCCGCTCACAGGTCAT
The DNA here is from genome assembly GCF_003073215.2 of Triticum urartu. Taxonomy (NCBI): domain Eukaryota; kingdom Viridiplantae; phylum Streptophyta; class Magnoliopsida; order Poales; family Poaceae; genus Triticum; species Triticum urartu. The sequence continues at coordinate 78,317,056 of NC_053028.1, read as the reverse complement.
GTGGCGGATGGACTCGCAGACGTAGTATCCACAGAAATCATTCCCTTTTTCCTGCCACAACCACTTTACAAGAAATAGAGGTCAATCAAACTGATAAGCAAGAATGAAAAATGGTATTGATGAAACTAGCGCTTGAATCACTGGGAGATGTGCGGAACATGCTACTATAGTACTTACTTTCGGGTGTCTAAATTCCAGCTCCTTCGGCAGTCCCGGAACTGTTTTGGTGAATTTTCTCCAAACCCTGCCGGACAAAGAAAACAATTACTTGATATCAGGAAATGAACAAAGTTGCTGATATGGTGGATAATGATCGATTTAACTTACTTCTTGAGGATTTCAGTCATGTCTGCATACTCCTGGGGATCTTTTCGTTTAGAGTCCAAGACGGTTACTACTCCCTGCTCAAGCCTAATCTCTAGGAGAATATAGTGGAAACTGCACACGCATGCATAAGTCATCAATTACATTACTATAACTTGGACTAATATATAAGGGAAACCGAATATGCACAAGACAGTAACACTCACTTGAAGTTGTAAGGAAAGAGTATTATATCTTTGTTTTCATTTTTTTGAATGATCGTAGCAAGTTGGCCTCGGTATCTCCGGGACGATGTTGAACCTCAGTTGCATCTATGAGATATGTGTTAACGAACCCAATATCACCGATTTGTCTTTTCTTCAATTCGGCGATCTTCATTCTGCATAATATAGTGAGGATAATTATAAATACATGCAATGAAAGAGATGAGCTATATAGAGAGACTTAATGACAGAAGTAGTAGTACTTACAGACAGTAGCAGGTGATCATTGTTTTATCGAGGGCCAATTGATTGAAAAACTGATAGAACTCCTCAAATGGAATAGGCAACAGTTCAATTCCAACGAGGTCATGCTCCGGTTTAACTCTCGCATACAAAGTACTCCTCCCCCCAGACTCTCTGTAGATTTTCAAGTACCAATCATGTAATCTTCGCATCATCGTTGTTAAAGATTTTTCATCTTTGACGAGAGGCTTCCTGTACTCGTATCTGTGTATCTGCACCTCCATGGTATCATAATGTACATCGTCGGGCAGGTAATCGTCAACATTGCCATAACCGGGCACCATCTTCGGATCGACGATGTTGCTAGGCACCTTGAGGGGGGGGGCACGATTGCTTCGCTTGTTCACTAAGCTGGGTAATTTGTTTCCCAGCTGCTCGTCGTTTTTTCAGCCTTTGATCACTGACTGTACTTCCCGACCGCTCCGCTTCGGCCCATGTCTTTGCAATAATGCGCTCATAGTTGCCTTTCGGCCGAGACTTGGGTGGTTTTGCCAGGGCAGCCAGAGTGCTCTTCACTTTCACCGGATCTACCTTCTCCTCCGGAGGTGGATGTCTCTTTGCTCTCAACCCTTGAAACCAGTCATCCACTTCGGTTCGCGCGATCTCGGCGTTCTCCTCCAGGGTCCTCTCATATGGTAACTTCTCTGGAGTCTTCAGAGAAGGACCGAATCTGTATGTCCTCCCGCCTCTGGTTGTACTGCTAGACGCCGACCGAGCAGACGGAGCGGTTGTCTTCTTTACTTGCTTACGAGGCGGAGGAGAAGGACTATGACGCGCCGGAGCAGCTGGAGTGGCGGTATGTCTCTTTCGCCCTTGCTGACGAGGCGGAGCAGGAGGAGGCTGGCTGCTCGGGCGCGTCGGCGCAGGCGGAGAAGGAGGCGGAGTGCTGCCACGCGCCGGAGAAGGAGCCGGCCGAGGGCCCTGATCGTCACTCGCCGGAGGAGGAGGCGGTGGAGGAGGCGGAGTGCCCTGACTCACCGGAGGATGAGGAGGAGGCGGAGGCCTCCAGTTCGGAAGGTTGATGAGCTCCTTCCGCCATAGGAATGGAGTCTTCAGAGCAGACCCCAGCCGAGTCTCCCCTTCACCGGTAGGGTGGTCAAGCTAGAGGTCCTCAAATCCCTCTGTTATTTCATCCACCATCACCCTAGCATATCCTTCTGGAATCGGTCGGTAGTGAAAAGTTGCACCGGGTTCAGTAGGATAAACAGAGCCAACAGCCGCCTTGACCTTCAAATTCGTCCATTGCGTCATAAGGTGGCAATTTTGAGACTCCGTGATAGCATCCACAGGATAGCTGGCAGGAGCCATCAAGGCATGCTCCGGCTGAAGCAGCTCAGTGGAAGCCACGCTGCTTCTGCGCTGAGATGGCGGGGTAGCTTCGGGGGAGGCTTAGACAGTACATTTTCTGCGATTTGCTTCTCGTTCCTCTATCGCGTCTACCCTTGCTTGCAGCGCCTGCATTTGGGTCCGCTGCACTTTTTTCCTCCTCTCATGGGATTTTTAACCGCCTGCGTCCGGAAACCCAACCTTCCACGGAATGGAGCCTGGCGTGCCTCGTGTCCGTCCAGGGTGCTCAGGATTCCCGAGGGCCATTGTGAGCTCGTCGTTCTCTCTGTCTGGAAAGAACTTCTCTTGCTGCGTTGCTTCGATATACTGCTTAAGCTTCCTGACTGGTATGTCCATTTGATCATTCGTCCAAATGCACTTCCCTGTTACAGGGTCCAAGGTTCCGCCAGCCCCGAAGAACCAAGTCCGGCAACAGTCTGGCCAGCTAATTGTCTCTGGTTCGATTCCTTTATCAACCAGATCATTCTCAGTCTTGGCCCACTTAGGCCGGTCTACGAGGTAGCCACCTCACCCCGTGCGATGGTGAAGCATCTTCTTCGCAGCATTTTGCTTGTTTGTCGCCGACATCTTCTTACTCTTTTCCGATGTCTTGTGGGCCACAAATGCGGGCCAGTGATCTCTGATCTTCTCATATCTGCCCTTGAATTCTGGTGTCTCATTATTTTCGACAAACTTATTCATCTCTTTCTTCCACCTCCTGGATAGTTCTACCATCCTCTTAAGAGCAAAAGACTTGATTAATCGCTCTTTAACTGGGTTCTCTGGATTATCCTCTGGCGGTAGGGTGAAATTTGACTTCAGCTCAGTCCAAAGATTATTTTTCTGCATATCATTGACATAAGACACCTCAGGGTCTTCTGTAGCCGGCTTAAACCATTGCTAGATGCTTATCGGGATCTTGTCCCTAACCAGAACCCCGCACTGAGCAACAAATGCGCTCTTTGTCCGGAGGGGTTCAATCGGTTGGCCGTCGGGCGCGATTGCTATGATCTCAAACTTTTCATCCGAACTCAACTTTTTCTTCGGGCCTCGTCTCTTTACCGAAGTTGTGCTCGATCTGGAGGGCTAGAAAAAAGAACAAAGACTTAATTAATATGTGTACATACCAAAACAATGAATGCATCAATCAGCTAGTCAGCACAGGCTTAACTAATATATATACCTGGCCGGACTCGGTTCGGTCACCGGAGCCGTCATCACGGTCTCCTTCTTGCACCGGCATTGGGTCACCGGAGCCGTCCTCATGTTCTTCTTCTTGCACCGGCATTAGGTCACCGTAGCCAGCTTGTTCACCCTCTCCTTCCAGACCATCGGTATCGTTGAGAAACAACGAGACGGCATCACTTCCTTCTGCGATTATGTCCCTCAACAACGCTTCTTTTGCTTCGTCTAGGGCGGTGTCCATAGTTTCTACAAATATTTACAACATGGCAATTATTATTCAAACATGACAGATGGATATATTAGTGCCAAACGTAGAACTAGCTACCTAATCATAGTAAGGAATCATATATATTAATTAGTGGCCTCGACCCCCCCCCCACGTGTTGAAGCTATCGGGAGGGGGTATATATCGACAACGACGACACTACATCTATATGTCCCTCGACGACCCTCGTTCCCGATAAAAAAAGAGGAAGAAGAAGAAAAAAAAGAGGAGAAGAAAGAATAGAGAAGAAAGAACTCCTCTATTCTTTATTCTCCTCTTTTTTTTCTTCTTCCTCTTCTTTTTTTATCCTGTTCTTCCTCTCTTGTTCGAGAGGATCGTCGAGGGGTCAGAAGGTTGCCTAGTGTCAAAGGATTCAACAAAACCATGTCTTCATCATTAGGCGAAAGTAACTGTGCATGATGGTATGAAGCTCTCCAAAGTTATTTTGGAACGGAGTCCCAGATAAGATAATTCGCTTTTTGGTACAAAGTTCAGCAACACCTTCCAAATATCGTTATTTGGAAGGCCTTTGCTGAAATTCATACAAAAAGGCAAATTATCCTATCCGGGACACCATTTCAAAATAACATTGGAGGACTTCGTCATGCCCTGGTTACTTCCGGCAAATGATGAAGCCATGGATTTCTTCAATACTTTGACACTAGGAAACCTCTCTCGACCCCTCGGCGATCCTCGACCCCTCGAACCCTCGACGACCCTGGAACCCTCGACCCTCGATCCCTAGACCCTATAGAACCCTCGAACCCTCGACCCTGAAACCCTCGACCCTTGAACCCTTAACGACCCTCGACCCTCTACCCGATGATACTTGCTATTTAGGGTTCCATCGACCCCTCGGCGACCCTCGACACCCTCGTTCCCGATGAAAAAAAGAAGAGTAAGAATAAGAAAAAAAGAGGAGAAGAAAGAATAGAGGAGAAGAAGTTCTTCTCATCTATTCTTTCTTCTCCTCTTTTTATTCTTCTTCTTCCTCTTCTTTTTTTCCTCTTCTTCCTCTCCTCTTCTTCTCCCTCTTCCCCGCCTCTCTCATGAATGTTCGCCGTCCCCCCCCCCTCGACCCCTCGACGACCCTTGTTCCCGATAAAAAAAGAAGAGGAAGAAGAAGAAGAAAAAAGAAGAGAAGAAAGAATAGAGGAGAAGAACTTCTTCTCCTCTTTTTATTCTTCTTCTTCCTCTTCTTTTTTTATCCTCTTCTTCCTCTCCTCTTCTTCTCCCTCTTCTTCCCCTTCTTCCCCGCCTCTCTCATGAATGTCCGACGTTCTTGACCCTCGACCCCCTAAACTAGTTCTCGACCCTCGACCCCCTAAACTAGTTCTCGACCCTCGACCCCCTAAACTAGTTCTCGACCCTCAACCCCCTTAATATAATTTTTTCTTCTTCTTCTTCTTTTTCCTTATTCCTAGATACATAAAAAATTTCTACAAATGAAAATAACCTAAAAAAATCATATGATCATCTATGAACAAAAAAACATCATTTGATCATCTATCATCTATGAACAAAAAACTCATCATATATATGAAAAAACAATACATCCACATACATATATCACTGGATATTCCATACATCAACATACATCCATATATTTAGAAAAACAATATGCATACATCATATCCATATATGAACAAAATCATCATATCCATATACGCACAAAATCATCTGCGGTGGCGGGACAGCGGTGACGACAGCAGCGAGACAGCGACAACAAAATCCATATATGCCCTCTGGTATGGGCGACGACAGCGGCGGCGGGACATGGCGGTGGGACAGGGCAGCGACGGTGACGGCGGCGACGGCGCTAACGTGTGCGTGCGGGGACGGCGATGAGAAGGAAAGGGGAAGAGGCAGGGGCTCACCGCGCGAGCCCGGGGACGACGGCGAGCACGAGGGCGGCGCGAGCTCAGGGCGGCGCGAGATCGAGGGTGGCGACGGGGCAGGGTGCGGCGACAGGGCAGGGGGCGTCGACAGGGCAGGGCGCGGCGACGGCGACGACGAGCGCACGGCGATGGGGCAGGGTGTGGCGACGGCAAGCGCGCGGGGATGGGGCAGGGCGCGGCGACGGTGACGACGAGGAGGAGCAGGTTGATGGCGTCGGCGAAGGGGAATGGGAGAAGTTGGCGAAAATTTTGCAAGTGTGGGCTTATATAGCCACACCTTTGGTCCCGGTTCGTGCCACGAACCGGGACAAATGCCTACCTATGGTCCCGGTTCGTGCCACCAACCGGGACCAAAGGCCAATTTTCAGCAGCCCAAAGGGCGGGAAGCGGCGGCCTTTGGTCCCGGTTGGTGGCACCAACCGGGACTAAAGGGGGCATTGGTCACGGTTGGTGACACGAACCGTGACCAATGCCCCCTTTAGTCCCGGTTGGTGCCACCAACCAGGACCAATGGCCTTGTGCTGCCCTGCGCCCAAAAGTTTAGTCCCACCTCGCTAGTTGAGAGGGTTCGGGAGTGGTTTATAAGCGCTGCTGTGCCCACCCTGCCGAGCTCCTCTCGAATGCAGGCTTTCGGGCCTAATATGTCACTGCAATGCCTGTGGGCCTACTGGGCCTGCTGCGGGCCTGAATCCTGGCCCATGGTAGGGTTTCTAGTCGTATTCAGGCCGTGGTGGCCCAGTAGGTGGCATTTTTTTTGTTTTTTTGTTGCTTTATTTATTTTTCTTTTGTTTTTTGCTTTATTTTTTAATTCTTTATGCTTTTAGTTTTAAAAAAAATTATAAACTTTCTGTTAGTGCCATTAGTTTTCAAATTTGAAAACACTTTTTTAGTTTTTTAGTTTTCTTTGTTGCTTTATTTATTTTATTTTGTGATTAACTTTACTATAAAAATAGTTTTTTCCTGTTTTTTTGATTTGTTTTTTGCATTATTTATTTTCTTTTGTTTTTTGCTTTAATTTTTAATTCTGTTTGCTTTTAGGTTAGCAAAATTATAAACTTTCAGTTAGTGCCATTAGTTTTAGAAAAATTATAAACTTTATGTTAGTGCCATTAGTTTTCAAATTTGAAAACACTTTTTAAGTTTTTTTGTTTTCTTTGTTGCTTTATTTATTTTATTTTGTGATTAACTTTACAATAAAAATAGTTTTTTCCTATTTTTTTGATTTTTTTTTGCATTATTTATTTTCTTTTGTTTTTTGCTTTAATTTTTAATGCTGTTTGCTTTTAGTTTAGCAAAATTATAAACTTTCAGTTAGTGCCATTAGTTTTAGAAAAATTATAAACTTTCTGCTAGTGCCATTAGTTTTCAAATTTGAAAACACTTTTTTAGTTTTTTTTTTGTTTTCTTTGTTGCTTTATTTATTTTATTTTGTGATTAACTTTACTATAAAAATAGTTTTTTCCTGTTTTTTGATTTGGTTTTTTGCATTATTTATTTTCTTTTGTTTTTTGCTTTAATTTTAAATTTTGTTTGCTTTTAGGTTAGCAAAATTATAAACTTTCACTTAGTGCCATTAGTTTTAGAAAAATTATAAACTTTCTGTTAGTGCCATTAGTTTTCAAATTTGAAAACACTTTTTTAGTTTTTTTGTTTTCTTTGTTGCTTTATTTATTTTATTTTGTGATTAACTTCACTATAAAAATAGTTTTTTCCTATTTTTTTGATTTGTTTTTTGCATTATTTATTTTCTTTTGTTTTTTGCTTTAATTTTTAATTCTGTTTGCTTTTAGGTTAGCAAAATTATAAACTTTCAGTTAGTGCCATTAGTTTTAGAAAAATTATAAACTTTCTGTTAGTGCCATTAGTTTTCAAATTTGAAAACACTTTTTTATTTTTTTGTTTTCTTTGTTGCTTTATTTATTTTATTTTGTGATTAAATTTACTATAAAAATAGTTTTTTCCTGTTTTTTTATTTGTTTTTTGCATTATTTATTTTCTTTTGTTTTTTGGTTTAATTTTTAATTCTGTTTGCTTTTAGGTTAGCAAAATTATAAACTTTCTGTTAGTGCCATTAGTTTTAGAAAAATTATAAACTTTCTGTTAGTGCCATTAGTTTTCAAATTTGAAAACACTTTTTGTGATTAACTTACTAAAAAAACGAGAATAGATGTGCTTATAGAGAAAACTTGATGCACTTCGTGTACAAAATGGACAATCACTTTCAAATGAACTCTGAAAAAGTTGAAAGTTGGGATGGTATCATAATTTCACCCACATAGCATGTGCATGTACAAAACGGACAATGGTAGCATGTTCGTGTGTTACAAAGCTGGCATGGTATCATCATAATAGTTGCGGGAGAAAGTCTTCACTTTTCCTTCGCTTGTGTCATTTGCTTATTGCGCCGTAACCATGGATAATCTTCATTGTTTATCAGGATGCTTGGGTCAGCCTTGACATTGAAGGGAGGAATTTCATGAAACTTTTCATAATCTTCAGACATGTCTGTCTTGCCGTCCACTCCCAGGATGTCCCTTTTTCCTGAAAGAACTATGTGGCGCTTTGGCTCATCGTATGATGTATTCGCTTCCTTATCTTTTCTTTTTCTCAGTTTGGTAGACATGTCCTTCACATAGATAACCTGTGCCACATCATTGGCTAGGACGAACGGTTCGTCAGTGTACCCAAGATTTTTCAGATCCACTGTTGTCATTCCGTACTGTGGGTCTACCTGTACCCCGCCGCCTAACAGATTGACCCATTTGCACTTAAACAAAGGGACCTTAAAATCAGGTCCGTAGTCAAGTTCCCATATGTCCACTATGTAACCATAATATGTGTCCTTTCCGCTCTCGATTGCTGCATCAAAGCGGACACCGCTGTTTTGGTGGGTGCTCTTTTGATCTTGGGCGATCGTGTAAAATGTATTCCCATTTATCTCGTATCCTTTGTAAGTCAATACAGTCAAAGATGGTCTCGTGGACAACAAGTACAACTCATCACAAACAGTGTTGTCACCTCTGAGACGTGTTTCCAACCAACTGCTGAAAGTCCTGATGTGTTCACATGTAATCCAGTCGTCGCACTGCTCCGGGTGTTTGGAGCGCAGACTGTTCTTGTGTTCATCGACATACGGGGTCACCAAGGTAGAGTTCTATAGAACTGTGTAGTTTGCTTGAGACCAAGAATATCCGTCCCTGCATATTATTGAGTCTCTTCCAAGAGTGCCATTTCCAGTCAGTCTCCCCTCATACCGCGATTTAGGGAGACCTATCTTGTTAAGGCCAGGAATGAAGTCAACACAAAACCCGATAACATCCTCTGTTTGATGGCCCATGGAGATGCTTCCTTCTGGCCTAGTGCGGTTACAGACATATTTCTTTAGGACTCCCATGAACCTCTCAAAGGGGAACATATTGTGTAGAAATACGGGCCCCAGGATGACAATCTCGTCGACTAGATGAACTAGGACGTGCGTCATGATATTGAAGAAGGATGGTGGGAACACCTGCTCAAAACTGACAAGACATTGCGCCACATCACTCCTTAGCCTTGGTACGATTTCTGGATCGATCACCTTCTGAGAGATTGCATTAAGGAATGCACATAGCTTCACAATGGCTAATCGGACGTTTTCCGGTAGAAGCCCCCTCAATGCAACCGGAAGCCGTTGCGTCATAATCACGTGGCAGTCATGAGACTTTAGGTTCTGAAACTTTTTCTCTGGCATATTTATTATTCCCTTTATATTCGACGAGAAGCCAGACGTGACCTTCATACTGAGCAGGCATTCAAAGAAGATTTATTTCTCTTCTTTCGTAAGAGCGTAGCTGGCAGGACCTTTATACTGCTTCGGAGGCATGCCGTCTTTTTCGTGCAAACGTTGCAGGTCCTCCCGTGCCTCAGGTGTATTTTTTTCTTCCCATACACGCCCAAGAAGCCTAGCTGGTTCATGCAAAGGTTCTTCGTCACATGCATCACGTCGATTGAGGAGCAGACCTCTAGGTCTTTCCAGTAGGGTAGGTCCCAAAATATAGATTTCTTCTTCCACATGGGTGCGTGTCCCTCAGCGTCATTCGGAATAGCTAGTCCACCGGGACCCTTTCCAAAGATTACGTAGTGTAAATCATTGACCATAGCAAGCACGTGATCACCGGTGCGCATGGCGGGCTTCTTCCCGTGATCTGCCTCGCCTTTGAAATGCTTGCCTTTCTTTCGACATTGATGGTTGGTCGGAAGAAATCGACGATGTCCCAGGTACACATTCTTCCTGCATTTGTCCAGGTATATACTTTCGGTGTCATCTAAACAGTGCGTGCATGCGTGGTATCCTTTGTTTGTCTGTCCTGAAAGGTTACTGAGAGCGGGCCAATCGTTGATGGTCACGAACAGCAACGCCTTAAGGTTAAATTCCTCCTGTCTGTGCTCATCCCACGTACGTACACCGTTTTCATTCCACAGCTATAAAAGTTCTTCAACTAATGGCCTTAGGTACACATCAATTTCGTTGCCGGGTTGCTTAGGGCCTTGGATGAGAACTGGCATCATAATGAACTTCTGCTTCATGCACATCCAAGGAGGAAGGTTATACATACATAGAGTCACGGGCCAGGTGCTGTGATTGCCTTCTTCTTGTCAATTTCTTGTTCTCCTGCTTCTTTATTTTGTGCGCACAGATTCATCTACCTGCAACATGTAGTCTGTTGCCTTATGAGAATTTTGCACACAGATTCATCTGCATGCAACATCTAGTCCGTTGTCTTGTCAATTTCTTGTTTTCTCCTACTTCTTTAGTTTGTACACACAATTTCATCTGCATGGGCGATGAACAATTCATTGATACATGTTTATTCTTGATTGTTGATGCAGTTGTTTAGATGAATATTTCAAGAGCGTAAATTTATATTGTTAATTCGCACATACTCCCTCTGCAAGGAAATATAACAACTTTTCGTTCACTGCTTTAGTGATTTCTTTACAGAGGGAGTACTTGTTTAGTTTAAATTGTTCATGCACTTGTTTACATAAACTTTCAATAGCGCCAGAATTCCTATACTATCTACCGTCATATTCATCTCGGCTTATTGTTATCATGCCTCGTGGTCCAACACAAATGGCGGTCGTGGTCCAGTTATGCGTTGGCATCTACGTCCTCGTGTACCACATAAGCGATGCTGATGAGCACTACGGCCTGCTTGCCACCTTCCTGCTCGACGAGGAGTACACCTTTGTTGGGGTGGACATTGAGAATGATAAGAAAAAACTCAAGCATGTTGGTCTGGTGGCACAAAACTTTGTGGATATCCAGAATATGTGGAGAGTGCCTGATCCAGTGACGATTAAGACAAAGTATGGCTTGGCTGACTATGCTGGTTCCATCATCCACCACAGCTACAACAAGATGAAGGACGCTCTCACAGAAGATGACCACCATATATGGGCAGAAGCGCCCTTGCCCTTGAAGAACATCTATTATGCTTCCATGGACGCGTATGCCACCTACGACGTATACAGGCGGTTGGTGAACTTACAGAAGGGGTTCGATAGTCAGCGCCAGCATCTCGCCAAACCATCTAGGCGGTCAAAGAAGTCCGGAAGGAAGAATGAATCAACATAAAATGTTTCTTCTATTTATCTAGCTGATAGTCTGTAAACTTTATTATACTGCTAGTAAGTCGTAAGTTCAAATTTCCTGCAAGTTGAATCATCCTTTATTCTAGCTGTCTTGCCTAATTTGATCCACGTTCACGAGATATTATACTTAAGGCGTTTATTTTGTTTCGGTTTCGCTAGCTATGATACAGGATGCGATAGCCATTTTTACCAAAAGATTATTTCAGATTTATAATGAATACACAGAATGCGATAGCCATTTTTTCCAAAAGATTATTTCAGATTTATAATGAATACTGTTCTCAACTGGGTTTGAATAGAGAAATTTTATTTTTTAATTGCATAGAGAAAGTTCATTTTTTTAATCAAAAGAAGGGTCGCCCCCTCTGATTTTCCATTAACAGAAAACACATGGTCTTTCAAGCCCTTGATACAAACTACAGCTAGAAACTAAAGTAATCAACTAGCAACACAAATCATACATGGTAGCAAGCCCAGCCAGACTTAACATGAAGGTCCAAAAAATAAAACTACGGTAGAGATGCGCAGGCGACACCGCAGTACCCTGTGACTCCACACTTGCGATGAATTGTACAATTCACCTGCTACATGCTCTAGCATGCGCATATAGACCATCATCACCTATTGGCTCCCAACATTAGCACCTCTTTGTTTACCACCTTCATTTGCAATATAGACCATCCCATGATCCACAAGAAAATTAGCTAAACAAGAATCATAAGATCACTATACCATTTATTTTGTAATCTCACATTATTCCTGTTGGGGAACGTAGCAATAATTCAAAATTATTCTACGTGTCACCAAGATCAATCTAGGAGATACTAGCAACGAGAGAGAGGGAGTGCATCTTCATACCCTTGAAGATCGCTAAGCGGAAGCGTTGCAAGAACGTGGTTGGTGGAGTCGTACACACAGCGATTCAGATCGCGGTCGATTCCGATCTAAGCGCCGAACAACGGTGCCTCCGCGTTCAACACACGTACAGCCCGGTGACGTCTCCCGCGCCTTGATCCAGCAAGGAGAGAGGGAGAGGTTAGGGAAGACTCTGTCCAGCAGCAGCACGGCGGCGTGGTGGTGGTGGAGGAGCGCGGTACTCCAGCAGGGCTTCGCCAAGCACTACGAGAGACGAGGAGGGAGAGAGGTAGGCTGCGCCTTGATCAAGGGTATGGCCACCCTCCCACCCCTCCACTATTTATATGTGGGGAGAGAAGGAGCCGGCCCCCCTAGATCCCATCTAGGGTTGGGGGCGGTGGCCAAGGGGGGGAGGAGTGCCTCCCAAGTCAAGTGGAGGCCCTACCCCTTAGGGTTTCCCCTCTCCCATGCGCATGGGCCTTGGGGGGGCTGGTGCCCCTGGCCCATTAAGGCTAGGGAGCCCCCCTACAACCCATGCTACTGTATTGGACGTGGTGGAACATTTTCCGGACCTCCGGACCCCTCCGGAATCCTCCGGAACCTTCCGGAAGCTTCCCGGTACAATACCGGAAAAACCAAACTTTTCCTGGAACCCGAACAATAACTTTCCATATATATAACTTTACCTCCGGACCATTCCGGAACTCCTCGTGACGTCTGAGATCTCATCCGGGACTCCGAACAACATTCGGTAATCGCATACAAGTCTTCCTAATAACCCTAGCGTCATCGAACCTTAAGTGTGTAGACCCTACGGGTTCGGGAACCATGCAGACATGACCGAGACATCTCTCTGGTCAATAACCAACAGTGAGATCTGGATACCCATGTTGGCTCCCACATGTTCAACGATGATCTCATCGGATGAACCACGATGTCAAGGATTCAGTCAATCCCGTATAAAATTCCCTTTGTCTATCAGTACGATACTTGCCCGAGATTCGATCGTCGGTATCCCGATACCTCGTTCAATCTCGTTACCTGCAAGTCTCTTTACTCATTCCGTAACACATCATCCCATGATCAACTCCTTGGTCACATTGTGCACATTATGATGATGTCCTACCGAGTGGGCCTAGAGATACCTCTCCGTTACACGGAGTGACAAATCCCAGTCTCGATTCGTGCCAACCCAACAGATACTTTCGGAGATACCCGTAGTGCACCTTTATAGCCACCCAGTTACGTTGTGACGTTTGGTACACCCAAAGCATTCCTACGGTATCCGGGAGTTGCACAATCTCATGGTCTAAGGAAATGATACTTGACATTAGAAAAGCTTTAGCATACGAACTGCACGATCTTGTGCTAGGCTTAGGATTGGGTCTTGTCCATCACATCATTCTCCTAATGATGTGATCCTGTCATCAACGACATCCAATCTCCATGGTCAGGAAACCGTAACCATCTATCGATCAACGAGCTAGTCAACTAGAGGCTTACTAGGGACATGGTGTTGTCTATGTATCCACACATGTATCTGAGTTTACTATCAATACAATTCTAGCATGGATAATAAACGATTATCATGAACAAGGAAATATAATAATAACTAATTTATTATTGCCTCTAGGGCATATTTCCAACAGTCTCCCACTTGCACTAGAGTCAATAATCCAGTTCACATCGCTATGTGATTAACACTCAAGGTCACATCCCCATGTGACTAACACCCAAAGAGTTTACTAGAGTCAATAATCTAGTTCACATTACCATGTGATTAACACTCAATGAGTTCTGGGTTTGATCATGTTATGCTTGTGAGAGATGTTATAGTCAACGGGTCTGAACCTTTCAGATCCGTGTGTGCTTTACAAATCTCTATGTCATCTTGTATATGCAGCTACCACGCTCTATTTGGAGCTATTCCAAATAACTGTTCTACTATATGAATCCAGTTTACTACTCAGAATCATCCAGATTAGTGTCAAAGATTGCATCGTCGTAACCCTTTACGACGAACTCTTTTACCACCTCCATAATCGAGAAAATTCCTTAGTCCACTAGTTACTAAGGATAACCTGGACCGTTGTCCTGTGATCAATTCCTAGATCACACTTGTACCCCTTGACTGACTCATGGCTTGGCACACTTCAGGTGCGGTACACAACACAGCATACTTTAGAGCCTACGTCTAAAGCATAGGGGACGACCTTTGTCCTTTCTCTCTATTCTGCCGTGGTCAGGTCTTGAGTTTTACTCAATACTCATACCTTATAACACAGCCAAGAACTCCTTCTTTGCCGATCTATTTTTGAACTCCTTCAAAATTCTATCATGGTATGTGTTCATTTGAAAGTACTATTGAGCCATTTTGATCTATCCTTATAGATCTTGATGCTCAATGTTCAAGTAGCTTAATCCAGATTTTCCATTGAAAAACACTTTTCAAATAACCCTGCATGCTTTCCAGAAATTCTACATCATTTCTGATCAACAATATGTTAACAACATATACTCATCAAAAATTCTATAGTGCTCCCACTCACTTCTTTGGAAATACAAGCTTCTCATAAACTTTGTATAAACCCAAAATCTTTGATCATCTCATCAAAGCGTACATTCCAACTCCGAGATGCTTACTCCAGTCCTTAGAAGGATTGCTGGAGCTTTGCATACTTGTTAGAATCTTTTAGGATTGACAAAACCTTCTGGTTGTATCACATACAACCTTTCCTCAAGAAAAATGCCGAGGAAACAATGTTTTTTACATCCTATCTGCAAGATTTCATAAATAATGCAGTAACTGCTAACATAATTCCAACAGACTCTTAGCATCGCTACGAGTGAGAAAGTCTCATCGTAGTCAACTCCTTGAACTTGTCGGGAAACATCTTAACGACAAGTCGAGCTTTCTTAATGGTGACACTTACCATCATTGTCTGTCTTCCTTTTAAAATCCATCTGCACCCAACAGCCTTACGACCATCAAGTGGTTCTTTCAAAGTCTATATTTTCTTTTATACATGGATCCTCTCTCGGATTTTATGGCCTCGAGCCATTCTTCGAAATCTGGGCCCACCATCACTTCTCCATAGATCGTAGGTTCATTGTTGTCTAGCAACATGACTTCCAAGACAGGACTACATACCACTCTGAAGTAGTATGCATCCTTGTCGACCTATGAGGTTTGGTAGTGACTTGATCCGAAGTTTCATGATCACTATCATAAGCTTCCACTTCAATTGGTGTAGGTGCCACAGGAACAACTTCCTGTGCCCTGCTACACACTAGTTGAAGTGACGGTTCAATAACCTCATCAAGTCTCCACCATCCTCCCACTCAATTCTTTCGAGAGAAACTTTTCCTCGAGAAAGGACCCGTTTCTAGAAACAATCACTTTTGCTTCCGGATCTAAAATAGGAGGTATACCCAACTATTTTGGGGTATTCTATGAAGATGCATTTATCCGCTTTGGGTTCGATCTTATCACCCTGAAACTTTTTCACATAAGCATCGCAGCCCCAAACTTTTAAGAAACGATAGCTTAGGTTTCTCTAAACCATAGTTCATACGGTGTCGTCTCAACGGAATTGTGTGTTGCCCTATTTAAAGTGAGTGCGGTTCTCTCTAATGCCTAACCCATAAACGATAGTGGTAATTCGATAAGAGACATCATGGTATGCACCATATCCAATAGGGTGCAGTTGTGATGTTCGGACACACCATCACACTATGGTGGTCCAGGCGGTATTAGTTGTGAAACAATTTCCACAATGTCTTAATTGTGTGCCAAACTCGTAACTCAGATATTCATCTCTATGATCATATCATAGACATTTTATCAACTTGTCACGACGATCTTCAACTTCACTCTGAAATTACTTAAACCTTTCAATAATTCAGACTTGTGTTTCATCAAGTAAATATACTCAGCATCTACTCAAATCATCTGTGAAGTAAGAACATAACGATATCCATTGTGTGCCTCTGCACTCATTGGACTGCACACATCAAAATGTATTACTTCCAACAAGTTGCTTTCTTGTTCCATCTTACTGAAAACGAGGCCTTTCAGTCATCTTGCCCATGTGGTATGATTTGCATGTCTCAAGTGATTCAAAATCAAGTGAGTCCAAATGATCCATCTGCATGGAGTTTCTTCATGCATATCTACCAATAGACATGGTTCACATGTCTCAATCTTTTCAAAAATGAGTGAGTCCAAAGATCCATCAACATGGAGCTTCTTCATGCATTTTATACCAACATGACTCAAATGGCAGTGCCACAAGTACGTGGTACTATCATTACTATCTTATATCTTTAGGCATGAACATGTGTATCACTACGATCGAGATTCAATAAACCATTCATTTTAGGTGCAAGACCATTGAAGGTATTATTCAAATAAACAGAGTAACCATTATTCTCCTTAAATGAATAACCGTGTGGCGATAAACATAATCCAATCATGTCTATGCTCAACGCAAACACCAAATAACAATTATTTCGGTTTAACACCAATCCCGATGGTAGAGGGAGCGTGCGATGTTTGATCACATCAACCTTGGAAACACATATCATCATCTCACCTTTAGCTAGTCTCTGGAGCCTTTTATTTCGAGTTACTAACGCTTAGCAACTGAACCGGTATTTATTACCCTGGTGCTACTAGGAGTACTAGTAAAGTACATAATAATATGACGTATATCCAAAATACTTCTGTCGACCTTGCCAGCCTTCTCATCTACCAAGTATATAGGGTAGTTCTGCTTCAGTGACCGTTCCCCTCATTATAGAAGCACTTAGTCTCAGGTTTGGTTCAACGTTGGGTTTCTTCACTAGAGCAGCAACTAATTTGCCGTCTCATGAAATATCCCTTCTTTCCCTTTCCCTTCTCGAAACTAGTGGTTTAACCATCAACAATTGATGCTCCTACTTGATTTCTACTTTGGCGGTGTCAAACATCGCGAGTTGCTCAAGGATCATCATGTCTATCCCTGATATGTTATAGTTCATCACGAAGCTCCAATAGCTTGGTGGCAATGACTATGGAGAACTATCACTATCTCATCTGGAAGATTAACTCCCACTCGATTCAAGCGATTCTAGTACTCAGACAATCTGAGCACATGCTCAACGATTGAGCTTTTCTCCCTTAGTTTGCAGGCTTAAGAAACTTGTCAGAGGTCTCATACCTCTTGATGTGGGCACTAGTCTGAAATCCCAATTTCAGTCTTTGGAACATCTCATATGTTCTGCGACGTTTCAAAAACGTCTTTGGTGCCACAATTCTAAACTGTTAGTATTATGCATTGAACTATCATGTAGTCATCAAAACGTGTATGTCAGATGTTTCCCAACATCTACAGACGACGCTCGAGGTTCATCACACTGAGCGGTGCATTAAGGATATAACCCTTCTGTGCAGCAATGAGGACAATCCTCAGTTCACGGACCCAGTCCGCATAATTGCTACTGTCAACTCTCAACTAAATTTTCTCTAGGAACATATCTAAAACAGTAGAACCAAATCGTGAGCTACGACATAATTTGCAAAGACCTTTTGACTATGTTCATGATAATTAAGTTCATCTAATCAATTTATTCAATGAACTCCCACTTAGATAGACATCCCTCTAGTCATCTAAGTGATACATGATCCCAGTCAACTAGGCCGTGTCCGATCATCACGTGAGACGGAGTAGTCATCATTGGTGAACATCTTCATGTTGATCGTATCCACTATACGACTCATGTTCGACCTTTCGATCTTCCGTGTTCTGAGGCCATGTCTGTACATGCTAGGCTCGTCAAGTTAACCTAAGTGTATTGCGTGTGTAAATCTGGCTTACACCTGTTGTATGCGAATGTTAGAACCTATCACAACCAATCATCACGTGGTGCTTCAGAACAACGGACCTTAGCAACGGTGCACAGTTAGGGGGAACACTTTCTTGAAATTATTGCGAGGGATCATCTTATTTATGCTACCGTCATTCTAAGCAAATAAGATGTAAACATGACAAACATCACATGCAAATCATAAAGTGACATGATATGGCCAATATCATCTTGCGCCTTTGATCTCCATCCTCGAGGCGCAGCATGAACACCATCGTCACCGGCATGACACCATGATCTCCATCATCATGATCTCCATCATCGTGTCTTCATGAAGTTGCCTCGCCAACTATTACTTCTACTACTATGGCTAACGGTTAGCAATAAAGTAAAGTAATTACATGGCGTTTTCATTGACACGCAGGTCATAAATAAATTAAGACAACTCCTATGGCTCCTGCCGGTTGTCATACTCATCGACATGCAAGTCGTGATTCCTATTACAAGAACATGATCAATCTCATACATCACATATATCATTCATCACATCCTTTTGGCCATATCACATCACATAACATACCTTGCAAAAATAAGTTAGACGTCCTCTAATTGTTGTTGCATGTTTTACGTGGCTGCTATGGGTTTCTATCAAGAACGTTTCTTACCTACGCAAAACCACAACGGTGATATGCCAATTGCTATTTACCCTTCATAAGGACCCTTTTCATCGAATCCGATCCGACTAAAGTGGGAGAGACAGACACCCGCCAGCCACCTTATGCATCAAGTGCATGTCAGTCGGTGGAACCTGTGTCACGTAAGTGTACATGTAAGGTCGGTCCGGGCCGCTTCATCCCACAATGCCGCCGAATCAAGATAATACTAGTAACGGCAAGCAAGTTGAACAAATCATCGCCCACAACTACTTTGTGTTCTACTCGTGCATAGAATCTACGCATAGACCTAGCTCATGATGCCACTGTAGGGGAACGTAGCAATAATTCAAAATTCTTCTACGTGTCACCAAGATCAATCTAGGAGATACTAGCAACGAGAGAGAGGGAGTGCATCTTCATACCCTTGAAGATCGCTAAGCGGAAGCGTTGCAAGAAAGCGGTTGGTGGAGTCGTACACGCAGCGATTCGGATCGCGGTCGATTCCGATCTAAGCGCCGAACAACGGCGTCTCCGCGTTCAACACATGTATAGCCCGGTGAAGTCTCCCATGCCTTGATCCAGCAAGGAGAGAGGGAGAGGTTGGGGAAGACTCCGTCCAGCAGCAGCACGACGGCGTGGTGGTGGTGGAGGAGCGCGGTACTCCAGCAGGGCTTCGCCAAGCACTACGACAGACGAGGAGGGAGAGAGGTAGGGCTGCGCCTTGATCAAGGGTATGGCCGCCCTCCCACCCCTCCACTATTTATAGGTGGGGAGAGAGGGGTCCGGCCCCCCTAGATCCCATCTAGGGTTGGGGGCGGCGGCCAAGGGGGGGAGGAGTGCCTCCCAAGTCAAGTGGAGGCCCTCCCCCTTAGGGTTTCCCCTCTCCCATGCGCATGGGCCTTGGGGGGCTGGTGCCCCTGGCCCATTAAGGCTAGGGAGCCCCCCTACAGCCCATGCTACTGTATTGGACGTGGTGGAACATTTTCCGGACCTCCGGACCCCTCCGGAATCCTCCGGAACCTTCCGGAAGCTTCCCGGTACAATACCGGAAAAACCATACTTTTCCTGGAACCCGAACAATAACTTTACATATATAAATATTTACCTCCAAACCATTCCGGAACTCCTCGTGACGTCCGGGATCTCATCCGGGACTCCGAACAACATTCGGTAATCACATACAAGTCTTCCTAATAACCCTAGCGTCATCGAACCTTAAGTATGTAGACCCTACAGGTTCGGGAACCATGCCGACATGACCGAGACATCTCTCTGGTCAATAACCAACAACGGGATCTGGATACCCATGTTGGATCCCACATGTTCCATGATGATCTCATCGGATGAACCACGATGTCAAGGATTCAGTCAATCCCGTATAAAATTCCCTTTATCTATCGGTACGATACTTGCCCGAGATTCGATCGTCGATATCCCGATACTTCGTTCAATCTCGTTACCTGCAAGTCTCTTTACTCGTTCCGTAACACATCATCCCATGATCAACTCCTTGGTCACATTGTGCACATTATGATGATGTCCTACCGAGTGGGCCTAGAGATACCTCTCCGTTACACGGAGTGACAAATCCCAGTCTCGATTCGTGCCAACCCAACAGACACTTTCGGAGATACCCGTAGTGCACCTTTATAGCCACCCAGTTACGTTGTGACGTTTGGTACACCCAAAGCATTCCTACGGTATCCGGGAGTTGCACAATCTCATGGTCTAAGGAAATGATACTTGACATTAGAAAAGCTTTAGCATACGAACTGCACGATCTTGTGCTAGGCTTAGGATTGGGTCTTGTCCATCACATCATTCTCCTAATGATGTGATCCCGTCATCAACGACATCCAATGTCCATGGTCAGGAAACCGTAACCATCTATCGATCAACGAGCTAGTCAACTAGAGGCTTACTAGGGACATGGTGTTGTCTATGTATCCACACATGTATCTGAGTTTCCTATCAATACAATTCTAGCATGGATAATAAATGATTATAATGAACAAGGAAATAAAATAATAACTAATTTATTATTGCCTCTAGGGCATATTTCCAACAATTCCTGCATTGCCAAAGAGTCAAGAACACAACTGATGCCCTTCCCGCATCTCCTACGCAAACACTCATAGGTAGTTCTACCATCTTAACTCCATGATTTAAAATATTAATAAAAACCCCTTAACGATTCCATTTACATTACCATCGTTCATGATTATAGCCAGGGAAACAGCAGCCAATAAAGCAACCACTTGTGAAAGACCTATTTTGAGTCCTGAATAGGGCCGAATCCTAGCATTTACTCTAACTGCAACATGTCCTCCTCTCATAGTCATCATCACCCAAGAAATAATGAAGACGTAACCCCATAGATGCATAACTGCTATCAAAATAGTTTTCGCACTATACCTAGTGTAAAGGACACTCTTGCGTTGTCGTGCTACATTTGTGGCTCCTCGGTCAGCATGTTCGTAACCACCTCGATCTGAAGAACTTCACGGGTGGTGGTCTTGAAACCAAAAAGAATGGCTCTATGAACCTTTATGGTACATGAACGGGTGGTGCTACTCTTCACTGTCAACAAAATCACTCCATCCCTTGCCGAAGATGATGCGGCCATCATCACACTTGTGGTACTTGACCGGCATCAAACTGTCCTTGCACAGCTGAATGCCAGCAAGCCCATCTCCTAGTATCTCCCCATCTCCTGGGGTCTTCAGGGCGTCGACAACTTTCACCGGTAATCTCTGTATGCACCGTCATAGGAAGAAAAATTATCAAATATGTGAAGGAGCAGTAAACAAAAGGATCTTCAGCTACATCTACGTATATTATACAAGGATCTTCAGTTATGGGAAACAAAAGGATATGCAAAAACACACATCAGTGTATTCACTGGTTTCAGCTACAATAGCATATCATTAAACTTTCTCTCCATGAAAAAACAAAGAAAATTGCATACAAAATAGAAAATACTAGTAGACCAAAAACATACCATCGTCTTTCCCCCTATGTTCTGACTTGGTGAAGCGGTGGACAAAAAATGCACCTATATAACCTTTCTTCATCGCCAAAAGATCATGTAGGTTACGCTCCTCTTGCTTTGTAAGATTAATTCCCTTCGTTATGACAGCTAATTCTAGAGGATCTTTACGCTCTTCGTTTTGATCGCATGTCCTTGGCAGGTTGTAGCAGTACACCATAGGAATGTCTTCAGTCAAATCGAAGGAGACAAGGTCTCCTTCTCGCAGGTCGAAGTCTTCAACAAACCTGCACCAGTTTTCACCTCAGATGATCGCCCTTGAATTCCCTTTGTACACACCAAAATCATACATGATGCTTCCTCTCGCTTGAAAAAGCAATGAACTGTCTGGGATGGCGCTGAACTGGTGCCTTGCGTAGCATGGCATGATCTGTAGATGTAGAATTTAATTGATATTTATTTCCTACATATTGTTAATCTTCAAAGTAGAGGGGAACAAACATAGTACAAGTAAAATTGACATGATTATTTATACCAGAGCTGAAGTGTCCCCATCTAGCCTGATGGTAAATGTCAACCCATCTTCATTGGGCCTGTTGCAGTCCTGTCGATAGGTTATGCACACCACCTGTGTAAACAAAATAAAATGAAGAAAAGCAAAGGATGAGAATTTAAGAAAAGGGCTTATGCATGTAAAAACACTAGGCAATAATCATACAGTATAATCAACGAAGGTACTGCATCAGTAATCACAATCATACACTTGAACTATGCGGGTGGCTCGCCCTCCACTCCTCATAACCCCGCAACGCAGCGCGTGCCCGCCGCACCACAGCTTGTTCAGACATGTCCTTCTCTTCATCCTCGACCGGCAGCATGGGCTCACCCCGAGCATCAACGCGCGTCATTGGCCCCTCCTCCTCTGCAGCACAACTGAGGTAGTGTCTAAGACTGAGCAGTAATCTCTGAGAAAAGTCCTATGAAAACATAAATCCTACTACTGTTGTTACTCGGCCCACCCGAATGTACACACGCACACCTTCAACATACAGCCCATATACATACACCCGCATCCAATAATATGGTCCTTGAAAAAGAAAAGAAAATCTGTTCTGGACGGACGAAGGATCGTCAGGGTAACCAACTCAATTAGCCACTTGTCTGTCACGTTGGAGAAAATGAACTTACTTCACTTTTTCCTGGTACTACATAACCACACAAAATAAAGACTAAAATAATTCCTAAAAACTCTGATATATTGTACACCCTCACATTTATAATCTTTAAAATATGTACTAATTTGGGCAACAGAATTAAGAGTTTATTGTTATTTCCCTACAAAGATACAAATATTCGGATCAAAATTTCATATTCTGCACAAAAAAAACACTGCAGTAAATACTATTCTGAGAAATGTTTAGTTGACTTGCAATCTAGGACTACAGGTTAATGGCTGCCTTACTAAACCCAACCTAATTTTGGCCTAAAAAGGAATTTAATCCACTAGCCCAGCTTATAAGTTTTGAGCCCACCCTCTGGTTTCTTCCTGGATTCGCCACTGCACAAGGCCAATATTTTTTAAAGTTTTTAAAGGACTGTTTGCTGAAATTTGCTGCTATTGTGTTACGCATCTGCACTTGTTCATTGTTATGAAAACCCTGGAATACCGAAACCCTAAAAAAATACCCAGCTAGCCACCGATGTAGAAAACTTCCTTCAATATCTGCATCGCCTTCCACCTAACCTCCGATTTAAAAATCCTAACTATCTAATCTCTGACTTTGAAAACCATATCCAACTCCCGAAACGGCAACACAACAAGGAACAAAGAAGTCGAAGATTACAAGTTAGGGTTTCTCACTTCAACTAATCGCCGGTAGTCGCTAGGTGCTTGCTGACGGATTCCCAATCTCACTCCGCGCTCTTCTGCTCCAACCGTCGAGAGCGGCCAGGCGAGTAGGTGGTGGGGTCGCGGCGGGGTGGTTTGTGGGGAGGGTGGGGGTGAGGGGGCGGGGGTGTGTGCGCGATGGGGGTGATGACACGAACCCTATCCGTGTCAAGCACAGAAAATAACGGCCCATGGGTCCAATTCGTAAAGAAACAACCAAACAGGCCCACAGGCCGCTTACCAGTCACAAAGTAAAACCCTATGTTACTAATACAAAAAACACAAAGCAAAATCCTTTTGTCTAAAAAACAAAAACAAAGGAAAATCGTAGAAAAGAGGGAAATCCATTTTGGGTGAGTTCAACGTGAAGGTGATGGTGAGAGGCTCAAGGAGGAGTTTTGTGCGTTTACAAGACCTTTGTTTTAGAGAAAAAATGCACCTTACAATGTGAAATTATAAAATTGTTATTAATAAGTGCTGAAAATTCCTTATTTATAAAAAAAATTCTTTCCAGAAAAAACAAACTTCAACAATGGGGGTAGGTAATTGCGTCGCCTTTCTCCCCCCCCCCCTCGCATATTCGGGCCATTTACCACATTTCTATGGTTGTAACCTCGAAAGTTCAAGATCTTATGCGGCCACCATGAAATCATAGCAGGGAATGGGATGAGTGCCCCATGTTAAGCTCTTTGGTCCATATATGTGCCATATGCTACCAACGGGAGGCGTGGCCTCGAAGCCATTCTCTACGACTATGATGCCCGTCTGCTGTCATTATAATCAATGCAAATTCGTGAGGGGCTAAAAATTCACCGGACCGGGTGTGCTGCCATCGAGAGAGAATGCGTCCGGCCTGTGAAAGGAGTGCGGGGCCCGTTCCTTCATTTGCCTCAAATCTCGATGCCACGTGATGTTAGACCTAGTAACCAAGGCATGTCTCATGCATCGCACTCAAGTGGACCCACAACATGCATGCACACATGTCCACGTATGAGTCTAAACGGCGGGGATGCATGGTTCGGGGACTGGCGTAAGTGGTGTGAGTCCAGTTTGGATCTACCTACCAAGAGATAACGCATGAGTCTAAATGTCTACCAAGAGGATGCATGTCCACGTATGAGTCTAAACGTCTACGTGATGCTCCACACGTGGGTCTAGACGGCGGGTCTACATGTGCTTTGGATATAGCTACCAAAAGGTAACGCGTTCGGTTTGTGTCTAGGCGGTGCTTCACGGGGCCTGGCATGGTCTCGTCGTATGACCCATGAAGGGTGTGGCCAAACACCGAGAGCGGCATGCATAAGCCCTAACGCGGGCTATGTGGAAGGCATGCCGTATTGCATGCTGGATGTAGCCAATGGAGGGAACGGGTTCGGCATGCAGATGGAGTGTGGGGCCCATTCCTTCATTTTCCTCAAAATTCGTTGCCGCTTCATGTGGGCCCTATCCAAAAAGGCCTGTCCAGTGCATCACACACAGCTAGATTCACACCATGCATGCACACTTGCCACATAGACACCCACCGTAAACCTTTAGCCAAGTTGACCCACACCATCCATCCACCCTTGACCCCACCTCGGTTCGTTGGATCTCCGACGAGTCCCTTCCCTCGGTACGCCAAGCATGTTAAAATGACACACGGCTACAAGTCTTGCACACCAAGATTGGCGCATCATGCACTAGTGTCAACAAACATGTCCAGCTGAGCATCTTTGCCCATTATCTGGATCGAGGCGGCTAGCGGTGCATGTTGTCGGCCCGGTTGCCTACCGGTGCATGCTATGGGTAGACATGAATCGCATCACATCGGATCAAGATTCCCCTCTCTTGTACTGGACGTCGGAGCAACACACATGCATGGTAGAAGAATCTGCGTGGTTGATGTGGGAGCTTGGATGAGATGCCATGGGATAGGTGCATGCTAAAGTTCAAGATTTAGGAATTGATAACAAAATGAAAACGAAAATTCAATTGTTTGTGCTGGTGTACAACATGTATTAAGGAAAATGTGGAATATGACATGTTCACATGCATTTTGGCAACAAGTGCACTTTTGGAGGGGAAAAACAGGTAGCCCCCGTGCCTCCCATGATTTTTGTTCGATGTATTTCACCACAAATATTGGAGGAACAAATAAAAATGTATTTTCCCCTCAAAAACCGACTTGGGAAGAAAATCTGAAGTAACCATATTTAGCTACTCCATGGAGGTTGTCCCCCGTGGGGAGATTCGATCTACATCTCCTTGATTTTAGGGTGAGTTCAACGTGAACATGATGGTGAGAGGCTGAAGAAGGAGTTTTGTGCATTTATAACAACCTTTGTTTTAGAACTGTATAATAATAAATGAAAGAGAATATGTGAAAAACAAAAAAGAAAAAGGATATGCGTACATGATGGGCCAGCCCAACCATCTACAGGGACGCGTGGTCCAGCACGCGGGTGAGGTTCGCCTGGGACACCCCAACAAAATTTGGCCCAACGCTGAGACGCACCGGGCGCAACTGAAGGGTGGTGGGAGTTTAGTCCCACCTCGCCAAGCGAGACACGCACGCACCTACTTATATACGCGGCTGAGACACCAATTGCATGAGCCTCTCTCACTGAAACAGCAAGTTCCCTATCCACTTCTGTGTATGCCCTGTGGGGCCTACTAGCAGGAGAAATCAACGTCCGTTTGTAATGAAGTGATTTTTTGACCATCTCCAAAATAACCCCAAATTTGTTGTACACGATGCCATAAATGTAACAAACAGGATATCCAAAAATAAAACTCAAATTTTTTAGGTTTACACTGTCCCCTTATGAAAAATTCCGTGGTAAGGCAAGTGAGGTAGCTCATGACCATAGCCATGGCATCCATTGTTCAAATGGCCTCAAACCGTTCCCCTTTACCCAAGTTGACCCACACCATCCATTCACCCTTGACCCCACCTTGGTTCGTTAGTTCTCCAACCAGTCCCTCCCTCCGTAAGCCAAGCATGTCAAAGCGACACACGGCTACCCGTCTTGCACACCGAGATTGGGCATCATGCACTAGTGCCAGCAAACATGTCCAACTGAGCATCTTTGCCCATCGTGGACACTACCGCATGGTCTACATCGAGGTGGCTAGCGGTGCATGTTGTCGGCTTGGTTGGCTAAGGGTGCATGATATGGGTCAACATGAATTGTATTGCATCACATCTAGATTCCCCTGTCCGGTACCGGACGCCAGAGGCCCGGAGCAGCATGTGCATGGTACAAGAATCTGCACGGTCGCTGGCGGAGCTTGGATAAAACAAATTTGACCTAATTGACATGGGGTAGGTGCATGCTGAAATTCAATATTTAGGAACTGTTAACAAAATAAAAACGACAATTCAATTGTTTGTACAGGTGACACGTTCACATGCAATATGGCAACTAGTGCACTTTTGGAGGGGGAAAATAGGTGCACTCGTTCCACCGTGCCTCCCACGATTTTTCTTCCATGTATTTTGCCATAATATTGGAGGAAAAAAAAGAAAGTGATTTTGCCTCAAAAAACGACTTGGGGAGAAATTCTCAACTAACCATATTTAGCTACTAGCTGGAGGTTGCCCCCCCCCCCCCCCCCCCGTGGGGAGATTCGATCTACCTCTCCTTCATTTTAGGGTGAGTTCAACATGAACGTGATGGTGAGAGGCTCAATGTGGAGCTTTGTGCTTTTACAACACATTTGTTTTAGGAAAAAATAAGCACCTTATAATGTGAAATTATAAAATCCTTATTAAAACATGCTAAAACCCTTATTTTAAAAAACTTGTTTGTCTTGCCAGATAAAACAAACATAAAATTATGGGGATCATTTATTGCGTGGCCTTCCCCCTCCCCCCCTCCCTCCCATATTCGGGACATTTACCACATTTCTAGGGTTGTAACATCGAAAGTTCAAGATCTACGGCGGCCACATGAAATCATAGCAAGGATTGGGATGAAAGCCCCATGTTAAGCTCTTTGGTCCATATATGCACCATATGCTACCAAAGGGAGGGGTGGCCTCGACACCGTTCTCTAGGCTTTGATGCTCGTCAGCTGCCGTTATAATCCATGCAAATTATCGACGGGCCGAAAATTCATGGGACCTAGCGCAAGTGTAATCATATGACCCCTAGAGGGTCTGCTAAAACATCGAGACCGGCATGCGTAGGCCCTCACGTAGGCTGTGGGCAACTGGGGCCATACCCATGCTGGATCAAGCCACATAGTGGGAATGCGTCCGTCCTGTGAAGGGAGTGCGGGGCCCGTTCCTTCATTTGCCTCAAATCTCGGTGCCGCGTGATGTTAGACCTAGTAACCAAGGACCGTCCCGTGCATCGCACTCAGCTGGAACCACAACATGCATGCACACATGGCCACATATGCATGAGTCTACAGTGCGGGGATGCATGGTTCGGGGGCTAGCACAAGTGTCGCGGGTCATGTGTCTAGGTGCTACTCCACTTGGGTCTAAACAGTGGGGGTGCATGGTTTGGATCTAGCTACCGAGAGGTAATGCGCCCAGTTTGTGCCTAGGCGGTGCATCACGGGGCTGGCGTGGTCTCATCATATGACCCATGAAGGGTATGGTCAAACACCGAGATGGGCATGCATAAACCCTCATGCGGGGTAAGTGTAAATGAGGCCATATCGCATGTTGGATATAGCCAATGGGAGGGAACAAGTCCGGCATGCGGACGGTGTGTGGGGCTCGTTCCTTCACTTTCCTCAAACTTCGGTGCTGCTTCATGTGGGTCCTAACCACAAAGGCCCGTCTCGTGCATCACACTCACCTGGACCCACACCGTGCAAGCACACTTGGCCACGTAGACACACACCGATAAACCTTGACAATAGCTAGGGTTTAATAAATATCCATCCATTTTACCTAATAGGTACAACATAGCTAGCGATGAACAAAAAAGCTAGTAGATGCCATGTGAAATTAAATGTGCCAACTGTCCCTTCTAGTATTTTTTTAGTAGTTCTCCCTTCTAGTATTTAGTAGTACTGCGCAAAACAAAAAAACGTCCCTCCTATTTTGCTGTTTTTTTAACACACTATTTTGGTGTTCGGTTTATGTTGCCACGTTTGTGGACCGACACTGTGCACTTTTTCTTTTACTTGGTTGGTTGATTGGTTGGTTCGGGCAAATCTCTGGGTGTGCACGATGCCGTATACGTGCATGTTTGTACCTAAATTTCAAAAGTGACAAATTGTGCGCGACCTTGACCTCTCTCTCCCAATCAAATTGAATTTTCACTCCCCAAATCTCGCTCCCGCCTCCAGCGCTCGATCGCCTATGCCTATCCACCCACGTCTTCGTCGCTGCCCACTACTCGCCGCCGCCAAAAAGCCCACATTCTTGCCGGCGAGGATGATCCTACCTGCCGGGAGAGGGTGCGTGGCTGGTGTGCTCCGTGCGGCGGATGTGGACCCCATGAAGGAACTGGTCGACAAGGACGTCGTCGCCACCGATTCGCAGCCACAGCTGGTCCAACACAGCACCAACGACGACGAATCGGTTAGTGTCTGCAGATATTAGCCCTAGAATTTGCCTTCTCGAGGTTAACCCTAGAAATTGCTCTCTTGTTATTCCTCGCTATTAGTATAGACAATCGTACTGTTTGCCTTTTTTTGATTAATTGTACGGTTATCAGTCCTAGGGTTTGCAAATTTAGATGAATGGATCATTTGTATTCCATTTTATGCCTGTCTTTCATATAACCAAAGTTTTAGGAAACCAATACAAGGGAAAAACAATCTATTACCTGCCTTTGATATAATGTACAATTCGCTGGCATGAGATTTTTTTCTTCTAATACCAGATTGCAGATTTGGAAGAATGGAAGAACTACCTACAGCTGAGGGAAGCTTTCAGAAAGAAAATCTTCAAGTGGCTCATGGCTGCAAAGATTGTGTACCGGCGTAACGGTCTCTATAAATGCCCGTTCTGCAGGAAATAGAACCGGTATTCCAAAACCACAGCAATTGCAGCTTATAGAAAGAGGTGGCATCTTAAGGCCAAACCTGCTGAGTTGGCCAACAAATTGGGGAGGGTGAAGACCTAAAAGCATATAGTCATGTTTGTTTTTTGTGTTCTATCGACACCAAATGTAAAAAAAATATGGGCCCACGTGAACAAGTATCAATCTTTATCTCCTTCGATGGTCAGTCCCACATTGGCCAACATGAACAAGTGTTGATCTCGTTAGACTTACATCCTGGCAAAATTCGGTGTCATTCTGAACCTGCTTCATGGGAGGCCTTTCAGGATGGGAAGGGTCCGTCTTGAAGCATGTTTTTGTCGACATCCTTGAAGTGGACCAACAACCTTGTACCAACATGACTAGCATCATTGCCAAGTTTCGTAGCTTTTTGACATTGTAAGGATTATCTAGGGCTTTCGCGTCGATAAATCATACTAATACTTACGTTTTTTCTGCGCCTGTTTTTTTTTCTGCGCTCGAGGGTGGGCTGCCATGCATCGTGTCGTTGGGCTGTGTAAAGACGCCCACCCGTTGGACCGAGCGATGTCCGCCGCCGTTGCATGCGCCCGAGCGAGCCTACGTTGCATGCGGTTGCATGCATGCGTCCGCTTCAGCCTACGTTACATGCGTGCACATACGCGAAGGAGCACGCGCCGCAGAGCCGTCCCCGGTTGACCCAACCGACGGCACATAGGCCAGCACTTAAACTTCGCATTTTGATTCACACTACAGTTTCCCACGCGTGTACACTCCCAATGCTGTGGTGGGTGGAAAATTTGTTCACATTTGACCCCATTACTGCCACGGTGGCTATTTAAGCCACCTATCATGTTCCTCTTCCTCTCACACCCTTCATCCATCTCCCATACTCTCCCACCTGCATTTTGCGCCTGCCCTTATTCTTCTTCACCACAAACAGCCCAAAGAACCAGCCCGCCGCAGCCATGCAGTACACCGGGCCAACCTACCGCTTCCCCCCCCCCACCGTGCCGGAGATGCTCTACCCCGCCGGGGTGTACATCGAGAGCAGCCTTCGTGTGTGGGTGATGTCAAGGTGGAGGGGCGCAAGGGGGCTCACCGACTTCTTCCTTCGGGCCGGCTACGGGCACCTCCCTCGGGGATCTCCAAGGATGTACTGAGTCGAGGAGGTCATCCACAACGGGGTTGTGGTTTCTATCCTTGCCCACTTCACTAACCCCTTCGATGCTTTCTACCTCCTCGGCCGCGTGTTCTGGTGTGGCTGCGAGTTCATACATTTCACCACCCATAACATCTTCACGGACTACGACAACGCCTTCCCCACCGACGAGCGCATGCACACTCTGCCATACCCCATCAACAACACCGCGGAGGAGCAGTGAAGGGCGCCCGGAGGAGGAGCAAGGAGGAGCCTGGTGGAGAAGCGGTGGCCATCTATCTATCTATCTATCTTTTTAGCTAAAAATTCTATCTATCTATATTTGACTTGGTGTTATTTAAGTTGTAAGTGTACTATTAATTCATGTTGCGGGCTTTGGTTGGCCCGAATTATCTCTATTTACAGTGGTTGGGCTTTTTGGAACCATTTTAATCTCTGGCATTTTAGTCATAGGAAAAAATTGTCTCAAAAAAAGTCATAGGAAGAAAACAATCACACGCCGCCCCTCTCATCCAATGCAGAACCGCCGCCCCTCTCATCCAATGCAGAACCGCCGCCGCCATCGTCCTTCCCCTCACCCATCGCCATTATAACCGTGACATCTCCTCCCTCTCCTTCTCCTCCTTCTCGCGGCCGCAACTTTGCTCGTATCCTCTTCCACATCCCACCCCCTTCTTCCGTCCATGCAAGAACCTCGATGGAGGAGCAGATCGCCGGCGGCGAGAACGCCCACTTCATGGAGATCGCCGGCGGCGACCAGGTAAAGATGGCCAGGTTGATGGAGATCCGTTCTTGGTCTAACAACATAAGGTAGTTGCACTGGACGGCAAGGGCCACTTTGAGGGAAATGACATCCAGGGAGAAGAAAAAGCTTTTTCCCCCGCACGCACAACCGAGGCACGACATCGAGATCCTCCTGTGGGTGATGGAGTAGGCCAATTCGTCCAGCCCGTGGGACAGGCGCAGGTGGTGGGCGTTCAGATCCAGGGTAGAACATCCACTGGATAAGGAACCCACGGTGCACGAGGTGCCATTGCAAATTGTGGAGCCTCCAACCGAGTCGGAGATGACTCCGAAGCGCAAGAGGAGGAGGACAGTGGTTGCGACATCGCTTCCCCGCCGTTCTCCACACTTCCCTCGCCACTCCCCTCGTTTGAATGGCGGTGGTACCGTTACTTAGGGTAAGCTTCCCCACTCCTAATCTTCCTACTGCTCGTGCTTACAGTTGCGGTGGTAGTGATTGAGTACATGCTTTTGGGGGCTGGATTATGATGTATATGAACCCTAGGCTAAATTTGTACTGTTGTAGTGGTAGTATTTGATGTTCACCTGCACTTCTACTCCAAAAATTTGTTATGTGTCTTTCTATTATTAAGTTCTTGATACTATATTTGAACCCTTTTTTGAGTTGTTGATTTCTTTTTGGTAGAGCTACTAGCTCTTATGGAGATGCTCATGTTGTATGTCTTGTTCTCCATTATTTGTACTTAGCATTCTGTGCAATTAGATGCCATGACAAGCCATGTAGCATATTTATTTATTGCCTCCAACATGCCATCATTTTACTCTATGCATCTCAGCAAGTATAAATCTGTCAGCTATAAAACTTTGCGAATTTGCTTGATGGTTCCCACTAAACTATAAACCCCCCTTTTGTTTTCAAAGTAAGCCACTGACATCCGGGTCCCACGGCAGTCATGTCACAGCCCTAGAATTTGATTGCAATTAGTTTCATAAGCATCCTGCATCATGTCTAAATTTCTGAAACTTGAATTGAGGAAAGTGGAAGCCTCAAAAACTTAAATAAAAAAGGGGCAAGAACCCTTAAGCTTGCATTTAGTGAAACCAAAATGGCCTTCATTAATGTTTGATAATTTTGGCAAGGGTTTGTATCCAAACCAAAAATATTGAACATTTTTAAGGAATTATTTTGGCACTGAATTTAAATCATTATTGTATTTGAATTTGGAATTATATTCATAATATATGGGATATATTTTCAATTAACTTTGAAATGTTTTATGTGCTGTTGGAAAAGTCCATCTAGCAACATAAAATTATTCAAAGGGTTTTGTCACTGTTTTGAAATTCTTTTGAATTTGAATCAGTGGCAAAATGATTAAATAAAAAGAAAACAAAACTGAATTATAAAACAGAGTAGAAACTCACCTGACTTACCTGCAGCCCACCTAGCCAGCCGTTACTGTGCAGCCCAGCAGCCCACCTCCCCTGCCAGTTGTCTTCCTCCTCTCGCCAGAAGGCAGAGGGGAAGCAACGCACGAAGCGAGCGCGCCACACCGATAGCAGCTTGCCTGCCTGCCCCTCCCCGACGCGTCTGGACGAGCGCCACGCGACCCTCCCCGGCTCTCTCTCACTCTCTCGTCCCCATCCCTTCCCCTGGATTTCCCTCTCTCTCACGCCCGAGCGCGTCCATCGTCGCCGCACGCCATAGCCACGGCCACCGGCCACCCCACGCCTCGCCAACGCGCTAGGAAGCTCTGCTACTTCGTCCTCGTCCCTCCTTGCTGAGCCACGCGACGAGGAGAGCCCCGAAGCAACGCCCGCAACATCATCTCCAACCACGGCCGGGCGAGATCGCCGCCGCCGTCTCGTCGCCCCTAGGCCTTCCCCGAGCACGCTGACCTTCCCTACGTCTCCGCTGTGAGCTCATGTACCGAACCCCCCCTCTCCCCTTGCTCGATTGCACCGCGTAGTCGTCGTCCCCATCGAGCCCGAGAGCCCTCCACCTCCGGCCATGGCGCCGCCGTGGTCCGAGCCACCGTAGCCCGCATCCGTGCGCATCACCATGCTCATCAGCTCCGCAGGAAGCCAAAGCCACCGCCAATTCCTTTCCCAGTGCACCGCAGCCGCGTCCCCGCACCCGGTCGAACTCCGGCCGCCGCTTCGCCCGTCACCACCGCCGCTACCCTGCACCCCGGCAACTCCCGCTGCCTCCTATAGATGCGCGCGTGCGCCAGCAACCCATAGCCGCAAACCGCGCTCGAAACCATCGACCGTAGCTCAAACCCAACGCCCTTCGCCGCCGGCCAAACTCTGGCGAGCCGACGTGGCACTATCATTAGTGCTAATCCCTGCCAGCTAGACGCCCCACAGCCACTGACAATAGGCCCCGCGGCGAGTCAAACCCCAGTCAACGCGGGATTAGACCCGGTTAACCCTTGTGTTAGTGACATATGGACCCCACACGCCAGGTTTGACCCCGGTCAGCTCTATTGACCTGCTGACGTCGGCATGATGTCATGTTGGCGCAGTATTGATTTTCTGGTTTTTAAATAATCCAGGAAATTTCAGAAAATAGCCAAAACTTCTAAATTCATAGTAATTCAACCATAACTCCAAATTCAACAAATTATATATGAAAAATGATCAGAAAAATCCAAGGAATCTGAATATGGCATTTTCATGCATGTTTGAACAACTTAACCTCACTGTTTAGTCCAAAACATGATAATGCACTATTTGAATTCATAGTTTGAATTTGAATTTGAACTTAGTGTTCAAACCAACTCCATTTAACTTGTTGCTAGTTGCATTAGCTCAATCAGCAGCATATTGCCATATCATGATCATGCATCATATTGTTGCATCGCATTGATTGTGTTCTTCCTTGTTTGTCGGTAATTGTCCCCTCTCGGTAGACGCTGCTCTGACGCTGTGATCATTGACACTGATGAAGACTCAATGTTATCTTTAGAAGTGCCAGGCAAGCAAAACCCCCTTGTTCATTCCGATACAACCCCACTCTCTCGCTCCTGCTCTCTTTTACTGCATTAGGACAACACCGTTTCAACTGTTACATGCTGCGGTAGCTGAACCCCTTTCCTCTGCATGACCTGTCATTGCCACAGTAAATAGATGAAACCCACTAGCATGAGTAGAAATTGTTTGAGCCCTGATGTGCCTACTCATTCATGCTTGTTGTCATGCCTGCTACTGCTTAGAGTTGAGTCCAGTCTGATTCATCGGGAATGAATTGGAACATGGTGAACATGTCCTGCCGTTGAGAGCTAAGTGTGTGAACATGATTTGGTAAAGGTAGCGGTGAGAGGCCATGTAGGAGTACATGGTGGGTTGTCTCATTGCAGCCGTCCTTAGGAACTGAGCCATGTGTTTTTCATCCATGAACAGTTACTACCACACATTGGGTTCCGGTAACTCGGCCCCTCTCAGCTTATTAATCAACTTGATCTCTGTCCAGGAGTTGCAACTAGTTTCTGGTGTTTGTAGGTAGTGTTAGTAGTCTACCAAGTGGCACCCGGTACAGGTAGGCTTGGGACAGACTAGGCACAGTGGCACGGTGTACCAAGTGGCACCCGGATGGTGGGCTTGGGAACCCTGCACACATCGTTTGGGGCCGTGAGCGACACCCCGGCGGGATCTCCTTGCGGATGGAACCCGAATAGGCGATAAACCTGGACTAGAGACTTGTTGGTTAGTCAGGTCGTGGACGACTCCCTCGCCCGGCTTCCGCTTGAAGGTTGCCGAGGTACATGACGTGTACAGGGCGATAAGTGGCGAGAGCGTGTGTGAAGAAGTACACCCCTGCAGGGTTATCATTATCTATTCGAATAGCCGGATTCCTCGGATATGGAAACTTGGACCCCTTGCATAGTTCATAGACAAGCGAAAGTGGATACTCTAAAATGCGCAAGATAAGTGTGAGTGCTATGGATGGCGTTCTCGCACGGAGACGGGAGCGGATCCATAGTGGTGTATTGGTATGGTGAATTGGTGGACTCATGTGCGCCACCTCAAAGAGTTACTTGCAGTCGTAGTTCAGGATAGCCACCGAGTCAAAGCTGGCCTGTTGCAGTTAAACTCCACCACCCCCTTTGTTGATACCGATGCATATGTAGTTAGTTCTGATGTAAGTCTTGCTGGGTACATTTGTACTCACGTTTGCTTATTTTATGTTTTGCAGAGAGACTTCAGTCCCGCTAGTAGTTTCGCTTGGACTTCGACGTTTAGCTCGTTACCTCAGCTACGATCTTGTACCTTGGGAGGGTCTTGTAGACAGTCGGGCTTCTTAGCGATTTTCATTTGTAAATTTCTGTACTCAAACATGTTAAGCTTCCGCATGTGCTTTGACTTGTATGCTCTGAATGTTGGGTCATGAGACCCATGTTTGTAATATCTCGCTCTTCGGATCCTAATGAATAAATACTTGAGTCGTAGAGTTATGTTGTCATGCCATGTTGTATTTACACATATCGAGCATATTGTGTGTATGATTGAAATGCTTGGTATGTGTGGGATCCGACAACCTAGTTGTTTATCCTTGGTAGCCTCTCTTATGGGGAAATGTAGTCTTGTGCTTCCATGAGCCATAGTAGTCCGCTACAGCCCGGTTCATCGGAGTCCTGCTAGCCCAGCACTACTTCTCAGGACACTTGACTGGCCGGCATGTGTTTCACTTCGTTCCTATGTCTGTCCCTTCGGGGAAATGTCACGCGGTGACATCCGGAGTCCTGCCTAGCCTGCTACAGCCCGGGTTCCCGGATTCCTGTTAGCCCAGTGCTACAGCCCGGATTCACACACTGCTGACCGACATGCTCGATGTGATACATGTATGCCTCTCCCCATAGGTTGGTGCCGCTTTGGGTTCACGACTAGCCATGTTGGCCCGGGTTCTCTATCATATGGATGCTAGCGACACTATCATATACGTGAGCCAAAAGACGCAAACGGTCCCGGGCCATAGTAAGGCGACACCCGCGGGAATACCGTGCGTGAGGCCGCAAAGCGATATGAGGTGTTACATGCTAGATCGATGTGACCTGGAATCGGGGTCCTGACAAGTCACGCACACACAAATGCTCCCAGTCATGTGGCCCCTGGCCCACTGGTCATCCTCGATGGCTAGCCAACCTCAGTGTGCCTCTACCAGTAACAGTAGCCCTTTCTGTTATAAAACTATGCAACTTTGCTTGAAGGTTGCCACTAAAAATATAACTTCTATGGCCATGCTTCCTAAAATTTATTTGCATTATGTTGTCAATACTTTCATGCCATGCCTTTTGTTGCTATGACAAGTTTATGTTGCATGGTAAAATCTTGCTCTAAAGTGGCCATGTTAATATAATTGTTTGATGTTAAAAGTAAGTTGCACTTGTGAGCTTGGTTTTGTTTGCTTGTTGTAACCATCATGTCAACATTGTTTGTCATTATAACTGTTTCAACATAACTGTAATTTTCACTAAGTCCTAACCTGTAATAGCAACTTTGCCATTCGTGTTTCGTAGGAAAAAAACTGGAGTTCACAAGGCTGGAGACCTGGAGTTGTGAGGCTAGGAGGCCGATGGCGCTGCTGCTGGCTGATCCTTCTTCTTCCAGCTTTTGTTCCTCCTTTTCTCTCTACTCGTTGGATTCCTGGGCTACATCCCTATGTGCTGTTAATCTATTAAGTTGATCCTTTGAATTTATTGTATTAGATTTAATGTGGAAGCACCTTAATCTCTACAAAAGAGATGTTGGTTCTATGACTGATAATTTCTAGGAGCATGCTTAAATTCAATATTTAGGGATTTTTTTTGAATTGTTTGGATTGCTTACCACATGTGTCACGTGGTCAATATGTAGGGATTATTAACATATGAAAACAACAATTCGATCGCCTATGTAAATGTGTACAACATATTTTTCAAGATAAATTGAAACATGACACGTGCACATGCAATTTGCCAACAGGTCCAGTTGTAGTAGAAAAAGACAGCATGTGCACGTATCCAACCGTGCCTCCTACGATTTTGTTCCATGCTTTTGTCGCCACATGTCTTTGGAAGTAAAAAAATATAAGGTGATTTTCTCATAATAAACCGTTTTGGAGAGAAATTAGCAACCAACCAAAAATATCTATTGCGTGCAACTTGGCCCCCGTGGGGAGATTGGATCGACTCCTAGATTATAGGGTGAGGCCATCGTGATCATGAGAGAAGAAATCTTTTTTTCAAGGGAAGGTAGGAATTTTGTGTGGTTACAAAATGGACCTTATTGTAATTAAGGAAATTATTATTTAACAAAAACCTTGCTATTTTCAAGCCATTATAAAAATAACTAAATTGTTTGGGCAAAGAAAAGTTGATTATGGGTTAGTTCGTTTTGTGGACACGTACGTGTAGTGGTGCATGCTGTGGGCCCAGGTGGCTCTAGGTGCATGCAGTGTATCATGCTGGCTAGGGGTGCACAAGGTAGTAACCTGGTGAATCGGGGTGGAAGTC
Source organism: Triticum urartu (assembly GCF_003073215.2). Taxonomy (NCBI): domain Eukaryota; kingdom Viridiplantae; phylum Streptophyta; class Magnoliopsida; order Poales; family Poaceae; genus Triticum; species Triticum urartu. Next base: position 78,279,318 of record NC_053028.1, on the reverse strand, counting down.
TTGTGCTAATTCTATTTTGTGGTGTGCGACATATGAGTCTACCCGGGGGGAATGCTTGGTATTGGGGGCCGGTGTAAGTGGTGTGGGTCTACTGCATAAGTGGTGCGCCATGTGAGTCTAGACGGCGGGGGTGCATGGTTTGGATCTAGCTACCTTGAGGTAACACATCCGGTTTGCGCACTAAGTGCGGGCCTGTTCCTCCGTTTTCATCGGTGCTTTCTCTCGGGTCAACGGAGAACAATCCAAACGCGCATGCTATGTCCCGACCTTTCTTGGGTCCCATGTGCCATATTCGGGGCAGTTGCCGCATTTCTAGGGTAGTATCATCGGGAATTCACGATCTATACCGCGACCACATGAAATCATAGCAGGGAATGGGGTAACAATCACATGCTAAGCTCTTTGGTCCATATATATGGGCCATCTACCACCAAAGAGAAGGGCCGCCTCGGAGCCATTGTCCATTGAGAGGAAACGAGTCTAGCCTATGAACGGTGTGCGGAGCCTGCCCCTTCATCTGCTTCACAACTCCGTGCCGCAAGATGTGGACCCTAGCAACCAAGGCTCGTCCCGTGCGCCACACACCAACTGGACCCACACCATGCGTGCACGCGTGGCCAAGTAGACACTCACCGGTCAACCTTGACAATGTACACAAGACGCATGCGCACTCATTAGCCATCTAGCACCCAGCCATGCACACCTAGCCAGCTTCACTCAAACCGTGAACCGTTTGCCAGGTTCACCCACACCACCCATCCATTATTGATCCCTCCTCGGTTCGTTGGACCTCCGACACGAGTCCCTTCCCTCGGCATTTCAGGTATGTCAAAGCAACACGCGACTACACATATTGCACACCGAGATACGATGTCATTCACTAGTGCCATCCAAAACTGTGCACCTAAGCATCTCTACCCATGATGGACACTAGCGCATGGTTAGGATCGAGAAGCCTAGCGGCACATGATGTCGGCCCGATTGGTTGGGGGTGCATGACATGGGTCCAGATGAAACGCATGGCATCGCATGGATCCACATTCCCCTGCCCAATACTAGACAACGGGCATATACCAGACGAATCCAAGCGGTCGCTACGAAGCTTGGAAACCATGTGTTATGTGCATGTTGAATTTCAATATTTAGGAATTATTAACATACAAAAACAATAATTCAAGCGTCTATGTAAAGGTGTACAACATAATTTTTGATAAAAAAATGAAACATGACATGTGCACATGCAACTTGCCAACAAGTGCACTTGTAGTACAAAAAGACAACATGTGCATGTATCCCACCATGCCTTCTACAATTTTTGTTCCATGTTTTTTCGCCACATATCTTTGGAAGGAAAAACAAAAGAATGTGATTTTCCCATAAAAAACTGTGATGGCGAGATGATTGCAACCAACCAAGATAGATAGTGCATGGAAGTAATCCCCCGTGGGGAGATTGGAACGACAACTCCTAGATTATAGGGCGAGGGCACCGTGAACGTGATCGTGAGAGGGTGAAGAAGGATTTGTTTTTTCGAGGGAAAGGAAGTAATTTTGTGGGTTTACAAAAAGGAATGCACCCCTTTTTGAGGGACAACAAATGCACGTTATAATGTGTAATTAATGAAATTATAATTTAACAGAAACCTTGCTATTTTCAAGCAATTTAAAAACAACTTACTTGTTTTGGCAAAAAAATGTTGATAATGCGATAGTCCATTTTTTGCACACTTACGTGTAGTGGTGCATGTTGTGGAAATCGGGGTGGAAGTCTTGTGCTAAGCTATTTTGCGGGGTGCGGCATATGAGTCTACATGAGGAATGGTTGGCTTGGGGGCCGGCGTAAGTGATGTGGGTCTAATGTCTAAGTGGTGCACCACGTGGGTCTAGACGGCGGGGGTGCATGGTTTGGATCTAGCTACCTTGAGGTAACATGTCCGGTTTGCGCAATGAATGCGGGCCCGTTCCTCCATTTTCGTCGATGCTCTCTCTCGGGTCAACGGAGAACAATCCAAAAGCGCATGCAAGGTCCCAGCCTTTATCGAAGCCTGTGCTTGCCATATTCAGGACATTTGCCGCATTTCTAGGGCAGTATCCTCGGAAATTCAGGATCTATACCGCGGCCACATGAAATCACAGCAGGGATTGGGGGTGACAGTTCCATGCTAAGCTCTGGTCCATATATGTGCCATGTGCGACCAATGCGCAGGGCCGCCTCAGAGCCATTGTTAAGGGCAAAAAATGCCGGGTCTTGTCTACCGCCGCTATAATCCATGCAAATTCATGAGGGATCCAAATTTCTTGGGACCTTTCGTGGTGTGGGCGTGGTCGAACATCGAGAGCGGCACGCATAAGCCTTCACATAGGTTGTGTGTAAACGAGACCAAAACGCATCCCGGAGCTAGCCATCGAGAGGGAACAAGTCCTGCTTGTGGACGAAGACCAGGGCCCGCCCCTTCATCTACTTCAGAACTCTGTGTCGCAAGTTGTGGGCCCTACCCACCAAGGCACATCCCGTGCACCGAACGCAAACTGGACCCACACCATGCATGCACGCATGTCCACGTAGACAACCACCATTCAACCTTGACAATGTACAGATGACGCACGCGCATTAGCCATCTAGCCCCCCAGCCATGCAAACCTAGCCACCTAAACTCAAACCATGCACCATTAGCCAGGTTGACCCACACCATACATCCAGCATTGACCCCACCGCGGTTCGTTGGACCTTCGATGAGTCCCTTCGGTATGCCAGGCATGCCAAAGAGACACGCGGCTACACATATTGCACAACGAGATCCGACGTCATTCACTAGTGCTAGCAAACCTGTCCGCATGAGCATCTCTGCGCATGGTGGACACTAGCTCGTTGTTTGGATCCAGAAGGCTAGCGACGCATGTTTTGGCCCGGTTGGCTCGAGGTGCATGATATGGGTCCAGACGAAACACATGGCATCGCGTGGATCAACATTCCCCTCCTCAGTACCGGACATCGGATATATGGCAGCCGAATCCGCGCGGTTGCTGACGAAGTTTTTTCTCATCCATTTTCCATTCCATTGTTTGTAAAGTTTTACAACATATTTTAGGACAAATATAAAACATGACACGTGCAGATGAAACAAGCCTACAAATTCAGTTGTCCCACTGTATGACTTTGTTCTGTGTAATGAGGGAGCAGTTGCATTACACAATTTTTTGAAGGGAAGTTGCATTACATTTTGACGTGGCAAGACGTGGTGGTGTGAACAACGCACGACGAGGTGTGAACGTGGCAGCAACTCCTTTTGACTGCCCACGACTAAATCGGCGGCTCCGCTTCCCCATAGCATGCTCCGCTTCCCCATTAGCATTTATCTCATCGCCGCCGCCCTCTTCCCATCCTCTTCCCCATCTACAAATTCAAGGGTTTTCTCCTCCCACGCCTCACCACTCGCCTGCCCACCCCGCCGCTGCTCCCTTCCCGCCGCTGCACCTCCGCCGTCGAGATGCCCAAGCGCACCATGGGAGGGAGGGCCGACGCCATGGCGCATGAAGCATCCAAGCACCGTGCGAAGCTGCACATGGAGAAACCCCTCCCCGCCGGCGAGGGGTCCAGCCGGCAGCAGGGCGGCCATGACGTCGTCGACCACATCCAGGCTCCGATGCAGGTGTCACCTACGCCGGAGCAGGTGACTCCTCTGCCACGCCATCTGCCTCCTCTGCCGCAGCCCGTGGTCAACATCGACGGCGACGACGATGAAGAAGAGGTCAGTCCTATTTTAGGAAATATCCTAGGTTTCCTTGTTCAGTCCCTTATCTATTTTTGGGCATGGCTAGGGTTTCTGCTTTTCTTCCATCTATGAAATCCGTACCTAGATTCGCTAGATTAGGTAGGTTTGGTCCACATGGGTGCATGGGTGTGGGGGTCGACTCCTCATTGTATAGGTTATCTTGATTTTAAGATCTACCAACCACTCCGATCCATGGCTCTCGTGCATCCAAAATGTGTTGATGCCAAATTTTAAGATGGATCTACCAACCACCCAAAATTATTTGCCCCAAATTTCTTATATATGGTTCTTTTATTTTAAATGTACTAAAAGTGGTGTAGTTTATGCACTAAACTTCATGTCAATTTGTATAAAACTAGCCTCTTATGCTTAATCCAGCAGACACATTTTTTGTCGTCCTATTTTCTCAACACCAATTGCTTGATTCCTGGAGTCCAATTACCATAGGCTGTAATATTATTGACTTGTTGTCATCCCTATTTGAAATATATTATTTGGTTGCTTATTTTCATCATAATATTTTCTGCAAGTAAAGGATAACAACACCATGCCTTGTTTATGAAAATGTCATACTAAATAATCTTCATTTTCTGTCATTCATGTCTGTACTGTCAGTATGATGAAAAAATAATATTTTCACATGAACATTTTAGCTATTACGTACTCCTATCTCTTTAATTTCTTGAGTAACAGAAGCAGAGGCAGAAGAATGCCTTCTGGACTCCAAAGCCAACTTGATCTCAGCCGTTTGAAATATATTATTGTGGTTTTGGTTTGCAATATTAATTTTTGAACACCCAACTTTGAAATCCTGGATCCGAAGCTGTGTTGCTAGGTTGCATTAGTTTAGGCATGTATATGACATTTTTTGATCCATATAAAATATTTTGCTATTTATGTGGGACCAGGTAGCTGCTCTGGCTCCTCAGACAGAGCAGGTGACGCCTCCTGTGCGCGAGCCTGTGGTCGTCGGCGATGTCAACAAAGAAGACGTTAGTCATCTATCTCCTTTAATTTTTTGTAAAATCCTAGGTGTGCTCTGGTCAATCCTAGGTGTCAACCTAGATTCGTTAGATCCGTTAGGTTTCAGGGTGGATCCACATGGGTGCATGGGTGTGGGGGTCGGCTCCTCATTGTATAGGTTATCTTTATTTAAGATCTATGAACCACTCGGATCTCATGGTTCTCGTGCATCCAAAATGTGTTGATGCCAAATTTTGATAGCAGCAGCACTCGTACAGACGTAGAGTACTGCACCCGAATTTTTTTGGCCAAAATTTCTTATATATGGTACTTGACCGACATGAAACTGTCCTTGCACAGCCATTTATGTGGGCCCTGGTAGCTGCTCTAGCTCCTCAGACGGAGCAGGTGTCTTCTCTGCCGCAGGTGACGCCTCCAGTGCCCGAGCCTGTGGTCGCTGGTGACGTCAACAAAGATGACGTTAGCCATCTATCTCCTTTAGTTTTTTGTAAAATCCTAGGTGTGCTCTGGTCAGTCCTTTTCTCTATTTTTGGGGAAGGCCAGGGTTTCTTTTTATCTTTGATCGATGGACTCCATATCAATATTCTATAGATTTGTTAGGTAACTAGCTAGGTTACATGTGTTGAGCCCTGTATAGGCAATATTTTGATGTAGATAAATTATTCTGCTAATAAAGCCACCTAGGTTTGGTGACTGTGCTAATACAAATACGTAGCTTGACCTTGGAATTGAATTGCCTACGTAGGTGATTGTGAAAATATTTTCTGCAACTTAAGGATAACAACACCATGCCTTGTTTATGAAAATGTCATATTGTATGGTAATGAAGTAAATAATCTTCATTTTCTGTCATTCATGTAAGTACTGTCATTACGATGGACTAAGAATCTTTTCACATGAAAGTTTTAGATATTACTCACTCCATTTGAAAAATATTGTTGTGGTTTTAGTTTGCAATATAAATTTTGGAACACCCAAGTATGAAATCCTGGATCCGCAGCTGTGTAGCTAGATTACATTTATTGAGGCATGTATATGTCAGTTTTTGACCTATATAAATTATTCTGCTAATAATCCGGAACAGGTAGCTCCTCTGGCTCCTCTGCCGGAGCAGGTGGTGGCTCCTCAGCCTCAGCCAGGTGTTCGTCTGCCGCGGATGTTGCCTCCCCTGCCCCCACCTATGGTCGTCGCCGACGAGAACGAAGAAGAGGTTAGTCATCTATCCCCTTTATTTATTTATTTATTTTGTAATATCCTAGGTTTTCTCTGGTCAATACAAGGCAAATAAGGTATTAAAATGTTGAGTACATGTTTGGTTGCACTTGATCAATCTTTGGTTTAAATGTTCCATAAGTGGCTGTGGCAATGATTTTAAACATTGATTATCTCTAAGCAATGGCTATTTTAGAAATAAATTGGATATCATCAATGTTTTACTTGAGTTGTTTTAATTGGTTCTTTTGTAGGGTTTTTATCATTTATGCCACCAGTTGTATCCCACTACTCAGTTTTTCCCTTAGAAGTTATAGCCACTCAAAAATGCCATCGATTCGTGACATGCTTACTCAGAAATGCCATTAGATGTATAAAAAATGCCATCGTTCCGTTAGATGTTTTCTCAATAATGCCATTAGACATTGTTATTTTCATTTAAAACTTGTTGACCATCCAATATGACAAAAAAAGCCCAGGCCCACATTTCAGTTCTCTCTATCTCACAATGATAAGTATGGCCCCACTTGTGAGGAGTAAGTAAGCGAATAATTTTATAGGAAAATAAGAACGCTGTTGGGATCAAGTGGGCCCACACTTTATTGTAGTGAGATAGAGGGAGAGCTGGCATGTTGGTCCATAGGTATTGATGCCATTATAGCATGTCAAGATAGATTTGATATCACAATAATGATATGCAGTGGCATTTTTGAGCATGTGTCTAAAGAAGCGATGGCTTTTTTAGCAGTAGAAATTCCTAGTGGTGATACTTAATTGTGGGACACAACTGGTGGCATAAATGATAAAAACCCTTTTTTAAGTACAACATTTGGTATCACTTATTTTCAGAATTCATAATAATTAACTACTTTACCTAGAATGTTGAATGGTTCAGGAACATTGATGGGTGGGGTATCGATCAATAGGGGAAACTTCCACGACGATAACATGTGGACTTTCAATATCCATCATCATAAACACACAAAATTCTAACCCTAAATAGATACAGCTCACAAGCTATTTTATATAGTCATGCATGTAAGTTATAAGTCTTTTTTTGCATTAGTACATCTGTATGCTGCTCTGCCATGTTACATCATCAGTTCATGCATCTTTACGTAACAAGTGAATTTTGTTGCACTAAAGGCTGTTTGGTTAGTGACTTTGCCAAAGATTACCATACCTAAGGTTAGGCAAGTTTGACCAACTTAAGTGAGTGTTTGGTTCCAGCCACACCTTAGGCAAGCCACACTTGGGTCTCACATGGCATACACACAAAAAGTGTGGCAAGGTTCCCTTAGGCTTGCCAACTTGTGGCTCTCATTTTGATGAACTAACCTTAGGCAAGCTTGGGGAAAATGTGTGGCAAAATGTGGCAATGCTAGTGCTCTCTTCGACATGTATGATTGATCCTTCATTTTTTTACTATATGGTACTATCCCATTTAGTTGCTTATGTACCAACTAATAAGTTATGCATTTATTTTTTCAACATCATTTGAAGATATTTTACGCTGTCATCAATTACATTTGTTTCATAGACTCTGTGCCTGCTGATTTCTCATATTAGATATACTTACGCAACATTTAGTACTACATGTAGGTCCTAAGTGACGATGTCGACAGCGACCAAGAAACCCAGAGGATCTACAGGAGGCAGAAGGTGAGGGAGCTGGACAGTGGTGTGCTCGAGAAACGTGTCAGGCCAAGAATCGAAAGGGGGGCTATGGATGCCCTTACTGCAACAAGCTGATGAAAGGCGACCTGAGAAGTACCATCAACCATGTAGTCGGAACATCCCAAGGTAGCATCAAGAATGGCTACACTTTCAGGGTGAAGCACGCCGCGTATGCCGAGTACTTGATGAGGCTTCTTTGAGGCTTTAGGGAAGTGCGCACCCTCACAGCTAGAACTGATGCTCTTTTGGTTTTAACTATGCTAAGTACTACTGAGGGAGTCCTGGATTCGGGGGTGTCCGGATAGCCGGACTATACCTTCGGCCGGACTCCTGGACTATGAAGATACAAGATTGAAGACTTCGTCCCGTGTCCGGAAGGGACTTTCCTTGGCGTGGAAGGCAAGCTTGGTGATACGGATATGTAGATATCCTACCATTGTAACCGACTCTGTGTAACCCTAGCCCTCTCTGGTGTCTATATAAACCGGAGGGTTTTAGTCGGTAGGACGGACAACAATCATACCATAGGCTAGCTTCTAGGGTTTAGCCTCTCTGATCTCGTGGTAGATCTACTCTTGTACTACTCATATCGTCAATATTAATCAAGAAGGACGTAGGGTTTTACCTCCATCAAGAGGGCCCGAACCTGGGTAAAACATTGTGTCCCCTGCCTCTTGTTACCATCCGCCTAGACGCACAGTTCGGGACCCCCTACCCGAGATCCGCCGGTTTTGACACCGACATTGGTGCTTTCATTGAGAGTTCCTCTGTGTCATCACCTTTAGGCCCGATGGCTCCTCTGATCATCAACGATAAAGCAATCCAGGGAGAGACTTTTCTCCCCGGACAGATCTTCGTATTTGGCGGCTTTGCACTGCGGGCCAATTCGCTTGGCCATCTGGAGTAGATCGAAAGCTACGCCCCTGGCCGTCAGGTTAGATTTGGAAGTTTAAACTACACAACGGACCTCCGCGGAGACTTGATCTTCGACGGATTCGAGCCGCAGCCGAGCGCGCCGCACTGTCACGATGGGCATGATCTAGCTCTGCCGCCGAACAGTGCCCTCGAGGCCGCACCCGCATCAGCTCTGACCCTTAATTCGGAGCCAACTGCGCCAATCGAGGATGGGTTGTTGGACAACGCCTCGGGGGCTGCAATCTCTACGGCGGTCGAGCCGAACACTAGCCCTATTCTCTGCGAAGCCCGTGACTCCAAGGAGCCAGACTCCGAGCCCTCCGCGCCCCTACCGATCGAACCCGATTGGGCGCCGATCATGGAGTTCACCGTCGCGGACATCTTTCAGCACTGGCCCTTCGGCGATATTCTGAATTCACTAAAGTATCTCTCTTTATCAGGAGAGCCCTGGCCGGACTATGGTCAGCAAGGTTGGGATGCGAGTGACGAAGAAATTCAAAGCCCACCCACCACCCACTTCGTAGCCACTGTCGATGATTTAACCGACATGCTCGACTTCGACTCCGAAGACATCGACGGTATGGACGCCGATGCAGGAGACGATCAAGAACCAGCGCCTATAGGGCACTGGAAAGCCACCTCGTCGTATGATATATACATGGTGGACACCCCAAAAGAAGGCAATGGCAATGGAACAGCGGAGGATGACCCCTCCAAGAAGCAGCCTAAGCGCCGGCGTCAGCGGAGCCGCTCTAAATCCCGCCAAAGCAAAAACGGTGATTCCAGAACGGGAGATAATAACACCCCGGACAGTGCCGAAGACAACCACCTCCAGCAAGATTCAGCACAGGAGGATGAAGAAGCCAGCCCTCATGAGAGAGCGGCAGACAGAGAGGTCGAGGACGATAATTATATGCCTCCCTCCAAAGACGAGGCAAGTCTCGACGACGACGAATTTTTCGTGCCGGAGGATCCCGTCGAACAAGAGCGTTTCAAACGCAGGCTTATGGCCACGGCGAGCAGCCTCAAGAAAAAACAGCAACAACTTAGAGCTGATCAAGATTTGCTAGCCGACAGATGGACTGAGGTCCTTGCGGCCGAGGAGTATGAACTCGAACGCCCCTCCAAGAGCTACCCAAAGCGCAGGCTGCTACCCCGATTAGAGGAGGAACCACCTAAACCTACATCACCAGCGCATGATGCGGCCGACCGGCCACCCCGTGGCCGCGATAGAGAGGCCTCTTGGCCCTCCACTCAAGCCTCACCCCTGCGCCGCTCAAAAAATACCAAGGCACGGGAAAATGCGCCAGACCTGCGAGATATATTGGAGGGCAAGGCAAGGCAAACAAGATCGATCTATGAATCGCGTGGGCGCCCCATGGCACGAGACGGTAATCGTCACTCCAGATACAGTCAAACCGGCCGGGCCGAACACAGTAGACAAAGCTCGTTTGAGCTGCGTCATGATATAGCCCAATACAGAGGCGCCGCACACCCACTATGCTTCATAGATGAAGTAATGGATCATCAAATCCCTGAGGGTTTCAAACCCATGAACATCGAATCATATGATGGCACAACAGATCCTGTGGTATGGATCGAGGACTATCTCCTTCATATCCACATGGCCTGAAGTGATGACCTACACGCCATCAAATACCTCCCACTCAAGCTTAAAGGACCAGCTCGGCATTGGCTTAACAGCTTGCCAGCAGAATCAATTGGTTGTTGGGACGACCTAGAAGCCGCATTCCTCGACAATTTCCAGGGCACTTATGTGCGACCACCAGACGCCGATGACCTTAGCCACATAATTCAGCAGCCAGAGGAATCGACCAGACAATTCTGGACACGGTTCCTAACCAAGAAAAATCAAATCGTCGACTATCCGGACGCAGAGGCCCTAGCAGCCTTCAAGCATAACATCCGCGTTGAGTGGCTTGCACGGCACCTAGGATAGGAAAAGCCAAAATCTATGGCAGCCCTCACGACACTTATGACCCGCTTTTGCGCGGGAGAAGACAGCTGGCTAGCTCACAGCAATAACATGACCAAGAGCCCTGGTAATTCGGATACCAAGGACAGTAGTGGCAGGTCGCGTCGCAACAAGCAAAAGCGCCGCATTAATGGCGACAATGCTGAGGATACGGCAGTTAATGCCGGATTCAGAGGCTCTAAACCCAGTCAGCAGAAAAAGCCATTCAAAAGAAATACTCCGGGCCCGTCCAGTTTGGACCGAATACTCGACCGCTCATGCCAGATACATGGCACCCCCGAAAAACCAGCCACTTGCACCAACAGGGATTGTTGGGTGTTCAAGCAGGCAGGCAAGTTAAATGCTGAAAGCAGTGACAAGGGGTTGCATAGCGATGACAAGGAGGAGCCCCGGCCGCTGAACAACAGTGGACAGAAAGGTTTTCCCCCACAAGTCCGAACGGTGAACATGATATACGCAACCCACGTCCCCAAGAGGGAGCGGAAGCGTGCGCTAAGGGATGTATACGCGATGGAGCCAGTTGCCCCAAAGTTTAACCCATGGTCTTCCTGCCCGATCACTTTTGATCGAAGGGACCACCCCTCTAGCACCCGTCATGGCGGATTCGCCGCATTGGTTCTAGACCCAATTATTGACGGATTTCACCTCACTAGAGTCCTTATGGACGGCGGCAGCAGCCTGAACCTACTTTACCAGGATACAGTGCGGAAAATGGGCATCGATCCATCGAGGATTAAACCCACTAAAACGACCTTTAAAGGCGTCATACCAGGTGTAGAGGCCAACTGTACATGCTCAGTTACACTTGAAGTGGTCTTCGGATCTCTGAATAATTTCCGAAGCGAGGAGTTAATCTTCGACATAGTCCCGTTCCGCAGTGGCTATCACGCACTGCCCGGGCGTACCGCATTTGCCAAGTTCAATGTGGTGCCGCACGACGCATACCTCAAGCTCAAGATGCCAGGACCTCGAGGGGTCATCACGGTCAATGGAAACACTGAACGCTCTCTCCGAATGGAGGAGCATACGGCAACTATCGCAGCGGAAGTACAAAGAAGCCTCTCAAGGCAATTCTCTAGTCCAGCCATTAAACGTCTGGACACCGTCAAGCGCGCTCGGAGTAACCTACAACAAGACCGCCTGGCACGTTCAGAGCAAGAGTAGCAATGCGGCCCCAACCCCAGCCCTCGCGAACTTGCGAAACCAGTGCTGCACGTACATAACTACGCTCTGGAAATACCATGGGCACAGGGGGAGGGGCACCATCATGGCACGCCCAAAACGCGGCTTAAACCGCACTAGGGGCTGCCGATTTCTTAATTTTCTCTTATTTTTAGGACTCCATTCTTCGGAAGGCTTGTCTAGCAGTACAATTGCCGCACAAACGATACAACCAGGGAAGCAGAAAACTACGCCGCACTATGGAACTCTAAGGTGGTCTCTATAATGAGTAGTATACCTGTTTCACATAACATTCCGCAGCTTGCCCCTGGAAAGGACATGTTAAATAGTCCCATCTTTGCTTATTGCAGTATTTGTATCGTTCTGCTTTGATCGCAGCTTTTTTAAATAAACAATGCATAGCTTCCGTCTATTATTGTATTACTCTTTTTTACGAATATATGTTCATTAATGACATGTTGCACCCGTACACTTTGGTACGGCCAATACGCCAGGGGCTTAAGTACCCCACAATACGGTGTGAGAAGTCCGAACACTTTCACAAGTGCGGCACCCCGAACTTATAGCATTATATGCGTCGGCTCTGAATCATGTCTTGGGTCAATAGTTGGGTTTGCCCGGCTCCTATGTTTTGGTACCTTACGTTCCGTTATATCGGCTAAGGTAGCACTAGGAGAACTACTGCGATTTGCCCCAGTTGAGCTGGGCTAAGCACCTCAGTAGAGAAAGCTAAAACTGACCGTCATGATGAGGCGAGAGCCGGTCGCTGTTCAAGAGGTTTTCGAGTCCCTAAGACTTATGCCGCTTAGAGCGAGGAGTCGGCTTTGTCCGGCTTAGGCGTGGATAGCGCCCCAAACTCGGTCTTCCGAACACTAGGGGCTTCGCCGAAATTTAAAATTATAGAATTCTATGGCTAAGTGAGAGTGTTCAAGCATTATAGTCCGATTGCCTTGTTCGTTGTGTTGAGCACCTCCCTCGAAGGGCCCAAGAATGGGAAAAAGAGCGCTCATGTTTATCCCGAACACCCCAGCACTCGTTCCATGGGGGCAAAAGCCGATGACTCGCCATCTCTCAAATTTGATAAATGGCCGCACAGAAGGTAATATTTTAAATTCAAAAGGCATTGCTTGGCGCACATGAACAAGTTTTCAGTGCACATGACAAAACGAGCGAGTTTACTGAAAAATTACATACATGGAACATTCATCCGCCACAAGGCGGGCACCCTTCAGAACGCCCTCATAATACATCTCGGGCTTGCGATGCTCCTTGTCCGGCAGTGGCCCGTCCTTCACAAGCTTCTCAGCATCCAGCTTGCCCCAGTGCACCTTCGCATGGGAAAGCGCCCTACGGGCACCCTCGATGCATACAGAGCGCTTGATGACTTCGAGCCTTGGACAGGCCTCCACCAGCCGCCTCACCAGCCCGAAGTAGCTCCCAGGCATGGCCTCTCCAGGCCACAGCCGAACTATGAGACCCTTCATGACCTGTTCGTCCACCTTATGGAGCTCGACCAGCTGTTTCAGCTGGTCGCTTAAGGGCACCGGGTGTTCGGCCTCAGCATACTGAGACCAGAACACCTTCTCCGTCGAGCTTCCCTCCTCGGCTCGGTAGAAGGCGGCGGCATCCGACACGCTACGGGGCAAGTCTGCGAATACTCCTGGAGAGCTCCGGATTCGGGTAAGTAACAAGTAATTCACTTTTACGTGCTTGCTTTGCATAAAGAATGCCTTACCCGCCGCTATCTTTTTTATTGTCTCAACCTCCTGGAGGGCCTTCTGGGCTTCGGCCTTGGCAGACTTGGCATCTTCAATGGCCGCCGCGAGCTCAGACTCTCGCGTCTTCGAGTCAAGCTCCAAACTCTCATGTTTTCTCGTGAGAGCCTGGAGCTCTTGCTGCACCTCGCCAACCTGCGTCTCATGCTTCTCCGCTCGGTGCGCTCCGTGGCCGCCCTCTTCTCGGCGTCGGACAACGCTTGCTTAAGGGTCGCCACCTCAGTTATGGCCCCTACAATAGCCGCGTTAATCCTGTCACTTTTTGCAATTGCACCTTTCACATATTTCAATAAGGTATTTCTTACCTTCCTTCTCCTCGAGCTGCCGCTTGGCTAGGCCGAGCTCTTGCTCGGACCACTTGAGGTTCTGCTTCAGCGTGCCCACCTCCGCAGTCAGTGCGGCGGATGCTAGCAGCGAAGCCTACATACACATATTGACTTACTTTTGTTAGACTCCTGCGAACATTATTAGATCCTCTGTTCGGCTTTTCTTTCCGAACGCCAAACAGAGCATCAGGGGCTACTGTCTATGCAGTAATATTTTTACATATCTTTTACTTACATCAAATCCTGTTAGAAGGCTAGCACAGGCTTCAGTCAGTCCGCTCTTGGCAGACTGAACCTTCAGGATCACCGCACTCATAACAGTGCGGTGCTCCTCGCCAATGGAGGCGTCGTTAAGCACTTCCAGCAAATTGTCCGGTGCCTCCGGTTGGACGGAGGTCACCGGCTCGGTAGGCTTGCTCCTCTTGGAAGGAGGCTGCCTACCGGAGTCCGGAACCGTTGAAGGTTCCGGCGCGGTGTCCGGCTCAAAGCCGGACTCGGAACCCTTGGGGGTTCTATCCCCTTCATGCCTGGAGTCCGGGAGGTCGCCTTGCAGCGCCTCCAGGACCACCTCCTCCTGGGTTGGAACCTGTTGGGACGCCGCCTCGACATCATCCGTAGGATGGGGGGAGGTAGCCGTCGGAAGCGAATTCACATCCGACGAATCCAGGGAACCGCTCGACGACACGTCAAGCCGGTCTTTGGGTGGACTGCATAAACATGTTCGACGTAAGGAAAAGTTGTGCAATGGGGGAATACTATGAATCACTCTGGTATCCGGATACTTACGATCTCGCCAGGGGCTTGGCCCTGTGCGGCCACTCCTCTTCGCCGTTGTCGGTGTTGGTGGAGTAGTCCGGAGGAGGGGTCTTCCCCTTCTTGGACCTTCAGCCTCCCCAGTTGGGGCGGCCTTCCTTTTCTTCCCTCCCCCCGCTGGAGGGGGAGAGGTCTCTTCTTCCTCCTCCTCGTCTTCATGGGGGGAGTGCGCCTTGGAGTCGTCGGATGATGAATCCGACACCTCCTGGCGCCGGGCACTGTTTCGAGTCCCCGCGGCCTTCTTCTTGGCCTTCTTCTCCAGCACCACATAGGGTGCCGGAACCAGCAGCTTTGCCAAACGAGCGTCCGCTGGGCCTTCGGGCAAAGGAGCCGGATAGTTGATCTGTCCGGACGTCTCCTGCCAATCCTGTCAAAGGTAAGGGAGCTTAGATCCCGCATGGAGTCAAACTATGAAAAACTAAATACCCTGTAAAAGGTAAGAACAGATTACCGCACAAGCGTGACGCTGCGTGCTGAATCCGCGATCCTCGGTAGCGGATGCGGGGGCCTCGGCGCCCTTGAAAAGCACCTTCCAGGCATCTTCGTACGTCGTGTCGAAGAGCCTGCTCAGAGTTCGGTGCCGCGCCGGGTCGAACTCCCACAGGTTGAAAGCCCGTTGTTGACACGGGAGGATCCGGCGGATGAGCATAACCTGGACTTCATTGACAAGTTTGAGCTTCTTGTCCACCAGGGTTTGGACGCATGTTTGGAGTCTGGTCAGCTCTCCTTTTTTACCCCACGACAGGCCCGTCTCTTTCCAGGAGGCGAGCCGCATAGGGGGTCCGGATCAGAACTCGAGGGTTGCGACCCATTCAGGGTCGCGCGGCCCGGTGATGTAAAACCACCCCGACTGCCACCCCTTTAGGGACTCCACGAAGGAGCCCTCGAGCCATAGGACGTTGGGCATCTTGCCCACCATGGCGCCTCTGCACTCCGCCTGGGTGCCGCGCACCACCTTCGGCTTGACATTGAATGTCTTGAGCCATAGGCCGGAATGGGGGCGGATGCGGAAGAAAGCCTCGCACACGACGATGAACGCCGAGATGTTGAGGACAAAGTTCGGGGCCAGATCGTGGAAATCCAGGCCATAGTAGAACATGAGCCCCTGAACAAATGGGTGGAGAGGGAAGCCAAGTCCGCGGAGGAAATGAGGGAGGAACACCACCCTCTCATGGGGCCTAGGGGTGGGGATGAGCTGCCCCTCTTCGGGAAGCCGGTGGGCAATGTCGTTAGACAAGTATCCGGCCTTCCTCAGTCTTTTGATGTGTCCCTCCATAACGGAGGAGACCATCCACTTGCCTCCCGCTCCGGACATGGCTGGAGAAGGTTGAGGTGGGGTGTGCGGACTTGGGCGCTGGAGCTCGAGTGCGCAGAAATGGATAGGCAAAGGAGGAAGAAGGCGTGGATGAAAAGGTGGATCCTTATCCCCTTATATGGGCGGACGCGACTATGCGTCCCCACCAGCCTGGTAAAACTCGCTTATCTCCCAAGTGTCGTAATCAATGGCGCGGTTGGGTTACCCACGCCCGTATTGATGAGAATCCCGGAATAAGGGGGCACGATCTCTGCTTTGACAAGACGTGCCAAGGAAACTGCCTCGCTAAACGCGCTGAGGTGGAACAGTAAAACGATTTGAATAAAGACTTGGCCATGGTGTGATGTCACGCTACGGAATACGTCAGCAGATTAGATTTATGTAAATATTATTCTCTCTATGGCAATATGTGGAAACTTATTTTGCAGAGCCGGACACTACCTTTGTGTTCAAAATCTTCTATGAAGTACTTGGAGGAGGAACCCGCCTTGCAATGTCGAAGACAATCTGCGCGCCGGACTCGTCTTCATTGAAGCCTGGTTCAGGGGCTACTGTGGGAGTCCTGGATTAGGGGGTGTCCGGATAGCCGGACTGTACCTTCGGCCGGACTCCTGGACTATGAAGATACAAGATTGAAGACTTCGTCCCGTGTCCGGAAGGGAGTTTCCTTGGCGTGGAAGGCAAGCTTGGCAATACGAATATGTAGATGTCCTACCATTGTAACCGACTGTGTGTAACCCTAGCCCTCTCCGGCGTCTATATAAACCGGAGGGTTTTAGTCAGTAGGACGGACAACAATCATACCATAGGCTAGCTTCTAGGGTTTAGCCTCTCTGATCTCGTGGTAGATCTACTCTTGTACTACCCATATCATCAATATTAATCAAGTAGGACGTAGGGTTTTACCTCCATCAAGAGGGCCCGAACCTGGGTAAAACATTCTGTCCCCTGCCTCCTGTTACCATCCTCCTAGACGCATAGTTTGGGACCCCCTAACCGAGATCCGCCGGTTTTGACACCCTATGCTATACTTTGTTGGTGAACATTTATGGTCTAACTATGTGCACCAGTACTACTAAGTGGTGCTTGCTTTTTTATATATGGAAGTGTTGAACTAAGGTAGAACTATGTTAATTGGTGTGTGGTTTGGCATCTCTTCTTGTTAAACTCGTGCTCATTAATCATCGGCTCATTTAGATTAAGTAGCATAAAACCCTGATTGGCTAGGTTCGTTTGAAGCTAGTTAAGCTTGTGAGCGCTCGTTAACAGATTCTGATGTGTTATGGTATACATCATGAGTGTGTACATGTGGTTTTCAAGAAGGAAGATGGTGACTCAAAAAGGAAATGCACTAGTTTGCTGCCTAAGGTGTTGATCCAAGTAATACTAGAACCATCGTGTTTGTGGCGTGGCTACATGATGATCACAAAGTATCGATCCAAGTAATACTAGATCACTTGATGAGAATTTGATCTGATGTTTTCACAAGTCTTGAGCATTAGGGTTTATGTATACAATTTTCAATCCCCAACCCATCCACCCTGGACACGAACTTTGGATTGCATCACGTAGATGTACAAAATCCAGTTTCTAGCGCCTGCCCCGAGCGCCTACGATTGTGATTTTTTTTCCAGGATCCTAATTAAGCGCCTAAATAAGCCGGCTGCATTGTGGGTGCCCAACGCCGAAGTATTTCTGCTATAGTAGGTAACTACCAATTACTCCCCGCATCTCTCCCCCTAGGGCACGCTCTAAAACTATCGCCGCCGCTCACACGCCCGCCTCGCTGCCGCCAGATATGAAATCCACTCGTGGAGGTCAATTGGCCGTCGTGACAGAGCTAACCACCGACGTTGTCGTCCATCGCATGGATGAGGATCCCCACGAGAAAGCTTTGGACTACTCGGTGTCCAACCCAGAGAAGCATCGTGTCAACGAGGTGCAATACTCCGTCGTCGATCACAAACAGCAGCACATGCACGGCATGGACTGGAATTCCGTTACGGTAATTTTAATTTTTTTAACCCTAGATCTGTCTTCAAGTTTAAGGTTAGAGGTTAATCATTAAACCATCAATACATTGTTGAATTAGCATAATGGAATCTAGCTCTAAATATAATGTTGATCATCAGTACGTAAGGATCATTATTTATTCAATCAATCTTTGAGAAATTAATGGTTCATCCACTCCACAATTTAGTGCGTTTTGGTTTTATGCCAAAAGTCAGACATCATAAAGGTTGTGCATGTTCATTGACAATTTTTTTAAAAGTACATCATATGATTTATGCTTTCATATGGATTTGATATTGATTTTTTCTCCTTAAATATTCAAAGTTAATAAATATTTACTTTAAAAATAATTTATAGGCACTACAGTATGAAACTTAGGGAATATTAGGTACTGTAAACAATGGTGCAGCTTATATCATACATAATTTAAACTTGCAGCCTTATTCTCATGATTATGCGGACATTTCCGAAGGAGAGATGGATGCACACACTCAGAAAACCCTTGAAGAATTGCAGAATGGACAGTGCAACGTGCTTAAGCGTATGGCATATCCTTGCGCGTTTTGTGGCAAATATCTGGACCCGGCTTTCGTTAGTATTCTTGAGCACACCGAAGGAGTTGCCAAAGGATACCAAATGAAGCATGGTGTGAGGGAAAAACACAAGGCGCTAGCCCAATATCTCAGGAATTTGTCGGACAAAGAGAAGGTCCGAAGAAGGCGTTATGAGAACCAGCATTCCAAAGAATAGATGAATAAACGAAACCATGAAGAAGTTCTGGTTGGCATAAGTAGTCATTCGTGGGTTTTTTTTAAATACCAATGAATATTTTAATTTATCATAGTTTTTGCAAAAATGTTACATTTATTAAATTTAATCATAAAAATGCATACAATTCAATTATTCATTTTTTCAAATATTTGCAACCTTGCATCTAATAGTTTACCATTTTATTGGTTAACCATTATTTTCATATATATATATATATACTATGGAGTGCTTAAAATTATTCAAGATCAATTGGTACTATGAACAGCAGTGTATTTTTAGGGTTTCTTTAAAAGAACACCTGTGGTCATGCTGATCTTTTGTGTTTGTCCAGAATTGGTAAAGCTGCCAAATCTGCATCTGATCCGGCCCAACACTTTGTTCCTTTTGTGGACCAGCACAAGTGGGAGGCAGAGAGAAAAGCGAGCGATGGCCCCAACCCCAACCCCAACCCCAACCCCATTCCCAATCCCACCACACTTCGTTCTTTGTGGGGACAGAGAGGCGACGCGGAGGGCGACGGCTAGGGTTTGCCAAGCCGTCACCTTGGCCGCCCCCATCGTCGTCAAATCGGCCGGATCCGCAAGGCCAACCACTCCCCCTGCTCCGGCCATGATTCTCCACTGCTTCGTCGACAGCAAGGTCCGACAACGACACCTCTTCTCCCCAATCCTTGTCGCGCCACCCGAAGCTCCGGTGGTGCCAGCTTCGAACAAGTCTACTTCAGCCCCATCTGGGACCACTTCGCAGGTAAGAATGATCTTCCCTGCCCTTCTAATGTCGATCTGACCTTAATTTTGTGATCTAGCAGCACCGCCCAAGTTAAAATCTGACACTTGCTTGTGTCCATGTTTCGGGTATTCGCAGATTTACTATCAACTAGTAGGTCATATTGCAACAAGTAATTTTATAGCAAGATAATCTGACAATGTGTAAGTGCATCTAGTGCCACCCCTACTTGGTTTTGGAGTATTGACGACAAACCTAGTTGAGGGACTAATGTGTTTGTGAGAATTGCAGGATAACACAGGTAGAAGTCCCTCACTGATTCGGTTTTCCTACCAGAGATGACCCCTAAAAATGTATGAAGACATTGAAGTCAGAGCTGGTATGTGAAGACATTCACATTGAAGACTATGGTAAGAGAAGACATCGCGTGAAGACTATGGAGCGCGAAGACTTAGCAGTTTCGTCGTTCTGTGTTTTTCTTTGTTGAGTCATAGGAATCACCGTACTGTTAAGTGGGGTCCAAGAGAATGACTGAAGTGATGCTTAACTAAAATCCTATGTCTTCGAGTGAAGACTATGAGAGCAAATCTTGTCTAGAGTTGGATAAGTCAGCTTTGCTTGTAGTCCAAGTAAAGTTGCCATGTGTGTTTGAAATCTGACCATTAGAACATGTGTCAGTTCCTTAGTGACCAAGGGTCATTTCAGACAAACCAGGTCGGGTTGCCCAGTGGCTATAAATAGCCCACCCCCTACAACCATAAACGGTTGGCTGCTCAGAGTTAGAGTACGGCTTTTGTCGTTTGAGAGCAACCCACCTCGAAGCCTTTGAGAGAGAATTCCTTGCGAGGATAAAGCCCTAAACACCCAGAGCCAAAGAGTGTTAGGCATCACTTAAGTCTTCCTGTCTGTGTGATCTGAAGACTTATTACACTTGAGGACTGTGAATCCTCCAGCCGGTTAGGCGTCGCGTTCTGAGCATCCAAGAGTCATTGTGGATCGCCGGTGAACGAAGTCTGTGAAGGTTTGGAAGTCTACCTTGAAGACTTACCAGAGTGATTAGGCGAGGACTGGGTGTCCTTAGCTCAAGGGGAATAAGGTGAAGACGAGGTCTTCTGAGTTGAATCTCAGCCTCCCTAACCAGACGTACAGTTGTCACAGCAACTAGAACTGGTCCAACAAATCATTGTCTTCAACGAGTCATTGGTTTCATCCTTCCCTTCCCTTTACTTACTGTTGGTCCTTGTGAAGACATTGTATGATTGCGTTATCTTTTGTCTTCACTGAGTGACTGCTTGTTCTGATTGGCTTCACAAAATCTTCCTACCTGATCTTTACTGCCTAGCTGCTATTAGTCATTGTGCTTTCACTTCATTGAATACTTGACTATGGTTTGCCTAGTGTAGTCTACCTTCCGCTGCATGGTAATAGGTTTATGTCTATCATTTGTCTTCAAAACTTCCATGTTTTGAAGACTCTCATAAAAATCTCCTATTCACCCCCCCCCCCTCTAGTCGATCACTAGCACTTTCACAACGTACTGCGTAATCATGGTTTTACTTGTTCGTATGGGTAGTAATGGGTAAACACTTTCATGCAAGTAAGAGAAAAAGGTGGGTGTTGGCCAGCATACCTTGCTCGTCGACATAGCCTTCACTATGCTATCATCTTGCTTGACAGATGCTATCAAGTACTTTTTCCCCTGGAAAATGGCCCCCCACTCCTAGATATAGAAAAAGTATATTCACAGGAGCATACACATGTTTTGGTTTGTTGGGATAGTTTGAAGACTGTGTATATGTATTTGATGATGCTTAGTTATTAAAAACCAAAAAGGCGAGCACAGAAGCAGTCCATGAGGAAATTTGTAATGATGGAATGAGGATCAGTTATAGTTTCATGTATTACTCGATGGTAGTATGATGATTACTGCATATTTTGAAGGATTTGTCAAGTATAGACTGCTCTTGATTGGTGCATGTTTTTGATGATATGTGCACACATGTAATATTTTTGGTTGGTGCATATTTTTGCTGATTGTTGTTACTGCTTACTTGAATTATGTCAGCCTATCTCCAAGATATGGTATGGGCTTATTGGGGTCAATGAAAATTTCTTGTGAGCTAGTAGTACACATTGCAACAAATTCCTCACTGTTGGATTTTCTGACATTATACTTCATAATCATGATTTTACTTGTTAGTATGGGTAGTAATGAGTAAATAAATAGCAAGTATACAAAAGGGTGAAAATTGGTGAGCATACCTTGCTCGTTCTCATAGCCTTCACTATGATGTCATCTTGCTTGAGAGATTCAATCATGTCCTTATTCTCACTAGAAATTGGAAAATTAACCTCCACAGCTACCTCGAAAAATGTTATGTACAGCAGCAAATGCATTATTTGTTTTGTTGTGACAATTTAAAGACTTTATATTTATTACCTGATGGTACCACACAACAGCCCATCAGGAAATTTGCAGTGATCAAAGGCAGATCAGTTATAGTTTCACGTATTGCTCGATGAGAGCAGTCAATCATGGTTCATTTTTACATGGCTACTAATTGGTTGGTTACCAAGTTTTCTTGTCCAGATCACAAAATTGTAACCTTGAAATATCCTAATTGGTTATGTCTGGCCAATGATTATGAGTCTAACCACTAGTCTTGACTAGTCGTGCGAATAGTTGTCGACTAGCTTTTTCGTGTAGATGTTTATACATGAACTACGTACTTAGCAAGAAGTATGCGAAAAGATTATTCACATTGTATATGGTTCTAACAAGTCATAATGGAAGACTGATTTCATATATCAATAACTAACATTTGTTCATTGCAATGCATGCAACAGGTTTGAATGGCAAGGGAAACCATCCTCATTAGCAGTGAAGAGAGTGATCACCGGACCACCTCAGATGATGCTTCAGATGGCACTTCACGTGGGAGTGACGGCTATAGCGGTTATGACGACACCTCTAGCGACTATGACACTGATGATAGTTCTGATGGAGATGGAGATGTGGACCATGATCCTATCTTGGCACTACGGGGTAAAGTTCTATTTGGCTAGTCAGATATTAAATGAACCATGATATATCAAAAGTTGATGTTTGAGTGACACTTGATTACCACACATTACTCTGTTTGGGTTCTAAATGACCTTCCAAATCAACATTGACTGAACTAGAGCTTACATAGAGCAATGTTTAGTTGTTAGTTTAAATAAATCAAATATTCAATTTGCCCATGTTTCTACGAGATATTGTTGGGTGGATGTGATTGGGTTATCTATGTCCTTCATTTCTTGATCATTGGAGTAGGCATTGATCATTAACCCAGTGCTGATGTTCTAGGTCTTACATATGAAATTATTTACTACTCTGTCATCTTAATTTTTTTTGATACAGGTCCGGGATACCATCTGAGAAAAGGAACTTTCGAGGATCGCATCTTCTACGGCAACCATGTATTGCTAAACGAGGATCGGTGGGACTATCTCAAATCCATAGTAAAGCAGTGCCAACCTCCCATACCATACTATGTCAGCACCGTCACTCGCTCGGCAGTCATCAGAGGGAAGAGCAAGATGGTAAACACTTGGACTTTTCTTTTTGCAAATCATACTTCACTAGTGAAAATGCCATCATGTAGAGATAGAGAGGAGGACGGGCATGGTTGTGCAAATCATTCTTACTTTTTTTGTGTGCAAATTATACTTCATTTTTTATGTAACATTATTTATTTCCCAGTGCAATCAGTGCTTCTCAAAGGAGTACAGTCAGGCCTACCTCAAAGATTATCTGCGAAAGCCCATGCTTGTGCGTGTCACCAGCAAACATTTTGAAGGTAATAAAAAGGTCTTGTTCAACATGGGCAAGAAGGACGGGTGAGCGATCATGACGAAGAACTGGAGAGAAGTCGTTGAGGGCGCCAGAATGAAAGAAGATCAAATGGCTATCTTCAGGTTCATGGAAAGGAGTGGAGGTGGGCTTAGGGTGAACATGGTTAGTGGCATGAGGATTCGTTGACCCGCCGCAGTAGTTTGACGCTAGTTTTATAATCTGTATGTACTAGCCAGTAACTGCAAGTTGGTAGTATCAGCTTTAGGGTCCAGTAAGTGCAACTTAGTAGTAATTGGTACTTGGTAGTAACTGGTACTTTGGTGGTATAACTTTTGGGTCCTACTGGATATGAAGATCGTCCAGTAAGTGGAATTTGGCAGTAACTTGGTGGTAGTATGAACCCTATGTGGCGTAATGTACTTGCTATGCAAGTCTATATATATAAGTAAGCGGAATTTGGCAGTAACTTGGTGGTAGTATGAACCCTATGTGGCGTAATGTACTTGCTATGCAAGTCTATATATATAACGCACCCTGGTACCCTCCTTGATATAATTACCTTTATGGACTGCAATTATATTTCCTTTTTTGCCATAGTGATGCTAATATTTTTAGAATCAAATCTAACCGGGTTTCAAATGGATTAGACACTACTTTCATTTTTGAATGAGGTTTTTGTGTTGGCTAGTACGAGTTATTTTGAAAATGCAGTTTGTATGTGTGTCGCACAAAAAATGAAATGCAAAACAAAGAGCGGGACCTATTTCTGTTACTTTCGAGATGGCATGCTATTTTCAAAATGATGTTTTTTTAATTTGAAAAACAGTATATACTAAAAAAACATGCTATTTTTTGAAAAGCGTAATTAAAAATATGTTGTTTTCAAAATCAGCACGCTGCTTTCAAAACAGCATATTTTAAAAAGCATGTATTTTTTGAAATCAGTTTAGAAACAACGTTATATTTTTAAAAACAGCGTTATATTTTTAAAAACAGCGTTGATTTTTAGAATGAGGCTGTTATTTTGAAATCAGCATGCTATTTTTAAAAAGAACATATTCGAAAGAACATGATTTTTTTTGAAATCAGCAAGCTATTTTTGAAATCAGCATGCTATTTTTGAAATCAGCATGCTATTTTTGAAATCAGCATGCTATTTTTGAAATCAGCATGCTATTTTTGAAATCAGCATGCTATTTTAAAAGTAGCATATTGAAAGCATTATATTTTTAAAATAAGCATGCTATTTTTAAAAAATATCATGCTAATTTCAAAAACAGCATGCTATTTTAAAAGTAGCATATTGAAAAGAGCATTATATTTTTAAAAGTACCATGCTATTTTTAAAATTAGCATGCTATTGTTGAAATTAGCATGTTATTTTAAAAGTAGCATAATTTTAAAATTAGCATGCTATTTTTAAAATCAGCATGATATTTTTAAATCAGCATATTCATTATATTTTATTTTCAATTGAACATGTTTTTTTCAAATGAGCATGCTATTTTTAAAATATCAGTATGCTTATTTTCTATTTGAAAATAAACGATTTTCAATGTTATTTGAAAACGAGGTTTCTATTAACGTTCTATTTTCTTATATATATAAATGTTTAGTTTCTATTTTATATTTCAAGTATGAAATTTGACTACACTTTGAACAAATTTCAGCAATATATTATGTGAAAAATGAAAAAAATACGGAAAACCAACTGCACTAAAAATGCATTGTTTCATCGATGTTGATAAATCATAACTAGCCTACCATGTCGACCCGTCCATAATAAAATGAGGGTGTACCAATCAAAAGAGGAATTCAGAAAAATAGTGGCAGTCCATCAAATAGGTGTAATACATGAGAAACAAGGTGGATCACGGCATGGAAAACTGTCTACTTTAGTTTGTTCTCAATTTTTTGACCCCTGAAATCCTTTTGTTTTCTCTGCTTGACCCTGTGCATCTAAACATCCTGTCTCGACTTCACTTTAGCTTTCCTACATGAAACAACGTTTGTTAATAGGGTAGCAAAGAAGATTTGAGCATGTACAGTACACTATAACAAAAAAAACACTAACTTCACTGATTTTCTCTTCATAGCTACAGAAGCTAACTTGACAGCTCTTATTCGCTCAGCCTGTGGTACATTCCTATCAGGCCTTTTTGTCTTCATCACCCCTTTGGCCTGTTCTTTACCGCCCTTACTAGAGTCTTTCCTGGAAAAGTTAAGAAACGTCAACACAGTACTAGCAAATACCCGACTTCTAGAGCGGACATGTAAGTACAGACACTAACTTCACTGGTTTTCCTCGCGCACCCTTGTCATCGTTCTTTTTCGTCCTCCCAGCATTGACATTTGGAGCGCCCTTGCGTTTCCTGCAAAAAATGAAATAGATGAATCTGCAGCCAGCATTCGAAAACATGTTTAAGTACGCACAATTGTGCTAATGCCCACTTGTTTGGTTTTGCGTAATCCTCTTCTGCAACCTCCAATGGTCTCTTTCTAGCCCTCCTCAGCCCACCATCTTCTGCATCTGAATCTTCCTCTTCTTCCTCATCTAAATCTCCCTCTTCTTCTGCATCTAAATCTCCCTCTTCTTCTGCATCTGAATCTTCCTCTTCTTCTGTACCTGAATCTTCCTCTTCTTCTGTACCTGAATCTTCCTCTTCTTCTGTATCTGCCTCTGTCTCTTCTTTTGTATCTTCCTCTGTCTCTTCTTCTGTATCAGACTCTGTCTCTTCTTTTTGCTTCTTCCTCCTTGTGCTATTTGATTTGCCCGATTTTTTCCTGCGTAAATTGAAGAAAAACATGTGAACACTCTCCGGGAGAACATATTAACACTGTAAGCATGTATGGAAATGAACAATGAGATTAACATGTGCACTAACTTTGTTGCTTTTTTTGAATCTTCCTCTTCTTCTATATCTGAATCTGTGTCTTCTTCTGTCTCTGAGTCTTTGTCTTTTCGCTTCTTCCTCCTTGTGACCTTTGATTTCCCCGATTTGTTCCTGAGTAAATTGAAGAAAAAGAGAGAACATATTAACATTGTAAGCATGTATGGAAATGAACAATGAGATAAACATGTGCACTAACTTCGTTGCTTTTTTCCCTCTCATCCGCTCGCGCCTGGATTTAATCCTCTTATTTGATTCTTTGGTAGTTGGTCTCCCTTTTGGAACTATTTTGATTGGATTTTCCACGTCATCAGTGCAGCATTCGCGAGCAGCAAAGAAGTATGCCGGCAAAGGAACAAACGATTTATGGCCTTCATCCAAATCAGTTTTTTCTCCATCAACCAATATACTCCGGAGGAACTCCATCACCTGTTCTGACTGTGAATCGCTAGCTGCGGCTGTGAATAAAGCGTCACTAGCCATGTTGCGTAGTTGATGATACTTATTCATGTGATCAGACCATACATGAGTATTCGCAGTCCTCGAAGAAGGGAACGCTGGCTTGGCCTGCATTGTCCATCTTTTCTTGACAATTTTTTTTGGAAATGTGCGTACACCAAGATGATCCAGAACGCAGAATATATGTGCGCATGGGTAATCCTGACTTTCCAACTTTTTACATTTACAAGCTGCATCATCCAGTCTTGCTCCTGTAAACAGACAAGTCACGTGATATATAAAATCCACAGGCTTAGCATCCACGCCTTGTGCATCCAACTTTTTTGCCTCCAACTCCTCACTGTCCTTACCTTCCAAGTGATTGGGATCCTTAGCATCCAGGTTTTTGGCATGCAAGTCCACACCATCCTTGCCTTCCAAATCATTGGGATCCTCAGCATCCAAGTTTTTTGCATGCAAGTCCTCAGCATCCTTACCTTCCAAGTCATTGGGATCCTCAGCATCCAAGTTTTTTGCATGCAAGTCCTCAGCATCCTTACCTTCCAAGTCATTGGGATCCTCAGCATCCAATTTTTTTGCATGCAAGTCCTCAGCATACTTACCTTCCTTACCTTGCAATTCTCTAGCATCCAAGTTTTTTGCATGCAAGTCCTCAGCATCCTTACCTTCCAAGTCATTGGGATCCTCAGCATCCAATTTTTTTGCATGCAAGTCCTCAACATACTTACCTTCCTTACCTTGCAATTCTCTAGCATCCCTGCCATATGGGACTTTATCATATGGGGCTTTGCGCAAAACTCCAAACATGACCAAACCATCACATGCTACCTGGTCTGTGACCTGCCAATTTGTCCCTTCGACAATCTGATGCTTTACCATTAGAAACATCACAGTTGTATAAATATAAGAGGCAGCAATCTCCAGAGGGTGTGCATTCAGCTTAGTGAAGGGTATCGTATGTGTTGCTACTGCGTCTAATGCTGCTTCAGTCTTATGCATTATGGATACACAGTGCTCAACATGCCGCAACAAATCAACAAGCTGCATCTTCTTGTTCAGGTGCACATGAAGCCTTGAGTTGAGAGACTCACTCCTCTGATTACTCATCATGCCTAGGAAATATCTACCCTTTGTGTACGCAGCAGCCCATTTGTGTCATAGCTCGTACATCCTGTTAACCCATGACGACCTCTTGCCCGTTGGTTTTATTTTGAACCGAACTTTATAAGCCTCCCATCTTTTCTCAAACTCATCAACATCCCAACGACGGTAAATGAATTCCCTAAATTGCTCGAATGAATACCAAGTCTTCAAGGTCACACCATTTTCTTCACTTTCAAAGTCTTCAGAAAGTCTTCAGAATACCAAAGTCTTCAGACGAAGAACTTCATTTTTAGGGGTCGACTTTCTCTGTAAATATCAAACTCCTCATAGACTTATAGACCTGTGTACACTCATAAACACATTAGTCCCTTAACCTATAAGTCTTCAATACACCAAAATCACTAAGGGGCACTAGATGCACTTACACTCGTCGTCATTGAAGCCTGGTTCGGGGGCTACTGTGGGAGTCCTGGATTAGGGGGTCTCCGGACAGCCGGACTATCTCTATTGGCCGGACTGTTAGACTATGAAGATACAAGATTGAAGACTTCGTCTCGTGTCCGGATGGGACTCTACTTGGCGTGGAAGGCAATCTAGGCAATACGTATATGGATATCTCCTCCTTTGTAACCGACCTTGTGTAACCCTAACCCTCTCCGGTGTCTATATAAACTGAAGGGTTTTAGTCCGTAGGACAACAATCACAACATACAATCATACCATAGGCTAGCTTCTAGGGTTTAGCCTCTCTGATCTCGTGGTAGATCTACTCTTGTAACACCCATATCATCAATATTAATCAAGCAGGACGTAGGGTTTTACCTTCATCAAGAGGGCCCGAACCTGGGTAAAACTTCGTGTCCCTTGCCTCCTGTTACCATCCGGCCTAGACTCACAGTTCAGGACCCCCTACCCGAGATCCGCCAGTTTTGACACCGACACCCACCCTTGACCACGGCGAGCGGCGACCTCTGAGAGAGTACCTCGTCGGAGATGGTGGAGATCTAGGAGGTGCAGCTAGCGGAGTTTGGGGGTGGAGATCGCCGCAAGGGCGCGTGGTTGATGGAGATCGGGACTTGGTTCCAGTCCAAGGCGGAGATGCAGGCAGAGGCGCAGGCGGTGATAGATGCGCTCTCAGAGGAGGAGGAGCGGGAGCTGAGTGCCACAAAGCGGGGGCACCATTCCCTGGAGGTGCTTCTGTGGGCAATGGCGCAGGCGGAATTGGCGGACGAGAAACGGGCGGCCAAGTGGGCCCCGTTTCTCTCCTTCGCCACCGCGAAGCTGAAGCCGGCGATGAATCCAACCGCGTTTCGGGTGGGCGAGGTGGTGATAGGGCTTCCCGCACCAGGATCGAAGCTGACCCCAATCAAACTCGACGGAGAAGGCAATAGTGGAAGCAAGATGAAGGCGAGGGAAGACAAGGTGGTGATGACTCCAAGGCGTTCACCTCGCCTGAATCCAGCTCCAGCTCCACAACCGCGCCGCTCCGCTCAGTTGCTCGGGCGAGAAATCTGAACTCTCCTCCACATAGCAACCGCTGGTTGCTGATGGGAGGGGGGTTCAGATTCCGAATCTGAAGATGCTGCTAGTGAAGGTATGAACAGCTCGTCAAATCCCTCTGCACATTTGCCATCTGATACACTAGATGATAGTGGGGGAATGGTTAGCAGATTGGATAAGAAAATTCGCCGAATCGAGTGAATTAATCGCAGGAAAAAAAAGCTGAGATGGATAAATATGTTAGGAGCATGTTGATTGAAGTTGATAGGGGGGAATCTCTGGATAAAAAAGGATGCTAATAAAAAGAAATTTCAGATACATTATCCTGATATGGATTCTCCCCATTGGGGAAAATACCATGACAGGGATGTGGATTTAGCCTTGATAAAAATGAGACCACTGATCCCTAAGTTTGAAGATCTTCGGCCAATTCCTAATTGGCTAGAAGGAATTGGAGGAGACGATGATTTTGAAATTCAACATGGGGTTATGAACTAGAAAAATGTGGGAGCAAAGATTGATAAAATGCTAATGTAAAAACCTGTGAAATTCCTGAGAATATTTTCTTAGAAAATTTAATAGATAATGTGACAGATTTGGGGGATGAAATGGTTGATATAGAAACTGACAAGGAGAAAAGTAATGGGTTGTGCAGTGGGCCTAGAGGACCCCCGGTTGGGCCAAAAAAGGCCCCCAATACGGATAAAGGGGAGAGGGGAGTGGGGGCAAAGGAGGTATAAAACATGGCCACATCCCTCCCCTAGGGTTTATTGACCCTTACTTCCTCCACCTTTTCGACAGTGAGGAGGCAGGGGGAGCACCAGGAGGTGAATAGGGAGAGATGGCTGGGAGATCTGGAAATTGGCAGACGAGAACAGGAAGAGGAGGTTTAGGAGGGCGAGGTAATTTTTCTTCAGGCAGAAACACCCCCCCCCCCCTGGTAGAAACTTTGGAAGATTTGATGAGAGGAATCAAAGTTTTGGAAATAGAAGAGATGGAAATTTCAGATTCGGGGAGGGGGGAAGAGGCAGTGGTGGAGATAGATTTTATAACAATTTTGGAAGAGGGAATGGATTTGAGGAGAGGAGAGTTGTTGGGCCTGCAAACTCTGGTGGAAACAAAGGGAGATTTAAGTATCAGGGAAGAGGATAAGATAGATCTAATGATTTAGGTTCTGGACAGAGAGTAGGAGAACCTGATCATAACCTAAAAGAGGGCAACAACGGGAAACAAGGTAAGGGGAGGGAGGTCCCTATGCTATCTACACAGAATTTTCCCCAGATCATGCCTATGGGCCTAAGGTTAGGGCAAATGGGGTTCATACCACTTGAACAGATGACACAACACTATCAATATCTGCTGGCAAATGTGCCCAAAGGAGGGGTGCTTGCAGTCCGACATGGAGAAAAGGAAGCTAGTGATAAGGGGAGTAGAAACAGAAATGAGGGAGGGCATGGAAAAGCTGTTATATATGGCAAGTGCAAAGAAAGTGGTCATGTCAGTAAGGATTGTAGGAACACTGTGTTCTGTGTGGTATGCCAGAGAGGGTCTCACAGAACTGAGGACTGCACCATACTCAAACAACCAAAGCTAGTGGCAAAATATGTGGGATATGGTGCAAAAGGTCTGGGGTGCCTGTTGGTGCAGAATACTAAGGAAATATCTGATGTTGAACATGCTAACCCAATGGCCATAGTCAAAGTACACTCTGGGATGCTGAATGAGACTACCTTGGTGCAGGGCCTGTCTAGAATGTTTGACTGGGGGTGGACATGGAGGGATAAATTTCAAAGCCCCAAGACTTTCTTGGTCAGATTTCCCAACAAAGCTAAACTGGTTGAATTGAATTTTTTTTGAAAATTTTACACTCCTTGGTACAAAGGAAGTGGTAGAAGTAGATTTGTGGAGCCCTGATGATAAGGCCAAAGGAAAATTGCACTCCATCTGGATCCAGATGCATGGGGTTCCAGATTCTCTGAGGCATTTCCTGGGAATATGTGAAATTGGATCAGCTTTGGGCCCAGTTGTGGAGGTGGATGTAGAGCACATTTATAGAAAAGAAGAAATCGGACTAAAAGTTGGGGTCAGAGACCTACATAAGATTCCATCTGGAACCGAGATCACTACAAAGGAACTGCTCCTATATGATACTGAATTCTCCTTAGAATCAGTGGCTGTGCAAGGATGGTACAAAGTTGAGGAAGGAAAAAAAGGGAAGTCTTTGATTATATCAATCTGGATGAAATAGCTGACAAGAAAGAAAGTGAGAAGAAGCTTAAGGGGGGCCAAGAAGACCACAAGAAATCAGGTGTGCCTTGGGGAGGGCTGTCATTAACTCAATATGAAAAGGTTGTTACCAATGAATACACAACGAAAAACGGTGGAGGAGAATGTAGCTATAGCAAACAACAAGAGGAAGAGAAGATGTCAGAAGGAGAAAAGAAATTGGTTGCTAGATTGGAAGTGTTGGAGGAGGTGACAGCTAGACAGGCTGCTCAACTGGCTGCTGAAGAGAGAAAAATGAAAGAGGGAGAAAAGATTAAAACAACTCTAGAAATGGAGATTAAAAGACAGCATGATCTGCTTCAGCAAAAAGTGAGTAGGCTTGGGGTAGAGGAGGAATCACAGCCAGTGACTGAAGATGGAGAGGAAGAGAAGATGGAAAGCTTAGCTGAGGGAGTGACTTTGGAGAAAATGGACACTCTGGAAGACATTGATAAACAGTTGCAAGCTTTGGGAGGGGAGGAAGTGGTAGATGGATATATAGAACCGGTGGACTAGTACTCTATCAGTCAGGATCCAGACTTCTTTGAACACACGGTCAAGAAAGCAGAGAGGGGGGAACTGGATGAGAAGAGCATGGATACGTACAGAAGAAGTGAAATAAACAAGGGAAAAGAAGATTGTAATATTGAAGAGATGGCAAAAAAGAGGGCTGCAGAAAAAGATAATTATGGTAAGGAAAAAATTCCAAACATTTTACATACCTCGGATACAGTCCTCAATGAAATTGCTAATAAAGTGGGGGTGAGATTGGGTGGTGATATTGATAAGATTGAACATAACACCAATCTGATTAAGATGGTTGAAAAGGCCAGAATTGATTTGTGGCTAGTTAATAATAATAATAATAATAATAATAAAAGGGGAGAGGACTGTGATAATAAACAAGATGAAAATAATAATACCTTTTTGGTAGATACAGGGGAGCATAATATTGAGGACTTGCTAGGGGATGATATAGAAAGTGGAGAGGAAGAGGAAAGAGAAGGGTGGGAAGAATTTAGACAAATGTTCTCTAGTGGGAAAGGAAAAAATAATGACAGATCTTCCAGAAGTTCTGGGAAGAAATTTGCCATCAAAATTAAAACAAAAAAGGGTCTGGAAAAAAGAGGAGGAAATAAGAGGTGTTTTTTGGAACATGAGGGGATTTGGGGGATATTAAAAAAAGATTTATGAGAGAAATGGTGATGGATATGAAGATAGACTTCATAGGTTTGCAAGAGACTATGAGAGATCATTTCTCTAAAAATGATCTACATGGAATTTGTGGGGGAGAGAGATTTTCATTGGCACCATGTGCCTTCTAGAGGTAAAAAAAGGGGGATTGTTGCTTGGAGTAAATTATACCACTCTAGATGTCGTTACTCAGGAGGATGGGGAGTATTTCATAAAAATTAATGTCCAAGATATAAAAAAACAAGTTCATTTGGGACTTGGTGGTGATATATGGAGATGCTCAGCCATCTGGAAAAGCAAAATTCCGTGCTGAGCTGGCTAGAGTTTTTCAAAAAAGTGTGAACCCTATCTTGATGGGGGAGACTTTAATATTATCAGGAAAGCATCTGGAAAAAAACATGGTACCTCAGGACATTGGAGCTTCCTATTTAATGTGATTATAGAACAGGCTGGGGTCAGAGAGTTAGATATGCATGGGAGGCAATACACTTGGGGCAACAATTTACCCCAACCCACCTTTGGAAAGCTAGATAGAGTGCTCTATGATGTAGAATGGGAAGAAAAGTATCCCCTGACAGAGGTCTTTGTGATGTGAAGAGAAAAATCTGACCATGTACCTTTATTTTTATATGCTGGAGATGTGGTCAAAACTGATCCTTTGTTTATATTTGAAAACTCATGGTTTATGAGAGAAGGGATAGATGATCTAGTGAGTAAAACTTGGACAAATATCAGTTCGAGAAAGTCTAGTATTGAAAATTGGCAATGCAAAATGAGAAGCTTGAGACCTGTCCTGAAGGGATGGAACATAAACATGAATGCATGTTATAGAGAGCTTAAGAAAGAGATTTTGGTCAAACTAGATGATATTGATAAAAATGTGAAAACTATGGTTTGAATGTGGAAGATAGAAAAGAACAATTAGAACTTAGAGCTCAACTTGACAGATTGTTGGGGGCAGGAAGAGGCAAAATGGAAACAGGGGCGAAAGTGGATGAATTGATTGGAGGACATAGTAACACAAAATACTTTCATGCAAAAGAAAATGGGCGACACAGGAGAAACATGATCGCAGCTTTAGATCAGGGAGAGGGGAGAACAGAAGGAGACAAAAATCTGATAGATTACATTACTAAATTCTATAAAACCCTGTTTGGAGAGGCAGATACTTCCAGTATTTCTTTGTGTGTTGAAAACTCTGACAGAATTCTCCCAGATCAAAAAGAAATGCTGACTAGGGAGTTCTCTTTAGATGAAATTAAGGTTGCTGTCTTTCAGATGGCACACAATAAATCCCCAGGACCGGATGGGTTTACTGCTGAATTTTATCAACACTTCTGTGACCTGATCAAAGATGATCTCAAACGTATGTTTGATGATTTATATACTGGGACACTTGATATTAAAAGACTGAACTATGGCATCATTATCTTGATACCAAAAACCAAGGAAGCTAATCAAATACAGAAGTTTAAGCCTATTTGCTTGTTAAATGTTAGTTTCAAATTTTTTACAAAAGTCTTGATGAACAGACCTAATCATGTGGCTGGCTCTATTATTTCTCCAATACAGACAGCCTTTGTTAAGGGTAGATATATCATGGAGGGGATCTTGGTTTTACATGAAGCACTCAATAGTGTACATGTTAAAAACAAAGCGCTTTGTTGCTGAAAGTTGATTTTGAAAAAGCGTATGAAAAAATTAAATGGCATCTTGTGATGCAAATGCTAAAAGGGAAAGGCTTCCCTGATAAATGGATAGATTGGGTGATGAGTACTATTAGGGCAGTGTGTGTGTCAAGGTCAATGAAAATTATGGACCTTATTTTCAGACTCATAAAGGGCTGAGACAGGGGGATTCTCTATCCCCCCTAATGTTTAATCTAGCAGCTGATTCTCTAGCTATCCTGATGGATAATGCACGAAAAGCGGGGCTGATCAAAGGTTTGCTGGCTGATAATGTAGAGGGAGTGATTAATATGCTACAATATGTAGACGACACCATTTTTCTGCTGCAAGATGATTATGAAAGTGCATGCAATTTAAAATACATACTATGTATGTTTGAACAAATGTCTGGTTTGAAAATTAATTTTCACAAAAGTGTGATTTTCTTATTTGGGGCAGCTGAAGATAAAAATCAGGAATATTCCAGATTTTTCGCATGCCCCGTGGGTGAACTACCAATGAAATATTTGGGCCTCCCAACTAATAAGAAAAGAATTAGGAATAAGGATTGGAAACCTTCTGAAAATAAAATGGAAGGAAAATGTGGGACCTGGCAAGGAAGGCTATTAGCTAGTGCTGGTAGACTGACCCTAATTCAATCCTCATTGACTGGGGTTCCATACTTTATGATGTCGTTCTATGGGTTACCAGTGGGAGTTGAAAAAAAGAATGAACTTTTTCAGGGCTAGGCTGTTGTGGCAGGAAAGTAAAGATAATAAAAAATATCACTTGGTGAGATGGGAAGAGGTTTGCAAACCAAAAGATATGGGTGGTCTAGGTATTCATAATTTAGCTCTTATGAATAAAGCTCTGTTGTGCAAATGGTGATGGAAAATTTATAACACAGAAGGAGTGTGGCAGGGGATCCTGAGGAAAAAATATGTTAAAGAGAATTGCCTTACAAGTGTGAAAAGCAAAAAAGGGGACTCACGATTTGGGGGGGGGGGGCTGAAACACAAAAACTTTTTTCTTCTCCTTGTGTAAATTTGAAATTGGTAGTGGGGAAAATACCAGATTCTGGGAAGATTTGTGGATTGGCCCCAAAGCTCTAAAAGATAGTTATCCACGCATTTATAATATATGCTCTGATAAAGAGAAATCCGTGGCCTGTGTTTTGAAAAAAGGACTTGATAAAGTTAGCTTTAGAAGATCTCTTTCTGGAGAATCTTTGATGTTACGGGAGTATATAAAAGATGCATGTGAGAGTGTGATACTTGATGAAGCCCAAGACAAGATTAAATGGACCTTATCTGGGGATGGAAAATACACTATCAAAACGTGCTATAGATACATGACTCAAAATGGAATGCAATATCCATACAAATTTCTATGAAAAGTGAAAATCCCCCGAGGGTTAAAGTTTTTATATGGCTACTGCTGAGGAAAAGTATTCTTACCAAACATAACTTGAAGAAAAGAGGATGGCAAGGAAATACAAAATGCTCCTTTTGCGGGAGAGAGGAAGACATTGAACATTTATTTGTACACTGTTCAGTGGCTAAAATGTTATGGATGGTTATGAAATGCTCCTTTAATATACATGATGTTCCAGATAGGATTAATGACATATTTGGCAGGTGGCTAGCTAAATTTGAGAAGAATGATAATAATCTTATGATTGTTGGTATTTCGGCAATGCTTTGGACGATGTGGAAACTGAGAAACAGATTAGTCTTTGATAATCACAGGGTTACTAACCCTTGTGTTCCTGTAAATCTGATTATTAAGAACTTGCATGAATGGTGTGTGTTGCAGAAAAACCAAGAAAGAATATATCGCATGAAGGAGGGCGTAAATCAAGTTGAGCGGGTGGCCACGGAGATCTTCAAGGCGACGCGTGGATGGGCGTCTGGAGTTCCAAGAGTTGGAGGCTCCTGGAGATCAAACTACGCTGAAGCTCATCTTCTCGGTGCTGCCTTTTTGCTCTTCTGTTTTTCTCCTTTCTGTTCCTTTTGGGTTGCGATCTGAACTTCTGGCCCTGATGGTTATGACTATGTTCCAGTGATGTAATAGCTAGTAGTAACTCGAAGACTAGTTATGTTGGGTTTCCTTAGCGTTGCTTGGCGTTAGGGTTTACCAATCCCGACAGGATGGTATGTGGGAGGGGGAGGGATGGATCCCTTATCCAACTTATCATTGTCAGATTGCCCCTTGTTGCGGTGTAAGTCCTGGAGTCTGTGAAAGATTGATTTCTTTATCTGAAATCGGAGAGGCAAGCTCTCTTTTATCAAAAAAAAGTACGGGGCATGGCCAAAGCGGGTCCCGTCGGCGCATGGGATCACCCGCGACCGCAACAGTCTGATCAGGCTTTCAGGGAGGGGGAGCTGCACAGTCACAAAATGCCATCAAGAATCGGAAGTGCGGCAACCAAGAAACCACGAACAGGCTCCCAAGAAGCACAAATCTTGGAAGATGCTAGGAACAGAGCCAAGAATCGCTCCCAGCCGAAACTAATTGGAGAAGCGGGCATGGCACAGACTCACCCCAGTCTGACGTGGGAGGTGAGGAATGTTCTCCCTGACATGGTTGTGCTCCACATCCAGTGCATCATCGTGCTGAAGTTGTCGATGTCGTCTACACTGACGCCATTGTTCCAAGGGAGGTACATCCCGTTGGCGCGGAGTTAGCGGCCGCCGGTGGCATGGCAGAGCAGGACGTCGTCCCCGAACCCGGTCCTGTAGGCTAGCCAGGCCATCCCCCCGACCTCCGGATGGTAATGGTTGCGCTGAACGACGCGGAACCCACGATGGCCACGGGCCGCCGACGTGACCGTGGCGGCAAGGTAGCGGCTGTAGGCGGCGCTCTGGAGGAGTACGTAATGCGCATGGATGTTGTACACGTGCACCGCCCACGCCACATTCACCGAATCCCAGTGGTGGTGGAGGGAGACGCCACGTCCGTCATCGGTGGCGTGCAGGTACATGTCGTTCATGCGGCTGCGCAGTTGCACGTGGTGGCCGTGATGGAACTTCTCCATCAACAGCAGAGGCGGGGGCTCTGCGTGGTGGAGAGGGGGGCAGGGGGCGCCACGGAGGAGTTCTTGGTTTCTTGGCGCTCCGGCGAGGCGGAGAAGATGAGAAGTTGAAGCCGTTGGTTGATATGGTTATGTTCGAGCGCCAAGGCAGAGTATTTCAAGTTCAAGGTGAGAGGCCGTCGACGTGCTCAACTTCTGTCACTAGGTGGGCCTCGGGCTTGTGGGCCGTGGCAAGTGAGATCCGCACGACTAGTCGTCCAGAAAACAACATTGTAGATTCTAAAAAAAATTGTAGCCCAGCCCCAAGCAGTGGCTCTTCTCCATCATTGAAGTATTTTCTCTCGAACAATGGCCACCACACGCTAGGTTGCACCACCAACTGGTTTGGCAAAAATCCACATTGTTGGTTGATGCAGGCACTACTAAAAACAGCCATTTGTCCCGGTTCATAAGGCCCATTTGTCCCAGTTGGGGAACCGGGACTAAAGGGTCGTTACTAAAGCCCTAAACCCTTAGTCCCGATTCTTACACCAACCGGGACATATGGGCTTCCACGTGGCTGCTGCGGCGAGTCCAGGCAGGAGGGCCTTTGGTCCCAGTTGGTGGCACCAACCGGGACCAAAAGGCATCCACGCGTTAGCAGCTGGCAGGAGCTGAGGTTTTTGTTTTTTGAAAGGGGGTGGTTTTGGGGGTTTGGGGGGTTAATTTAGGGTGTTAATTATCTAGCTAATAGAGAGAAGTGTCCTCTCTTATCTTCGTGCTTGGTTTACCAACGCTACTGCTATGCCTAAACGTGGCTTAGATTGAAGTGAAGGCAACATATATGTGGTGCATGTCGAAATTAATACTAATCCTAACTTGATCAAGTTTGGATTAGTACTACTTTCGACATGCACCACATGCATGTTGGCTTCACTTCAATCCAATCCATGTTCATTTCACCCACTGATATATAATAACTCTTCATGCTTGCATCATGCATCATCATAATAACAAGTCCTACTAATCATCATCATACAACTTCTACTCATTATTAATAACAAGTCATACGATCATCATCCTCATAGTCATCGAACCAGCCCTACTTAATTGTTCTTAGCGCATGATCATCAGTACAAGGTATGACCTAAATACCCTCTTTAAGGTAAAATAGCATAAAACAATATAGGCCCTGACTCTCCATTATGGATAATGGAGATCATCCTGTCTCCAATTCTTGTGCTTCGCTTCCTTTTGCTTCCAAGAACCTCCTTACGACTGTCCATACATTTTTTCCATTGTGTGATTTTCATGTCTCCACTTCTTTTAGAAATCCGATATGGACAGGTGAGATTCGTAGGAAGACCTGGCTGCATGTTCAAAACATTAAGGCGGCCATTCGGATACATCAGATGAGGCACACAATCATCCAGGATTTTCTGTTGAAAAACATAGTAATAACTTCGTAGTTAGCAATGTAGTTAAGTTTTAAAAGAATTTATGCAAAAGATGCATGGATGTCGTAATAGTAAAAAATCTTACCATGCCATCTCCATGGATGTTACTGTAGTTCAACACGTGCACTAGTGGCACATACTAACCATAATGTGGAGGAGTTTTATTATAGATATTGTAATTCTCAAGATCAGTACAAAATGCGACCAGATGATTTTTCTCCTGATAGGTTAACTCAGAGCCATCGGTGTAGTAGGTTCTATCTACATGTTCCGCACATTGTTTGAACAATGAAAATAAGATGTCATCTATTTTGAAATAAACAATATAAATTAGTTAATAACTATGTTTGAGAAACTCACATAGCAGTAGAATTGGAAGCGTATCAACAAGGACCCAAATGTCCATATTGTCTTGGTCGATTTAGGATCATCAAGATCCATGGTGACAAGCATACCCTCATAAAAACCATACATCTTGCAAAGTTCTTCCCCATTTTTGCAACCAAAATGGGTTACGCTGTCAGAATTATACAGATTTATTTCAAAATCCACATCATGATGGGTCCTTAGGTGAATTTTCTTTGTTTTGAAATTTTCATGGTCTTCAAAATCCATCCTCTCCAAGACATAGAGTCTTGCATGGCATGGGATAATCCACTCAAATTGTAAAAGATGAAAATTACACATTGAAATAGTTGAAGTCATGCTTAATTACGAAAAAAACACACTTGTCATCGTTGTGTACCATTTCAACATCGAAGGTGTCCTCGAGCTTAATGCTGAAGCGCCGACCTTCGTCCAGGTGAGGCATGTCGCACAGACCTCGGTCGTCGTGGCACTAGTCGCACTCCCCCAGGAGACTTTCGTCGTCCGAGTACGACATTTCCTATGTTCATAATTCAAATATTAAACTTGTATAATTAAATATATGTACTAAAAAGCCCTATAAGCTATCAACTAATCAAATGCATACGCATTGCATAGTGCTCTCCAAATTTAGCATTCAAAGTAGAAGTAGTATTCAAATTAGCATGCATTCAATTATAAGCAAAACTACATCATCTCTTGCGTCCGTACATCGTCATATATTATCACTAATACACCTCGAATAGTATCATACATATTGCATCGCTAATACAGCTAGCTAGAACTATAGCGCCCGACGGGTATCGGCGCGGGCGGTGGACACCCAAAGAGAAGGAATCATCACAGGATCATAGCTCCAGTGAGATCCCTGAAGAACCTGCCAGGTATTGTTGAACCTGCCCTCCAACGCAACCATTTAGCGGCAGACATGCTCGTCCTCCTTGCTGACACGGTGACATACCACCTCCGTGGTGTCCGGAAGGCTCGGCACCGTCACTGGCCCACGCGACGGAAGGAAATATGCCCTAGAGGCAATAATAAAGTTATTATTTATTTCCTTATATCATGATAAATGTTTATTATTCATGCTAGAATTGTATTAACCGGAAACATAATACATGTGTGAATACATAGACAAACAGAGTGTCACTAGTATGCCTCTACTAGACTAGCTCGTTGATCAAAGATGGTTATGTTTCCTAACCATAGACAAAGAGTTGTTATTTGATTAATGGGATCACATCATTAGGTGAATGATCTGATTGACATGACCCATTCCATTAGCTTAGCACCCGATTGTTTAGTATGTTGCTATTGCTTTCTTCATGACTTATACATGTTCCTATGACTATGAGATTATGCAACTCCCATTTGCCGGAGGAACACTTTGTGTGCTACCAGATGTCACAACGTAAATGGGTGATTATAAAGGTGCTCTACAGGTGTCTCCAAAGGTACATGTTGGGTTGGCGTATTTCGAGATTAGGATTTGTCACTCCGATTGTCGGAGAGGTATCTCTGGGCCCTCTCGGTAATGCACATCACATAAGCCTTGCAAGCATTGCAACTAATGAGTTAGTTGTGAGATGATGTATTACGGAACGAGTAAAGAGACTTGCCGGTAACGAGATTGAACTAGGTATTGAGATACCGACGATCGAATCTCGGGCAAGTAACATACCGATGACAAAGGGAACAACGTATGTTGTTATGCGGTCTGACCGATAAAAGATCTTCGTAGAATATGTAGGAGCCAATATGATCATCCAGGTTCCACTATTGGTTATTGACCGGAGACGTGTCTCGGTCATGTCTACATTGTTCTCGAACCCGTAGGGTCCGCACGCTTAAGGTTTCAACGACAATTATATTATGAGTTTATGAGTTTTGATGTACCGAAGTTTGCTCGGAGTCCCGGATGTGATCACGGACATGACGAGGAGTCTCGAAATGGTCGAGACATAAAGATTGATATATTGGAAGCCTATATTTGGATATCGGAAGTGTTCCGGGTGAAATCGGGATTTTACCGGAGTACCGGGAGGTTACCGGAACCCCCCGGGAGGTATATGGGCCTTAGTGGGCTTTAGTGGAAGAGAGGAGAGGTGGCCAGGGCTGGGCCGCGCGCCCCTCCCCCCTAGTCCGAATAGGACAAGGAGAGGGGGCCGGCGCCCCCCTTCCTTCTCTCTCTCCTCTTTCCCCCTTCCCGAATCCTATTCCAACTAGGAAAGGGGGGAATCCTACTCCCGGAGGGAGTAGGACTCCTCCTGGCGCGCCCTCCCTGGCCGGCCGCACCCCCCCTCTTGATCCTTTATATACGGAGGCAAGGGGCACCCATAGACACACAAGTTGATCCACGTGATCATATTCTTAGCCGTGTGCGGTGCCCCCTTCCACCATAGTCCTCGATAATATTGTAGCGGTGCTTAGGCGAAGCCCTGCGACGGTAGAACATCAAGATCGTCACCACGCCGTCGTGCTGACGGAACTCTTCCCCGACACTTTGCTGGATCGGAGTCCCGGGATCGTCATCGAGCTGAACATGTGCTAAAACTCGGAGGTGCCGTAGTTTCGGTGCTTGACCGGTCGGGCCATGAAGACGTACGACTACATCAACCACGTTGTGCTAACGCTTCCGTTGTCAATCTACAAGGGTACGTAGATCACACTCTCCCCTCTCGTTGTTATGCATCACCATGATCTTGCGTGTGCGTAGGAAATTTTTTGAAATTACTATGAAACCCAACAGTGACCGTCACCAAACAAGGTTCGGGTCAACGACGGGCTGGCTCCTCACCAACCTACGCCCCCCGGAAAGTAGCACCTCCCAATACCAGCCCGGTAGAGCCCAGTCCCGGACACGGCCCCTCTGAACAAGCAGGCCTCCTCTGCCGTGTCGACGACGATGATGCGGGATAGGCATCGTCGACGTCGATGCGGGAATAATTGCTTGAAATAAAAAAATAAACTAGTTCTATTAATTTTCTTATTAAAAATAAACTACTTCTATAGTAAAATAAAGTAGTTTTATTAAATCAACTAGTTCAACTACTAAGCACTTACTATAAATAAAATAAAGTAGTACTTACTATAAATAAACTAGTTTAACTAGTTATATTATTTTTCTAACTAATTATATTAAACACTTTCTAAGTAGTACTTACTAAAAGTTATCGGGGAGGGGGGTATATCGACAACGACATACCAGATAAAAAATAAGAAGAGGAAGAAGAAGAAAAAAGAGGAGAAGAAGAAAGGAATAGAGGAGGAGATCGAAGAAAAAAAGGAGAAGAAGAAGGAATAGAGGAGAAAGAAG
Organism: Triticum urartu; assembly: GCF_003073215.2. Taxonomy (NCBI): domain Eukaryota; kingdom Viridiplantae; phylum Streptophyta; class Magnoliopsida; order Poales; family Poaceae; genus Triticum; species Triticum urartu. Next base: position 78,236,771 of record NC_053028.1, on the reverse strand, counting down.
AAATAGAATTCCTCTTTTTTGTTCTTCTTTTTCATCTTCTTATTTATTTCTCCTCTTCTTCCTCTCTTCTTCTTCTTCTTCATCATCATCATCATCATCATCGTCATCTTCTTCTTCTTCTTCTTCTTCTTCTTATTTTTCTTTTTCCTCTCCTGCTTTTTCTTCTAAATCTATACCTATTAATAAAGCAAGGTGCGTTTCTCCAATTTTTTCATCCGTTCACCTATATTATTAATTTTAATTTTTTGAGTTTTGTTGTATCCGAGGTGGTACTATTTTTGGCGAATAATTTTAAAAACGGTTTGCACCATCGCTGCAATGGGCCTCGGCCCACGTATATCACACAATTTTTTGCTCACAATATGTAATGGGCCTAGGCCCACGTATCTCACATGATTTTTCGTTCACGGTATATATAAAAGCTAGTTGCGGTAGCCAACTAAACCACAATCTATTTTTGAATTTAAATCTGGGCTTTCTTTATAGCACTATTATAAAAGACAGAAGGCGCACAGCTATTCACAATTAAAATTGTGTCACTTCGATCCCATACATCGAATTCAATCAATTTATATACCTTCAACAATTACATGAAATATAAATGAGATGCTTAGGAAATTAAGGACATGAAGAATCGTTATAACATGGAAGAAATTAAGCTATTGGGCATTAATCACATAATCAAACGAGGGATTGCATCCTCGATTGTAAAGGAGGAATTAATTGGGACATTATATTAATGTAAAGGAGGGACGGTTGCACCATCAAAGTAAAATAGGACGGGTCAGAACAAATTATTAACCGATTGGGCACTTAATTGCATGATTATCAAGGAGGACCATCATTTATTGGGACTCGCCATAATCAGAGGCTGGTAGCAGCGGTGTTCACTATAAATTGAAGAAGGAAATTGAGGCCGGATGTGGAAACGCCTAATTGTAGGCACCGTTCTAAGCAAGATTTGAGTATACATAAATTGAAGAAGGAAGGAAATAAAAAGAAGGAATAAACTTAGAAGAAAAGGAATTAAAAGGTACCATCACAATTATGCCCCAAATTGACATTGCGAGTGCGGAAGGGACATATAATAACACAATTGTAAACAGGATTTCGAGTATATTTTAAAGAAGGAAGGAAATTAATAGAAGGATCTCAGACGGAAAAAGTTTTAAAAGGAACGATCATAATTATGGGCCAAATGACACGCCGGTGGGATCTCTATGGTGGAACGGGCGATATATATATAAGGTGTTATATTCAGCGCGTCATCATATCAAGAAAAAAATCAAATTAATACGGGTCAAAAAAATTTCTCACAAGTTCTAATTTTTATTTCCTTTTGAAAGATGTTACTATTTTTTAAACTGTTCGTGCTTTTTTTGTGTTCACAGTGTGTGTGTGTGTGTGTGCGTGCGTGCGTGCGTGTGCGCGTGCGTGCGTGTGTGTGTGGGTGTGTGTGTGTGTGTGTGTGTGTGTGTGTGCGTGTGCGCGCACGCTGAAATCATCATATTAGGATTGATCATGTTTGGACGCATTGCGATCAGAAGGACACCACGGCCCTGGTCGGTGAATAGGAGAAGGAGCATAAGTGACAACATAGGTGAGACACTATGTTGGAATAGATAATGTGATGGAGGGGTCTTGAGCCATCCTTAATGTGCTAGGAGCATGCGACTTTCTCCCGTTGCAACGCACGGACATGTTTGCTATATGAACATATACATAAATGACTTTAATCATACACAATTTTCCTATACATACACAATATGAACATATACATAAATTGACAAGAAAATTCCATGAACAAAAAAATCATAAAAATTCTATAAACAAAATTACAACAAAAAATCATATAAATTCTATGAACAGAATAAAAATTCTATGAAAAAATTGACATATTATTTGCATACGAACATACAAACATTTGCATATTCAACAATAATATCACCAAAAAAAACTACGAACAGAAAAAAAATTCTAACTTTTGCATATTCTTTTATGAACAAATTACAACAACTAAACATCTAAATTAAGACAACTACACATCTAAACTTAGTTAGCTAGAAAATGCACATATGCAGATTAGGGCGCCCGACGATGAGGAGAATGAGCTCACTGCAGGGGGGCGGCGACGAGGAGGCAGGGCACGGGGACGGCGACGAGGAAGCAGGGCACGGCGATGGCGACGGTGGGGTAGGGGCGCGGCGACGGGCGACGAGAGGAGGCAGGGCCGGCGGCGTCGGGGCAGGGATGGCGCGGGGCGGCGCGGGATGGCATTGGGGCGGCGCGGTACGGCGTCGGAGGCAGGGGCGACGACGGCGACGGCGAGGCAGAGGGGCAGCAGCCTGGCGGCATCGTCGGGGCGGGATCGAAGAACTGAACGAAAATTTTCACAAGTGTTGTATATATTGACGGAGCATTGGTCCCGGTTTGTGCCACAAACCAGGACCAATGCAACCCTTAGTCCCGGTTAGTGCCACCAACCGGGACCAAAGATCTCTTTTCAGCAACCCAAAGGGCGGGAAGCAGAGGCCTTTGGTCCCGGTTGGTGGCACCAACCGAGACTAAAGGGGGGCATTGGTCCCAGTTGGTGCCCAATGCCCTCCTTTAGTCTCGGTTGCTGCCACCAACCGGGACCAAAGGCCCTGTACTGGAACTGCCGTGGTGCGGTGGAATGTTTAGTCCCACCTTACTAGCCAAGAGGGGCTCGGAGTGGTTTATAAGCCCTGCCGAGCCGACCACTCCGAGATCCTCTCTACTGCAGGCTTACGGGGCTAAATCTACTCTCTGTGCTTGTGGGCCTACTGCGGGCCTGCATCCTGGCCCAACTAGCGGGTTTCTAGTCGTATGCAGGCCGTGGTGGCCTAGTAGGCGGCATTTTTTTAATTTTTTCTAGTTTTTTTGTTTTATTTTTTGTTTTTTTCTACTAACAACAAAATACTTACTAGTTTTTCAGTTATTCTTTTTGGTTTTAGGTAATACAAATTATAAACTTTCTGTTATTGCCATTAATTTTTCAATTTGAATTCTTTGAAATTTATGTGAATCACTAGTTTGTGATTAACTTTACTATAAAAATAGATTTTGGAGTGATTCTTTTTCCTGCTATTTAATATTACTGTGTTTTATCATTATATTCAAAAACAGTCTTTGTTATTTTAGTTTCTAACAAAAGAAATATTTATGATAATTCTTTTTGCTATTAAAGTTTCTAACAAAAATGTTCTTTATGAAAATTCTTTTTGCTTATAATGTTTCTAACAGAAAATACTTTGATAATTTTAGTTGCATAAATTTTATATAATTTTAGTTTCAACAATACTAGAGGTTTATATTAGTTCATTCTTTGAGCTAAATGACCCTGAAATTGAAAAGCACTTCAGATGAACTCTGAAAAGGTGGAAAATTGGCATGGCATCATCATTTCACTCACATAGCATATGCAAAAAAGTAGACAGGGTTACGGCAAAAACTGGATGCACTTTGTGTACAAAATGGACAACCTCTTTCGAAGTATCAGGGTTTCGGATGAAAACTCATATGTTACAAAAGAGATTTCATTTTTTTGAACTTATTTGAACTCCAGACTTTTTGTGTGTTCAAAATGCACCATTCAAAGCCACATCATCAATTTCCAACCCTTTCTGACTTCATTTGTTATTTTTCATGCATTTACTGATTTTGTTGAGATAAATGACCCTAAAATTGAAAAGCATTTCAAATTAACTATGAGAAGGTTGAAAGTTGGCATAGCATCATCATTTCACCCACATAGCATGTGCAAAAAAGTAGAGAAGGTTACGGCAAAAACTGAATGTACTTCGTGTACAAAACGGACAATCTCTTTCGAAGTATCAGGATTAGGGTTTAGGGTTTAGGCATCATCATAATAGTTGTGGAGAGAAAAGTCTTCACTTTTTCTTTGCTTGTGTCCTTTGCTTATTGCGCCGTAACCATTGATAATCTTCATCGTTTATCAGGGTACTTGTGTCAACCTTGACTTTGAAGGGAGGAATTTCATGAAACTTTTCATAATCTTCGGACATGTCTGTCTTGCCCTCCACTCCCATGATGTATCTTTTTCCTGAAAGAACTATGTGACGCTTTGGCTCATCGTATGATGTGTTCACTTCCTTATATTTTCTTTTTCTCGGTTTGGTAGACATGTCCTTCACATAGAAAACCTGCACCACATCATTGGTTAGGACGAACGGTTCGTCAGTGTACCCAAGATAGTTCAGATCCACTGTTGTCATTCCGTACTGTGGGTTTACCTGTACCCCGCCTCCTGACAGATTGACCCATTTGCACTTAAACAGAGGGACCTTAAAATCATGTATGTAGTCAAGTTCTCATATGTCCACTATGTAACCATAATATTTGTCATTTCCCCTATTGCTTGCTGCATCAAAGCGGACACCGCTATTTTGGTTGGTGCTCTTTTAATCTTGGGCGATCGTGTAAAATGTATTCCCATTTATCTCGTATTCTTTGTAAGTCAATACAGTCGAAGATGGTCCCCTGGACAACGAGTACAGCTCATCACAAACAGTGTTGTCACCTCCGAGACATTTTTCCAACCAACTGCCGAAAATCCTGATGTGTTCACATGTAATCCAATCGTCACACTGCTCCGGGTGTTTGGAGTGCAGACTGTTCTTGTGTTCATCGACATACGGGGTCACCAAGGTAGAGTTCTGTAGAACTGTGTAGTGTTCTTGAGACCAAGAATGCCCGTCCCTGCATATTATTGAGTCCCCTCCAAGTGTGCCTTTTCCAGTCAGTCTCCCCTCATACCGCGATATAGGGAGACCTATCTTCTTAAGGCCAGGAATGAAGTCAACGCAAAACCCAATGACATCCTCTGTTTGATGGCCCATGGAGATGCTTCCTTCTGGCCTAGCGCGGTTACGGACATATTTCTTTAGGACTCCCATGAACCTCTCAAAGGGGAACATATTGTGTAGAAATACGGTGCCTAGAATGACAATCTCGTCGACTAGATGAACTAGGATGTGCGTCATGATATTGAAGAAGGATGGTGGGAACACCAGCTCGAAACTGACAAGACATTGCGCCACATCACTTCTTAGCCTTGGTATAATTTCTGGATCGATCACCTTTTGAGAGATTGCATTGAGGAATGCACATAGCTTCACAATGTCTAATCGTACGTTTTCCGGTAGAAGCCCCCTCAATGCAACCGGAAGCAATTGTGTCATAATCACGTGGTAGTCATGAGACTTTAGGTTCTGAAACTTTTTCTCTGGCATATCTATTATTCCCTTTATATTCGACGAGAAGCCAGTCGGGACCTTCATACTGAGCAGGCATTCAAAGAAAATTTCCTTCTTTTCTTTGGTAAGAGCGTAGCTGGCAGGACCTTCATACTGCTTTGGAGGTATGCCGTCTTTTTCGTGCAAATGTTGCAGGTCCTCCCGTGCCTCCGGTGTATCTTTTGTCTTCCCATACACACCCAAGAAGCCTAGAAGGTTCACGCAAAGGTTCTTCGTCACGTGCATCACGTCGATTAAAAAGCGGACCTCTAGCTCTTTCCAGTAGGGTAGGTCCCAAAATATAGATTTCTTCTTCCACATGGGTGCGCGTCCCTCAGCGTCATTCGGAACAAATAGTCCGTCGGGATCCTTTCAAAAGATTACGTGTAAATCATTGACCATAGCAAGTACGTGATCACCAGTACGCATGGCGGGCTTCTTCCGGTGATCTGCCTTGCCTTTGAAATGCTTGCCTTTCTTTCGACATTGATGGTTGGTCAGAAGAAATCGACGATGTCCCAGGTACACATTCTTCCTGCATTTGTCCAGGTATATACTTTCGGTATCAGCTAAACAATGCGTGCATGCGTGGTATCCTTTGTTTGTCTATCCTGAAAGGTTACTGAGAGCGGGCCAATCGTCGATGGTAACAAACAGTAACGCGTGCAGGTTAAATTCCTCCTGTTTGTACTCATCCCACACACGTACACCGTTTCCATTCCACAACTGTAAAAGTTCTTCAACTAATGGCCTTAGGTACACATCAATGTCGTTGCCGGGTTGCTTAGGGCCTTGGATGAGAACTGGCATCATAATGAACTTCCGCTTCATGCACATCCAAGGAGGAAGGTTATACATACATAGAGTCACGGGCCAGGTGCTGTGATTGCTGCTCTGCTCCCCGAAAGGATTAATGTCATCCGCGCTTAAACCAAACCATATGTTCCTTGGGTCACCTGCAAACTCAGCCCAGTACTTTCTCTCAATTTTTCTCCACTGCGACCCATCAGCGGGTGCTCTCAACTTCCCGTCTTTCTTACGGTCCTCTCTGTGCCATCGCATCAACTTGGCATGCTCTTCGTTTCTGAACAGACGTTTCAACCGTGGTATTATAGGAGTATACCACATCACCTTCGCAGGAACCCTCTTCCTGGGGGGCTCGCCGTCAACACCACCATGGTCATCTCGTCTGATCTTATACCGCAATGCACCGCATACCGGGCATGCATTCAAATCCTCGTACGCACCGCGGTAGAGGATGCAGTCATTAAGGCATGCATGTATCTTCAGCACCTCCAGTCCTAGAGGGCATACGACCTTCTTTGCTGCGTACGTACTGTCAGGCAATTCGTTATCGTTTGGAAGCTTCTTCAATATTTTCAGTAGCTTGTCAAATCCTTTGTCAGACACAGCATTCTCTGCCTTCCACTGCAGCAATTCTAGTACGGTACCGAGGTTTGTGTTGCCATCTTCGCAATTGGGGTACAACCCTTTTTTGGGATCCTCTAACATGTGATCGAACTTCAACTTCTCCTTTTGACTTTCGCACTGTGTCCTTGCATCAACAATGACCCGGCGAAGATCATCATCATCGGGCACATCGTCTGGTTCCTCTTGATCTTCAGCAGCTTCCCCCGTTGCAGCATCACGGTATTCAGGGGGCACATAGTTGTCATCGTCCTCTTCTTCTTCGATGTCTTCCATCATAACCCCTATTTCTCCATGCTTCGTCCAAACATTATAGTGTGGCATGAAACCCTTAAAAAGCAGGTGGGTGTGAAGGATTTTTCGGTTAGAGTATGAGTTTGTATTCCCACATATAGGGCATGGACAACACATAAAACCATTCTGCTTGTTTGCCTCAGCCACTTCGAGAAAATTATGCAGACCCTTAATGTAGTCGGAGGTGTGTCTGTCACCGTACATCCATTGTCGGTTCATCTGCGTGCATTATATATAATAGGGTTTTTATCAGTTATGCCACCGGTTGTGTCCCACTACTCAGTTTTGCCACTAGAAATTTCAACTGCTCAAAAATGCCATTGCTTCATTAGACACATGCTCAAAAATGCCACTAAACACCATTATTGTGATCTCAAATCTCTTTTGCCATGTTATAATGACATAAATACCTATGAACCAACATGCCAGCTCTCCCTCTATCTCACTACAATAAAGTATGGGGCCCACTTGATCCCAACAGCGTTCTTATTTTCCTATAAAATTATTTGCTTGGTTACTCCTAACAAGTGGGGCCACACATATCATTGTGAGATAGAAAGAACTGACATGTAGGTCTAGGCTTATTTTTGTCATAGAACATGGTCAACGGGTTTGACGTAAAAATAACAATGTCTAATGGCATTTTTGAGCAAACATCTAACAGAACGATGGCATTTTTGAGATATCTAATGGCATTTTTGAGCAAGCATCTCACGGATTGATGGCATTTTTGAGCAGTTGTAACATCTAATGGCAAAACTGAGTAGTGGGACACAACAAGTGGCATAAATGATAAAAACCCATAATAATTATGTGTGTCAAAAGTAAGAAAATTGGACAAGTATCTATCTAAAGTAAGAATTGTTTTTTCTTTCATAAAGAAGATAAGAACAAGAGGCTCACCACGGTGGTGCCGGCGACGAGATCAGCGCGGCCGATCAATGGCGGTGAAGACGGGGACGGGGCGTGATGGACCGCTAAACCTATGCAAATCTCGGGGAAAATGGAGCTTGGAGGTCGAGCTTCGAGAGGGAAAAACTTAACTAGCGTGGCTCGGGCATTTCATCGAACACCTCATGTGCATAGGAGGTGAGCTAGAGCACCCAAATGCCCTCCCCTCGCCGGCCAAAAAAACAGAGCACTATGGAGTGCTCTACTCGCAGGCGGGGGGGGGGGGGGGGGGGGGGGAGGGGTTATATATAGGCAACTCATTTGTCCTGGTTCATGGCTAAAACCGGGACTAAAGGCCACCCTTCTATCCCGGTTCGAGACACGAACCGGGACCAATGTATGTGGGCCAGGAGCGAGGCCCATTGGTCCCGGTTTGTGCCAGGAACCGAGACAAATGAATCCAGACGCAATGCCCACGAGGCCCCGGCCAAGCCCCTGGGCGCACGAACCGGGACGTATGCCCCATGGGTCCCGGTTCGTGACTGAACCGGGACTAATGGGCTGGCCAGGCCCCAACCAAAGCCCTGTTTTCTACTAGTGAGGTGTAGCTAGACCAGCCGACCAAGTGTTGGGGGATCAGCGCAGGGCCGGTCCTCAGAGTTCGGGAGCCCGGGGCGAAACTAAAAGCTGAGGCCTCTTAACATGAATAGTGAAATAATGGCCTACGGAGGAAGTAGATAAAGGTGTGCGTGGCTATCATAAGGTATTCTAAAAAATGCAAAGCCATGTTTCATGTGTTAACCTTGTACTACAACTATGGTCATTTGATGATAGAAATTAAGAAGCTTCTGGAGCTTCGTGGGTTTGTTCTGCTGAAAATAGATCGTCATCAGCATAATGTTGCTCATAGTCTAGCTAATGTAGAAAGAACTGGAGATTGCTCCGGTTATTGGTTGCATCGTGTTCCCGACAGTGTCATAGAGCTTGTATTAGTTGACTGTAACGCTATTTCTAAAGAATAAATAATTACTTTTCCCGCAAAAAAAAGACATGTGACTGCATGAATTGTCTTAAAAAAATGTACCAAAAATTCAGAGTTGGACTGCACATTATCCAGTTCTTGGGATGTGTTACTCTGAATAGAAATTAAGATAGATGAACAAATTCATCCAAGTGATGATAAAAATATTTCGGTCATATCTTGAAAAATTAAATCAATGCTACGATGATACTGCAGGTTTACTCTTACCCAGTTTTGCAAATATGTAACTCAAGACTTAATTATCCGATTTGTGTAGTCATTGCACAGTCATCTCAAAGTTACCTGCCATGATCATCACAGTGCCTTGCTCTTCGTTCTATAAAAAAGAGCCTTGCTCTTCATCTTGATCTCTGACATCTACACCACGGCAACATCTCTATTAAACCACAAGAACTGAAGGTTAATACTAATACAAACAGCAAAAGGTGTTGACCTGCCAGAGACACTCACCTCCACAGACGAACACAGCACGGGTCCGCCGCCGAGCTCCGCCGCACAGCCGCACCCTTTGCGATCTGGGCCTCCAGATTAACTGCTGCAGTTTGGTTGCAAAAGAAAAGGCGGCGTGATACATGCGTGATGCCTCGCTTATATTCCTTCCTTTTTAAAGATCTCGCCCCAAGTTACTCGATCCCAGCCTGGTCAATGCGTGTGTTACGGCATATACTTCTCTAGCTACTACTACTTGGGCCATACAATAAACCTTTTAGCGTGCATGGCATTCGGGGCCCCTCCACTTTGGGGGCCCGGGGCGGCCGTCCCCCTGCTCCCCCTTAGGGCCGGCCCTGGATCAGCGGTGCGGTTGTGTGCTGGGATGAGCACGGCAAATTCCTTGGATCGTTAGCCATTGTTCTGCATGGTGTTATGGACTCAGCTACACACACTTTGAAGCTATTCGGCTATTCCTCATAAACACATCATCTTGAGAAAGCCAAATAATATTCGTCATAGCATTGCTCTTGTAGAGTGAATGAATTCCTTATAGGATTTTCTTACTAACAGCGTGTGATAAAATCCGAACGCCGCCGGTAACCTGGCGAACTACCAAAAGCGTCGAGAAAAAATGGGCCTGACGCTGATGACAACGTAGTAGCAACGTGCGGCCCTGGCTAACACCGCTAGTAAGACACATCTAGGAAGCCCTCCAGCCAGAAAGTACTAGTGGTGCTTGCCATATATCGCACGCCACTAATGATCAAAGTATTGCGTCCTTGCAATGGCTAGACGCCACTAGTAATCTATGCTTGGCAAGCGTGTCAGCCCCATTGACTTTTGGACGTGAGAGGCATAGTGTGGACATGATGGTCTGGACGGCGCCCATGCGGAGAGGGGCGGAGAGTCTAGGAGTGGTGAGGGAAAATGAGAGGTGCGGTGCGGTGTGGACGACGTTGGAGGCCTGCTTGAATAGGCGTGGCCAGGCGAACAAACAGGAAGCCGGTTTCAATGCGGCACAACAGCCGAAATAGGCTTATTGGTCGTCGCGTCGGCACTGAAGCGGCGGTGACCGCTCGTCCAGCCGCGTCGCTTTGGCCGGCATTAAAGCCGTGGAGTCGCGTCCGCTCTGGAGCAATGTTGACCGGCATGAATGCGCGGCGACCATTTCGCGCCGTGGGATTTTCGGACGAGGAGGTTTTTGGGTGGGACAGGGTTGTCAGATTTGTGTGGGTGCGGTACGAACACCCGCAAAGCCCCCTCTAGTTTTTATCTGGTTTGTGGGAAATAGACAACCAGGCCGGTCTTTGGACCGATGGGGTATCGCGTTGGATGACAATTGCGTCCATACGCTCGGTCTGTATGGTTGCAGGCGGTGTAATGGTCCATGCCCTAAACTTCTACTCAATTGCAGTTAATCTGTTCCATGCAAAGCAAAACATGTGAGGGAAAAACAAGACCAAGCAAAAGATGCTCGCCCAAGTTCTTACCAAAAGTTGTTACACAACTGTTGCAGCAGATAAAAAATATCATAATTTTGTTAAGCAAAAGTCAGATTAATGTAATTTGCAGAATCTAGTATTCTTATAATGTTATGGGATAAAACCTGAATTTTGTTCACCATTTATTGAGAAGATTTACAATACGCTAAACCAAATATACTTAGAGGCCTGTTTCGGTACACCCCCCTCCCCCCAACACACACACACACACACACACACACACACACACACACACACACACACACACACACACAAATCGTATAAGGGCGGTATGGTTATTTCATCAACCCATATACCCATCTGTATATGTGAGACGGACGAGGCATCATATCCACTTTTTTTATCAAACTTCAAAAAATAGTGCAGGCGTGAATCAAACTCAAGACCTCTTGGTCTAAGGAGGACCACACTAACAAACTAAGACATCCCAATGCTTGTGTATATTTACTATAATTTTTTGTGTTCTTCTACTTCAGTTCATGGCTGGGCTGGTCCATTGTTGAACCGGTCCTTTTATCACTATTCTTTTTTTTTCTATTCGTTTTTTTTCTTTTTTCAGTATTTGTTTTTTCTTTTTCGTAAAATTCTCACGTTTATAAAATTTTGTTTAAAATTTCAAAAAAGTTCCTTTTTTATATTTTGTTCATAAAGTACAAATGTTCAAATTTTAGAAAATTTGTACAGATATGTCGAAAATTGTTCGTTTAAATAGAAAAATAATCACATCATTATAATTAATTTTTTGGACATCTATTAAATAGAAAAAATGTTCGTACTAATAGAAACATGCCCACATAAAAAATTCGACCACTTTCAAAATTTCTGAGCATCTATTAAATTTATGAAAAAGAATAAAAAATGGGAACATGTTTTGAAATTCCAAAACATTTTTATAGTTTGAAAAAAATATTTGAAAACAATAACATTTTTTGGTTTTCCAAAAATATTTCAAATTTTAAAACAGGTTTTAAAATGAATAATAATGTTTAAAAAATGAAATTAACGAAAATAGAAAAAAGAAATAGAAAAAAATACGCTCAGGCCTTGCCCAACTAGGGGCGACATCGGTTCCGTCGGGTGCTTGTTGGGCCGGCCCAAATATTCGCTGGTTTGAAAAAGTTCATTAATTTTGAAAAGGATTGTTTATATATTTGAAAAATATTACAGGATTTTATAACTTGTTTATAAAAGTTTAAAATAGTTTCTGGATATGGAAAAAAGTTCATTAATTTGAAAACAAAGTTTGCGAATATAATAAAATGGTCACGAATTTAAATGGAAAAAGTCCGCGTATGGCGTTCAGGTTGGGCGAAAGGTTCCGTCTCAGAGTACCTTTTTTCGGTATCGTTCAAATGGACCAAATGTTTTCTAGGGCATTGTATCACCATTCTAAGGCACTATGCCATGTTTTTGTGATTTCGACAATTCCGCATTTTCAAATAATGTTCGTGCTAAAAAATTTATTTGGAATTTAGAAAATAATCCTGTATTCAAAAAAATTTCTACACAAATTACAAAAAATGTTTGCGGAAATTCAAAATAAATTGGTTTCAAATTTTTGTTCATATTTTCTAATTTTTCATAGAAATTTCAAATTATGTAGTGGTTTTCAAAAAATGTCCGTGGCCAAAATTTTACTCTACCTAACAAGCTAGTTAGAGATTTGGCTAACAAGTTAGTTGTAGATTCGGAATAGAGAGAGGTGGTTGTGAAATATCTGAAGTACTCTTTTATTCATTTCATTTCTTTATTTTTCCTGCTTGATAATGATTTTGTTTTCCTCTGCTTCACACATTCTGAGATAGTGTCAGACCTTCCAATGTACTCCCTCCATCCGAAAAAGCTTGTCCCTCAAATGGATATATCTAACACCAACTTAGTGCTTGAAGCTAGATAGATCCATTTGAGGGACAAGCTTGGGACAAGCTTTTTCGGACGGAGGGAGTATCTCATTCCTTGATCACCGGTAATTGACGAACAGAAGTGAGTACCACTTTGTGGCAGGTTGATGACTTGGAGTAGTTTAATGAGATTGATGGGTGAATTCACATCAACTGCAAAATCGGATGGGTATATGGACAGGATAGAAGATTATGTGAATCTAACAGGTGAAGAGTCGAACCCGCAAAAAAAGGGGTGAAGAGTCTATTAGTACTCCATAAGATTGCAGAGTCAAGTCTTATTTTACTCTACCTAAAATATGGAGTTGAAGTATTTGGGTCAACTTTACATGCCATGAGTAGCTTGGCCGCAGACTACCATCCTCGTACCCTACATACTGCAATCTCACAATAAAGAAAAAAGAAGAAGCAAAACATACATTTTTACTGACCTTCAAACGTTTCAGTAGTCAATACTGAAACAAGAGAGACAGAGACAGAGAGAGAAAGAGACAGAAACTGAGAAGGAAGCATAAAATGTCTGAAGTTGTTGTCATACTCATGAACAATGTACTGTGCAGAAACTATCATTCTTAGAGTATCGTGGGATACAACCTGAATTTTTGTTCAAAAAAACTACCATAGGCTAACACGCACGCAAGTAAAATGCAATCAAATACACCACGCACGCAGCAAAATGCAGCAAGTCGTGTATGGGTGCATTAACCTCACCATGTTCAGAACTCCGGTCTCCATGAAAACACAAATTCATTTAAGAGAATAACAAAACTTTAAGCGGAATAACAAAACTCAAGTGCTCAACTCACTGCATTTAAGAGAAATGCGGCTAACAACAATTAAGTAGTAGCCATTGTCAACGCAATACAGACCAATGCCACTGCACCATTGTACAAACAGTTTCAGAATTTTAGAACCGTGATGGCAAAGCAAATAGGTTTCCTACTGTCAGGAGAACAAACCAAGTTTAAGTAGCAGGAACACATGAACTGCTGGGTTTTCCTGAACCCATATCTCTATGAAAGGAACTGGGCTCTTATGTCGTCGTGTCCGAGGCTGCGACACTTCTGAAGAGGTAGACAGGAAGGCGACTTCTAGGGGCATCTCTCTACTCTGCATTGACATCCGCGTACCGCAGCGCCGCGTGGGCTGAATTAGCAGGAAAATAGTTAAACTGTTAGGCATTATGTGCCACAGGTACTGCAACAGTTTTAAATAAGAAGATAAAAAAGACAGCTGATGTACAAAACCTCAAAACAATGTGAAGTGTTGTGGGCTAAAAACCAATTACAGTAGGCTAAAAAACAGAAATCATTATGAACGATTGGCCCCACCTCAGGGTGGTCGTAGGCAGACTGAACTGATTTTGGTTTTCAAGTTCCAAAGTCTGCCACTAGTGGCATATCGTATTAAATTGAAGAAATGAACCATCAAAACCATTGGTTTACGTATCAAGGTTCAGTGTGGATTTTTTACTTATGAAATGACTCCTCACTCCTAGTAAACAACTATCTTCAGACAACCTTCTGTCCATAAACCCAACAGGCACAATGTTGTGCCTGTTAACCACGTACTGATTTAATCCAACAGCAGTTCATACTATTTCCAAGTCTTAACTCCTAACTGAAAGTCTGAAACAGATTATCAAAAGTTCGGAACAATTACAGTAGGCTAGAAAATAGGAACCTATGTGAAGTTGAACTAGGCAGACTGAACTGATTTGGGTTTTCAAATTCCAAAGTCTTCCACTAGCGGCATATATATCGTATTAAAGCACAGTAGCATCAAAACGAATAGTTCCCATATCAAGGTTTAGTGTGGATTTTAAATCTGTCCATAATAGCATCAAAGAACTGATTTGATTCAACAACTTTTACTGAAAGTCTGAAACACATTAGGAAAAGTTTCAGACCACATAAACTGTTTTTCAGACTAGTAGTTTCGAATACCCAAACTTTTACTAAATTTGGAATTTGGAGGTCACATTCAGCAACATTCTAGCATCTGTCCATAAATACAATTTACTGATGTCTATAATCGTACTGCAGTTCAGACTATTTCCATAAACCCAGCCGGCACAATGTCATGCCTGTTGACCACCTACTGATTTAATTCATCAACTTGTACTGACAATTTCCATGTCTTAACTACTGACCGAAAGGCTGAAACAGATTATCAAAAGTTTCAGACTACACCGGTTTCAGTAAACTGCTTTTTCAGAATTCAGACTAGTAGTTCAAGACTACTACGAATATGAGTTTCTTGCCAAAGGAGAAGAGTAGGAAGGTTTCTCACCAGGCGTCCCGACGATGACGACGAAGATGTGGAGGGTATGGCCGCTGCTGGGCAGGTCGACGACGAGTGGAAACATCCGGCCATCATGTGTGGGGAGGCCCATGACGAGCTCGGAGTCGTCCAAGTCTACCATGGGGCGCAGCAGCCTGACCAGCTGATTCCTCAGGCGGAACACGGACCTCCCCCTGAACACGAACGAGCCGCGGGTGATGAGGCCCCCGAGGATGTTCCGCCACATGTACATGATCATCCGCGAACGCAACATGGGGTGGGGAAACTGCAGTTGAGTCGCAAAGAACCATCGTCAAATCAAAGAAGCCAAAGAAACCATGGTCGCAACCAAGAAGCAGCGCAAATTTGGCAAGAACAGAGCATGCGAATGAAAGAAAATCCAAGACCCAATTCATCAAATTGGGGAAGAATCAAGGAATGGGCGTGGCATCTTCCTGCTGATGTTGTCGAGGTCGTGGACGAAGTCGACGGTGGCGCCGGTGTTCCGGAACCTCCCGTTGGCGCGGAGGCAGGCGCCGTCGACGTTGCGGAGGTAGACCTCTTCCTCGGATTCTGACAGGATGGCCTGCCAAACGAGTGGCTCCACCTCAGGATGGTCGTAGTCGCGCTGCTCGACGCGGAGCCCGCGGTGGCCGGGCGGCGCCGGCACGTCCGTGGCGGCGAGGTAGTGGCCGTAGGCGGAGCTGTGTAGGAGCAGGAACTGTCCGTCCTCGCCCGGGTGCCGGTGCACCGCCCAAGCCGCGTTCATAGACTCCCGGCGGACGCGGAGGTTGACGCCATGTCCGTCCTCGTCGGCGTGCAGGTACGTGCCGTGCACGCGGCTGCGCAGCCGCACGTGCTGTCCGTGATGGAACTGATCCATCTGTCACCGGTGAAGATGGAGAGCAGAGGCGCGCGGGGGAAGGAGAGGTGGGTTCTTCCGTTGGTTTCTTGGCGCTGCGGCGAGGCGGAGAAGAGAAGAAGCGAGAGCTGTTGGTTGGGACGGTTGCGTTGGGCGCCAAGGCCAGATTATTTCAAGGCTCAGCTTTCGGCACTAGGTGGGCCGTTGGACATAGGTCCCGATGCCCGCGCAAGTTTGATCCAGCCCACCTAACCGCCCACAACCCCTAAAATAAACAATCTAATCGTCCACAATCACCTCAAAAAAAGAATCTAATCGTCCACAATCCCTGAAAAGAAAAACAACAATGCGGAGGACTATATATACCTACATCAATATCTCGATTGTGTCGTACTGTGGTCTCCGCCGCCGCCGTTGTTTGTGAAACTAAGGTCCCTCCCTCCGGCTGTCATCTTGGCGCTGAGAGGTGTGGGGACCTTGGATCTTCAAGAGCTCTATGTTCCGCGTAAAAAATTTATAGAAAATAAATGTACACGGCTTATCAAGAATACAGAGTTTTTCATGGCTTTGGTTTTGATCTCAGCTTCATAATCATCCTTTGGATGTTAACCAGGAATTACTGTTCCCATTTTTTTAATAAACTAGAGACGTCAAAATCAACTCCACATATTTCTAACTAAACTTTATGATATGAAAATATCTACGAGCTACATTTAGTTACCAAAATATATGGAAGCAAGTTTGTCATGGTTGCAACTAACTTTTGTGTAATTAGTTGATGTTCTATGTATGAGTACTGTACAGCTGCCCTAATCACATGAAAGGTGTGTTTAATCAATGTGTCAGTTATTAGCTAAACTACTCCCTCCTTTGCAAATATAAGATGTTCCAACTTTTTCAGAATCGGGTGCATATAGACACCTTTTGGTGTGTTTGTTCACTCATTTTAATCTATATGTAGTTTATAGTGAAATATCTAAAACATCTTTATATTTGTGAATGGAGGGAGTAATAACTAGGACTAATTAGCATATGAGTATTACAGTATACCATCCAGTTTACAATAGAACAGTCATTATGCATTAATATTTTTGTGTTAGTATTACATTTATTCATCCGCCTATATTGATGAGCGGCACATTAATGGAGGCCTCATCACCTAATCACAAGTGCCATAAAATTGAGTGGTGTCCACACATTGATAGAGCCATAGAGGTCCGCAATACAACAAACACATTGGTAGCATTTGTTAGCTATGATGAAGTATAGCTTGTATTTGTCAGGACGCCCGTATTCACTGAAGTATAGCTTGTATTTGTCACGTATGGAGGAAAAACACTATATTAATACAGATCTCAAATAAGAACACGCGGAGAGGATATGGTCCTCGCATGGTGCCATATTCCAAAAGTCCACCTGTCATGCTTTACTAAAAAAACATATCTCTTAAATCATGCTCTATTAAAAAACGATGTCTCACAAGCATCAATGTTACAAGCTATATATACAGATAAACGAAGTTGTACAAGTTGTATCACAAGCCGGACACCATGAGAAATCGAACACCATTTCTTCTTAATTTTTTTCATTTGTGCCCTTGTCCTTGTAATGCTTCTGACACAGGCAGGATTTCCACGGATGATCGATTGACGTGTAGATTTTGTGTTTCAATGCCAAGTAGATGTGCATCCTATACAATAAAGAGTTCGTATATATTTTGGGCCGGTGTCCCGATGGCATAGATATTGTTGTATGACATAAAGGTCTGAGAAGTCATACAAGTAGATAATAACACTCAGTTTTTCCATCTAATTGCGAAAGGAAAGTACAGAAAAATAGAATTATCCAACTTGAATAGGATGAAGATACAATAGTAGGTCACAAAAATCTTAAAATGTACATTTTGAACTTCTATAAAAAGCTCTTTGGTGCTCTGATAGAGAATCTTGTTTCCCTAAATGAGGGCACGAATGGGGATATCCCACAATTATGTGCGGAAGAGAATGAGGTGCAATGCTCCTTTCACGAAAAAGGAGGTTTTCAAGGATTATGCAGATGAAGAATAATAAGGTGTCTGGTGCGTACGGATTCTTGGCGGAATTCTATCGAGATGTTGGGGGGTTATTAAGGGAAACTTGGTGCCCATTTTCGACGATCTTTTAAATGCCCTACTTTAATTTTTCAAGCTTAACTTTGGGACTATTACTTTGTTGGTTAAGAACGAAGTGGCGGTTAGAATTGAGCAGTTCAGGCCCATTTGCCCGTTGAATGTTAGTTTTAAGATTTTTATCAAGGTGGGTACGAATCATCTAACTCAGATTGCGCTCTGTGGTTAAGTTGACTCGGAGTGCTTTCATGCCAGGACGATACATACTAGAGAGTGTTATGGTTTTGCATGAAACTTTACATGAAAGTCATTTCAAGAAACTTGACAAAGTCATCTTCAAAGTGTATTTTGATTGATAAGGCTTATTGTGCAAGCTCTGTGGATGAATGGTTTCGATACTGCTTGGAGGAACTAGGTTGAAACCTCTGTACAAGGAGGCTATGTTGGTGTCAAGGTAAATGATGATGTTGGTGATTATTACTAGACGTAGAAGGGATTGTTGCAAGGGAGATCCCATTGTCCCATATCCCGTTCAACATTGTTGGAAACATGCTAGCAATCCTAATTCGTGGATCCAAAGAGGACATTCAGGTAGGGTGGGGAGAGGGGGGGGGTGATCCCACATTTTATGGATGGGGGTGTCTCTATCCTACAATATGTTGATGATACTATAATTTTCATGAAACATGATATGCCTAAGGCAAGAAATATGACATTATTTTTGTGTCTTTTTGAACAACTGTCCGATCTTAAAATAAACTCCCACAAAAGTGAATTATTCTTTTTTGGACGCGCCAAAGGTGAACAAAATAATTACAGGAAATTATTTAGTTGTGAGATTGATCTCTCACGTTTAGTTATCAAGGGATCCCAGTTCACTGCCGAAAATTAATGAACAAAGAATGAAAATGTATTGATGATTGATTAAAAAAAAGCCTAGCTATTGGAAGGGAAAGCCTATGTCTTATGGGGTTATGTTGATTCTTATAAACTCGGTGCTTACAAATATGCCTATGTTTATGCTCTCATTGTTTGAAATACCAGCATGGGGACTGAAAGAATTAGACTTCTATAGATCGTGGTTCTTTTGGCAAAGTGATGAGAATAGAGCAAAATATAGGCTGGCTAAGTGGGATATTTTGTGTACGCCCAAAGACAAAGGGGGATTGGGTAATGAAAACCTGGAGGTTAAGAATAAGTGCCTGCTTAGAAGTGGCTCTATCGGTTTTCCTCTAAGGAGTAGGGGTTATGGATACAGTTATTGCAAAACAGGTACCTACATTCCAAGACCTTATCTCAGGTAACGGCACAACCAAATGATTCACCCTTTTGGAAAAGTTTAATGAGAATTAAGGTAGCCTTCTTTAATAGGGGTAACTTTATTATTGAAGATGGGTGTACAACTCGGTTTTGGGAGGAGATACCTTTTTTTTCATTTTCTGTTTCTTTTCTTTTTTCCTTCTCAGTTTTCTTCTTTTGCTTTTTTCATTTGCTTTTTCTTTGTGTCTTTCTTTGTTTTTATCGGTTTTTGTTCGTTCTTGGTTTTTCTTTATCTCTTTTGATTTTTATTCTACATTTTTCGTATATGTCAAGAACATTTTTCTAATACATGTTTAACATTTTCTAATGCAAAATAACATTCATTAAATACATGTCCAACATTTTTTTCTATACACATTTTTATTTTACTTTTCATATCATTGATTAAAAAAATTCAAATACAATGTTAACATATTTTGAATACATAGTCAACAATTTTTACACATATTTAACATTTTTTAAATTCTTGATTAACATTTTTCAAATACTTGTTCAATATTTTATCTAGTGCCTGATTAAAAAAATATATACATGGTCAAAAAATTTATCATTTTTCTTATCAATGGTCAACATTTTTTCTATACATATTTAACATTTTCCAAATGCTTGATTAACATTTTTTAATATTTGTTCAATATTTTTAAATAGTTGTTCAATATTTTTCAAAAAAAATGTGTAGAGTGTGTTTTGTACTATAGTAATACTATTCATCACCCAGGTTGCAGAATAAGTTATTCTTCACCCGAGGTAATCTTACGATCGCTTCATAAATAAATTACGTTTGGAATACAAATAGTTACATTTATATTGATGTACTACATAAAATTTGGTATAAGAAAACAAAAAAAATAGATTATAAGACCAGAAATATCGCATTTTATGTATGTTTTTATGTTTGTAACTTTATGTAACATAAAATATTTTTTACGGTGAGTATATATTTTCTTATGTTCTCTTTTTATGTATGAAATAAGACAAAATTTATGAAACCAAAAAATACGGTGCATTGACGTCAAAATAGAGAGGGGATGAAGAATAACTATTCCTCACCCAGGGTGACGAATAGCGCGACCCTATATATATTGTCTTATTTTAAAGTATAAACAAAACTACAAAAATAAAGCAAAAAATAAAAGCAGAAAACGTTAAAAAAACAGAAAAAGAGGCTGTGGTTTCCTGCGCTCGTGGGACGCCCAGCTCACTCGCCCCTTCAGCGAGTTGGAAGCTGTACTCGCTGAAGGCGAGATATAGGGGTAGGGGTGGGTACACTAACACCGAAAACCGAAAAACCAAACCAAACCAAACCAATTTAACCGATTTATGTGTTTATTCGGTATATGGTTTTTTGGTTTCGTGCCAATTTCGTTTTCTATTCGGTGTTCGGCGCAACTTTGGTTTCCTGCGGCCACAAACGAAAATCACCGAAGAAACCGTTGTTTTTTATGATGGTCGTACGCCCATACGCCCGTACCCGTACGTGATTGTGGTTGTGACCTGTGAGCGGCTGAGAGCAGCCCATTTGTCCTTCGGCCCAACAGCCTCTTAATTCCAAATTCTCTGCTGGAGAAAATAAGAATTATGCTATTTGCTTTTGATGCTACATAAGTGAGACTATTTGATATATTTCCGTACGAGAGAATTTATTCACTATCCATTTTATACATATATATCAAAGTTGTGTCTTTCATTGCAGCCAATGATGTGACATTTTGACTATCATATATTCATATTTTCTGTTAAGGTTGCTAGCTCTTGTTATTATTATTTGTATTTTGTGTAATGCAAATAGCTGCTCATATAAATGGTGGCTCTGATTGGTGAACACATTTCGGTTTTCTGGTTAACCGAATAAACCGAACCGATATATTTTGGTTAATATGGTTCGGTTCCAAATTTCTATGTCATTATTTCGGTTGCCATTTCTCTAAAACCGAAATTATAGAAAACCGAATAAACCGAACCCTAATCTCTACTCCTAATGTCTCAGTTGGTAGGTCGCTTTCCGGGTTTTATTTTCGTCCCACCTCATCCGGTCTTTTTTGGTACTTCTTTGGTACTTCCTCCCACCTCCCGCTCAGCCGAGACGGTTTATTTTTGCTGGTTTATTTTCTTCATCCTCCCACCTCCATTTTTTTTCGTCCCTGGGATCGATCCCTCGTGCCCTCGATGCGCTCGATGCGCTTGCCCGCACGAACGTGGCTCCGTCCCTCCCCACCTCCAGCCTCCTAGCTACCCCTCGTCTCCCCGCCTCCAGCCGCACCCGCCGCCGCACCCCAATCCCCGATCTGGCTCTCCACCTCACGACGACGTCGTTGCCCTCTCCGTCCTCCTCCACAAGACGTCACCATCGCTGCCCCTCCTCCGTGATTCGGCCATGGCCACCACCGACGCCCTCCTCTCCATCGCTGCCGCCAACCCTCAACCTCCATCGATCGCCTCCTAGATCGACAAAGGGAGACCTCCACCGTCACCGTTCTTCTTCCTCCCCGACCTCCCGTCATCGTTCTCCACGGATCTGGCCGTGGCCACAACCGATGTTGTCGGTTCCATGGAGGAGCTCACCCCGGCCTTCTCCACGGATCTGGTTGATCTGAAGGCGAGCGGCGAGGCGGGGCTCACCGAGCGAGGTATCCAGGCGGGGGTCGTCGGTGACGACGATGAAGGCCGGATCGAGGAATCCAGCGACCTAGGCAGGAGCTCCCCGGACCTGAGCGACGGCGGACGGGCGCGTGAGACGGAGTGATCTGGTGCGGCGGCGTGAATTCCTTGCAGGTAGAGGCGGGTCTCCATGGCTGGCAGGGAGAGCTCCAAGCCATGGCGGGGCTTTAGTTTTCCCTGTTAGAAAAGAGAGAAAGAGGAAGATTCAGGGAGGAGGAGAGGTAGAGAGAAGAAGGTGCAGGTGCGAGCTTGGGGAAGAGGGAGCCTAACATGTGCGTACATCCTTGCTCCTTTTCTTCTTTCAGTTTTAGGTACTTTCCAGCAGGCGTGTACATCCTTGTTCCTTCTCTTCTTTCGATTTTAGCTACTCTCCAGTATTTAATTCTGTCAGCAGTTCTCAAGTAAATGAACCATAGAGAATCAGCTAGATATTTTACTACTGTAAGCTGTGGAGTACTGAGAATGGCATTTATATTGCTGCAAATGCAATATATGATTTATGCAGTAGAGAGGATGCCGCAAGGGGAGAGGAATGGTGTAGTGAGATTGAGGAAGACAGGACACATTGGGACCTGGGAGCTCGAGAAGAGGCTCAATCGATCTCGACAAGAAGTGATCTCCCCTTGGTGACAGTACTAGATGGCCTCTCTAGGCTCCTGTCATAGACCTTGGTATGTGTATATATTTCATTTCTTCAACGTTTTATTGATGCACGAGTAAGCTTGCAAAGCGACCTGGGTATGTGGATAGTTTTCACTTCTTCAACGGTTCATTGATGCAGGAGTAAGCTTGCGACCTAGGTATGTGGATAGATTTCACTTCTTCAACGGTTCATTGATGCACGAGTAAGCTTGCGACCTGGGTATGTGGATAGATTTCACTTCTTCAATGGTTCATTGATGCACGAGTAAGCTTGCAAAGCGGCATCCTGCTTATCTAGCTTTTTGTCCACTTCTGTCCATGCAACTGGTAATGACTGTGCAAGAGCCAAGCTTTAATTTTTTTATACATCCGGCCTCTAATCCCTGGCTATTAATTATATATTTAAGCAAACACAAGATGATGAGACATCATTTAATTTTAAGAGAATCAATAAATTATTGAAACTGAAATGGTCATATATATGATGGTTTGATCTGTCGGCCTTTTATGTTTTTTTTCAGAAGCATAAAAGATATAAGAATCTCATCTCCTTCTGGCGGAACGGCAGAGGGCTTGGCTGCTACCAGGGTGATCCAAAGGGTGTATCTAGGTAGCATGTTTGTGGCCTCTTGCACTAACATGATTAATGGTAGCTTCTATTCCATGACATGATTTTTGCAGCTGTAACAATATGTTTCATGCAAGAGGACATAAATTTGCATCCTATTTTTCTGTCCAGTTAGTTCCAAATTACAAATGTTTGTGCTATCACTGACAATTTGGTGGAAAAAGATGAGTCGTATATACACCCAGTGTAAGCTTTCACATCAGCCGTTGCTCTTGATTGTCTTTGCAAGTCCATAGATATAATTTCTTATGATTTTCCTTTACTCATAGTAAGTACTGAATATTTTGTGCTACAACCCTTTAGGTGTTAATTTCTATGATGTGGCTAGCAAAGTTGGCAATAGGTACAGTATAACGATCATGATCTGCAGAGGGATATCACCTAGGTGCATAAATCATAATCATTCAGTTTTTATTTGGCAAGCTGGAGCTACCTGGAACTTTCAATTTTGGTGCCAAGATGGATGGATTCAACTGGGTGACCCACAGTCAGGTATTGTTGTTCAGTTATCCTGAGGGTAATGTGGATATGTTCTATTTGAGATCAAGCTTGGTATTGCTAGAAAATATATATGTGATGTGCACTGAGATTTCAACTATATAAT
Source organism: Triticum urartu (assembly GCF_003073215.2). NCBI lineage: Eukaryota > Viridiplantae > Streptophyta > Magnoliopsida > Poales > Poaceae > Triticum > Triticum urartu. The sequence goes on along the minus strand of NC_053028.1, from coordinate 78,212,901 downwards.
ATCAGTGATAAAACACGCCGTTTCCCTTGCTATTCATGATCAATTGAACTAGCTTACCGTTTAATAATATTTCTATCTTGCACCATGAGTGTTGTTCAGTGGCAATATTCGCTCCGCCGAAGGTAATAGTGATGCACCTTTGCTAAGAAGGTTCTTTCCTGTTCAATGCAATGACAAGACGCTGAAACATCATGGTGTCCATGCTAAAGGATAATGATTCACCCCTGGCTTCTTATTGTTGTATCATCTTGGCAGGGCGTGGCCGCGGCTGCGGCGCGGGCAGCAAGGACGAGCGCCGCAAGGGAGCCGATGGGCGTGGGCGTGAACCGGGGAGAGGAGACCATGGCGGAGGAGATGAGAGAAGGCCACTATCTTCTTCTCCCCCCTCTCCGACCAGAAACCCCTATCTATCCATCCGACGAGAGAAGACTGCAGGCGGAGGAGAGGAGACGCGGGTGAGGTAAGAGGAGCCAAATCCCCATCATGCTCCTCCCCGCGCGTCGCCGACCCACCAGCGGCATTCTTTCTGGTGTGCTAGGTAACCGAATCCACCTACCCCTACCCGTACCTTTTTGGGGGGATTTTGTTGAACTGTTTTGGGGCTTTTGGTTTGGGGCGATGTTGACATTATTGTTCGAGGAAGGGGAATGGCTTCTTGTGCGCTCAGTTTGTTGTTGTCTGCAGGGGAAACAAACAACAAGATGGTGGTGCGGGTCTTCGGGTATGGGTCCCTGATCTGGAACCCCGGCTTCGATTTCAACAAGAAGATCCTGAGATTCATCAAGGGCTACAAGCGAACGTTTAATCTCGGTATTCTTGGTTGCGCCTAAATGATTTGAAGCAAATCTGAACCTGTAACTGTAGTTCTTGGTCTGAAGATATCACATCTCAACTTTTCTTTCCCCGCAGCTTGCATTGACCATAGAGGCGCACCAAAGAATCCATCCAGGACCTGCACCCCTGAATCCGAAGATGAAGAAATATGCGTAAGTTGATTGCATCCATTAATCAAATATCTACAACACATTGTACTGATGTGTTGAAGTTTCGATGATCTCGATTGGTCGCTGACATAACCTCCTATTTCTCCTTTTGTTTATAGGTATTCAACGTGAGGAATTTCATACTTTTGGTGTGGTGCTAGCAAATATAGTGACCAAAGATAGTGATGAGAAAGGGTGGAGCTGAGTATGCCACACATGGATATGATTATTCCCCGTATGTTCTTTTTGGCAATCCACTTCATCACTGACTCATCTGTGTATGGGTGAGCTAACAAGCCTGTATTATGTCTTCCCTCTTTCTTTGTAAGTGAAGGATTTCAGATTGCTGCGCATTATTCAACTGCTATACTTGTGAAAGAGAAACGTGCTAAACTATAGTACTCCTTCCGTTGCATGATGAGTTTCAGCGACTCTTATTTTGGGATGGAGGGAGTAGTAAATTACTTTTGTTTTTTTCTTTGTTGATGTGATAATAATTAAGTTAAAAAATATGTCATCTTTTATTTCACTAATAGGGTAGAGCCAAGGTGGCATAAGCGTGTGGCTACGGATTACATCACGGATTATGTGCTACTTTATTAGTTGAAGTCTCTTTGTTCGGTTAGTTCTCTAAAACAAAACCATTTCTCCTGGTGTATATGTTTCTTGGCAACATTTGGTGTAATACTAATCTTCCAGAGATTGTTGTAAGAAATAACTATATTTAGTATCTTTATCTCATCAATGGGCTAATTCTATAAAAAGAACTAATAAGGAGATTTCTTAGCAGTACTATATATGTTTGGAGCAATGAGGTAATTTTATCCTATGTTACTTTCTTTCTCTTGCATTTCCTAATTTTGTTTTCCACTCCATTTTTCAGGTTCCAAAGTTTGGCCACAACTAGCTTGATTCGGAGACATTTCGTATTAGGAGTTAAACTTTGGTTTGGAGGCATTGAGCTTTGCCAGTAACTAGCTTTGTTACTTGGTATACTTCTGTCAGCATTCAGGTAAACAACTATCTACCACATTGTTTAATCTGTGGTTTACCCGGTGCCAAGTGTACTATATTGCTAGATTTAACTTTAACCTATGTGTTGCTCCGTATGTATCTCGGCATAAATGGTTCCTCATACTAGGATTTAATGTAGTGATCTTACTTCTGTTGCTTCTTGGTGAATATAAATTATATTACGTTTTCATGGAAGAAGGAGCCCCGTAGTTGTGTAGCGGGTCGCGGGAGAGGCAGCCGGTGAGTGCGAGCTGGACGAGAAAGTGATGCCTGCGATGGCGAACCATGCCGGCGGGCAGGGCAGGGTCGACGCTCTAAATGTACTTCCTGACAGCTTGTCTTAGTCTTAATAAAAGTGCATATCTGCAGCATCCTTTCATTTATTTGGCATATCCTACTTTAAAAAATATCCTTGACTCGCATCGATTTCAAATAACTGAAGTATCTTCTTTGCTCATGTTTCCACATAAAGCCCAATCATGTATATGTACTGATGGCAGCATGCATTCCAAGTTAGAGAGGTTCCAATGCTTTCCTTTTTTCGCATCCGTACTTATCTTCTTGTATTGTTTAGCAACGAGATCAATAGTAGCACTTGGCCAGAATATGAATTTTTAGTGCTTCTGAATTTCAATAACAAGTGGTACTGAATTTTAATTAAGTGCTTCTGATATGTCAATGACAAGTGGTACTGAATTCTAACTAAGTGCTTCTGAAATTTCTTGTGATGAATGGGTTTTCTGAGTGTAAGGCCCCGTTCGGTGTCCATCCGCTCCACTGCTCCGCTCCGGGAGCGGACGGAGCTGCAGTGAAAAATCTTGGAGTGGGCGAAACGATGCTCCGCAGATCCACGGATTTCAACGAGCCGGCGCATTGCCGAACGGGGCCTAAATATTGATGATTTGGTACAACATACATGACTGCTATTTTTTGATGTGTTAAGGACTGCTAAGTCTGAATTTTAATGTATCAAATTCGGTAGTACTGAATATATAAATGCTGTTTGTACTCTTTAATGACTCGAACACAAATTATTGTTTGTATGTCTAATGGCCGAGTCTCTCCTTTATGTTCTGTTGCGCTGAATGCCTGAGCGTCAAGTGTTGGGCAGTTTTCATGTCAAAAAGAAAAGTGGGGGTTGTTTTCACTTGCGCCAATGTTTGGATGGCTGAACTGGGCGCATGTTGTTGTGAATGCAGTCACTGGATCCCAGTCCCGCCTGCCCTGGCTTCCATGGTATGCCTGGGAGCCGGACCAAGAACGTGTGTAAGCCGGTCTATGAAAAGTGGTAAACAGCGAGACCATAGAGTACCAGCATGATGGGTCCATCAATAAATGATGACTGTTCCATGTCAGAAACACTGTACATAAAGCGCCCACCCTATATCAATACGGCTCATTATACCCTTTGATGGCAAATCCCTATGAGGACCGACGATGCAGATAATATGACTATATAGTAGTATGACCCATATTGAATTTTCAAAACTTCTTAGTGCATATTGTTTTGTCTCAATTTTCATAAATTCAATGTGCAAGTTGCATTATTATTGTCCGATCTAAATTACATCTAAGACTTGAACAGTGAGTGATGCCTCCTTTAATGAGTGAATTATATGGGGCGTGCTACGCGTCCGCCGGCTGATCTTTTTAACAGATCAGCCGGGTCGCTAGCCAAAATGATGTGTTGCATGGAGCGGCTGAATGCGTCTTCACCATTGCAACACAGACTTTGTTGCAAAATTATTTTATTTTCGCAACACGAGTCTTGTTGCAGCAGCTGTTTTATCGCAATTTTTTCTTTTTTACCTGAGTTTGTTTTGCAATTTTTGCAACTAAGGTCTTGTTGCAGAAAAATTTCTGCAACAGAGATTTTGTTGCAAAACATAAACCGTCATAGTCCATTGCAATACCGCGTCTGTTTCAGAAACATAGCACTTGTTGCAGAAGCGTGTTCGATGAAGGATGGTATGCTCGCCCTCAATTGGACACGTGTCACACAGGGAAGGTGGCGGACGCGGCCACTGCGATCCGCTGGGTGATGGTAAGCATTTCCCAAATTATATAGTGTAGTTGCATCTTCTATTCTGTTTGAGCATGTAGGTGTGTGCTTCCTCGCTTTTACCTTGTAAGTTGTCCTCAATTTGTTGTTTTTGTTTAGGTTTGGATTTTTTTCTTCAACCCGCAAGGCCCGTCCAGTTGTGAGCTATGATGAATTTGTTAAGCGTTGGAGGAGAACATTGCACATCCGAGCTACGCTGAATGTAGTGAGGCAACCATGAATTGGGTATTTCACATGAGGGAGGGGAGAGGAGAGGAACATTTTCATTTTCTTGCTTTCGATGATAATTTCAATTCATAGTTTCTCTACAACACACGAGTGGTATTGGTGGGCTCATGATGAAAGTGGCGCCGGCAGAATCACTAGGCACTGGATGGGGAGGCAGTTGTCACCCTTGTCCCTCGGTGCTAGCCAGCCGTGGCGGCTTCACTCGCTTGCTCCCTCAGAATACGAGTTCATAGGGTCGTGAGTTGCTGCGGATTTGTTTTTATCTCTTTTACAGTATTTTTTATCTATCCCTAACATACTGAGTCATTTTGTAGCTTTGGTTTCCCATATATGCCAGCCTAAATATCCCATGGTCAACATATTTGCATGGTTAGTGGACATTGTCCCTTCATTTTGTATTCAATGATGGATGAAAAGTTTGAAATGGCAATTCTGCTGTATTATTCAATTTGACCTAATATTAAGTTTTTTATATTGCCGATAGAAATAAATTTTTTTCGCCTGATTTAGGAAGTGCACATAGGTAAGTCAGCATATTCTATAGCTCTTTCAGAGGTGAAAGCACATGCATGTTGCCTTCGAAATTGCTATCTCTGAAGCATACGCACATTGCACTAACAACTAGGCGGAGGTTCAAACATCATAGCTGTTAGTGACCGGTCCATTCGACCGTGCGTATAGGTGCGGTTTGGGGTGTCAGGATGTCGATGCTCTCAAGTGGGGTGTAGTGGAAGTGGTTGGATCGACGAGTGAAGAGAGAACACAAAAAATTGAAGGAAGACCAGGGACAAGCGAGTTCAACTAAAACATAAATTTCTTGTTAGTTAATCGCAAAGGCACTCCCTTGGAACTAACATGCATCATGACCATACTAATACATTTTATTTGCATTATCACTATATATTCAAGATAATATTAATTTAGCAAATTGCAGAGATTTTTTTGGCTATTTTTTTGTTATGATCTGGTGAAATGGTAAAGAATTAGTTTCTGATTTGTACAGTGAGTATTCCCTGTTACACATATTAAGACCTTCAACCTGAAGGATTCATACTAATTGCATATATTGCTTGTGCATGATGGGTACGAGTTGAGGAAGACGTTTTTATTATACTTGCTCAAATATTGTGTCAATGAAGATAAATACAACATTTCTGATATTGTGCGAGAATTTCTTAAGCGCATTAAATAGATCTTAATTTGTAACCGATTTTTAGGTAGATCATCGTTTTATATGTATGCATGGCCAAATTGACTTTTTGTTATCGATTTACATTGCAAGTGAAGTGGATTTAAATTATTACTCAATTGTGCCCATGCTATCTTTGTTTATATATGAAATTTAACATGCATTATGTTTACGTAATTCCAGCGAAATATTTCAAAAGCCCGTGGCAACACACGGACATTATACTAGTACCAATGATAGTTAGTGTGTTCGCTCGAGAGAAAAATCTGACACCCCCCATTAAATATTTCCTGAAATCAACCATGATCGGTAATTATTTGTTAACACAATAAATCTGCTGGAAGGAATTAATCGCGATCGGTCATCCTTTGTTTCCTATTTCTATCTCTATCTCTACTAGTATCATGGAAAAACAATCATTCATGGCAAGGTATATATTAGACATGATTGGCATTAAATCACACTACAATATGTATACCTCGTTGCAACGCACAAAAAATTATTAGTATATCAAAAGAAATCTATTAGCTTTACACCGAATCATAAGCGTAGCCAAAAAAACTTGCAGAAAAACAAAGGGAACCCAGACATTATTAGCTTTGCACCTAATTAAAAGGCATGTGTATGGCCAGATAAAAGAAGAAGAAAAAGGGATCTGCAAATAAATAAAGGCCGCCTTTTATTCATTTGGTTGAGCTGTTGGAAAAGACTACACATGAGACATGACTGCACGAAGGGGAAAGAAGGAGCAGGGCAGGGCAAAGTACATCGACCTGCGCATGCCACCCTCTATGGTTCCTCTTGCTCGAGTATATCCTGGATGGAGATGCCATCACCATTGCTAAAGTTAAAAAGGCAGGAAAAGGAGGTGGAGACGCATATCCCTCGGGAAGATGCCGCCCATCGATCACGCCCAACTTTCTCCATCAATTGCTCACTGTATAAAACCATCCGGCAGCCTAATCTCTCGTTTTCATCTTGCACCGTCACACACACACACACACACGCACACCTCCGGCCCAAGATAAAGATACAGCTGCCGGCCGGCCGGCGTGCCATGGCCATGTGATCCAGCATGCTTGCGGCGGCGCCGGTGCATTCGCTGGGACGGATCTGAGGCGGTGGCCGATCGATCTGTTCCGCAGTACCGCCGGGCAACTCCGAGACGACACCACCTCTGCATGCTGTCGAGTCCTGCAGATTCAGGCATGCATGCAGATGCAGGAGCTAGCAGGTGCATGCATGGCTGCTGCTCCAGCTAGCTGATTTTTCAGTCCCCTACAGGGCAATTTCGAACCTTTGGCAAATGTCTTCGACATCAACACAAGCAGTTTCTTTCATGGCCGGTTGGATCGACTAGCTAGTTACTTAGGCTATACTACAGATGAGGATTAATTGATGTGTGGAATAAAAATACTGTGAGTTAATTCTTAGCTCTCTGTCTTACATATGCATCGGATGAAATTGTAATGCATTTTTTCAGCAGCATCAATTAAAATAAGCTGTGTGGTCTGTGGTGATTAACTAGAGAAGTGAGAACTGCTTTTTACAGCAAAGTGGAGCGTACGTGTTTTTGTTTGAAAATGTTGTGTACTATTTTTATCATGGCGTTTAACTGCTGAGAATCACTTTGACTATTCAGAACTTTAAACTTGTCTAATCATTTTTAAAGAAAAAAAAAGAAAAACATGACATTTTAAACCAGAAGTTTACAATTAAAAATGCATACTCTCTCACTTGAAACAGGCTTTCGCTTTGTTTTCTATATAAAGCAATAACACCAAATAGTACACGGAGGACAATACAATGTGACTAGAAGACTCTCTTACAAAGCGGATCGAAAGATAAAACAAGAAGTTTAAAGCTAGCCTATCACCCCGTCTGGAACCAATTGATGACACCAAAACTCCACGACAACGCCCCTAGAAGGGTGACGGCGTGATGCGTAGCTGCTGCCGAGTTTGTGGTTTTCACCCAAAGCCCTAGCACATGAACAAGACTCACGACTACGCCTTCTTTGCCTCGACCGAACAAGAGAATCGACAACATTCATTTGTTTTTGGTACTGTAGAATCTTTCGCATTCAAGTTAGACTTTGATCCTCTCTTTTGGGGTTGTTTGGCTGTGCCCCCAGCGATCCGTTCGTTTGACTACAAGAAGAGAACATGCCACGAGTGCAAGAAACCTGGCCACTACATCTCTGAGTGTCCGGAGTGGGACAATGAGAACAAGAAGAAGAAGAAGAGCAAGGAGTATGACTCTGACGACAAGAAGAAGAAGAAATACTCAAAGTCTTCTTCCAAGTCTTCCTCAAAGTCTTCATCACACAAGAAGAGCTCATCTGGCTAGGCACGTGCGTTTGTTGGCAAGGAAATGGATTCAGAGGAGGAGTCCGCTTCTGAGGAGGCGGAGGTGGAGTCTGAGGAGGAGTCTGATTCTGGCGTTGCGAGTCTGGCTACAGCATACGTTGCCAAGTCCATCTTCAACACTGAAGACAATGACTTCATCACCGACACCGATGCAAATGACAAGGACTACTCCGCTCCTACCTACTGCTTCATGGCACGCGGTGCCAAGGTAAACACACGCACTACTCACTATCAAACATCTAGTGAAGATGACTCTGATTGTGGTTCCAAACCTAGCTACAAAACACTTGCTAAAATTGCAACTGAACAACAGAAAGCTATGGAACATATTCAAAAACTGTTAGACAAAAGCGATGATCTGTTAGACGCTGAAATGACTCGATCTCAGTCCTTAATTGAAGACATAAAAAATCTTCACGTTAAGTATGAGGAACTTGAAAGTCGTCATGAAACGCTCTCAACAACTCATGAAAATCTTTCCTATGATTATCTTCTAAGGAAGCAAGATCTTGAGAAATTAAGAGCGGCTCATGAAGATCTTCAAAAGGAAAACGAGTCACTTCGCACTGAACAGATTAGTCCCGCTTAGGAAGGATTTGAACCACCATGTCTTAAATGCCTTGAGCGTGATAACGCTACTTCTATTGTTGGGTGTTCTACTGCTACTACTATTGCAATATCTTCAACTGTTGATGTGGTAACTAACCCCTCTGCTGAGGACACCACTGCTATTGCTGATGACAATGCTAGGTTGAAGACATTGCTTGAAATAGGGATGTACAAAAGTCTCAAAGGGCATCAGATACTATGTGATGTTCTCAAAAGGCAGATCCTGAACCGAAACCCTAGGAAAGAGGGTGTTGGGTTCGAAAGGAAAATGCATGCTGATGGCTCTTACTGGAAACCTGAGCAGTACCCCAAAACCACATGGGTTGCTGCAAAGGAACCTTCAGCGGATCCATCCACCCTATCTGGCTTCACTTGTGCTAATCCCATTGTTATTGATGAATCCTTTGATGCAAACTCTAAACTGTTTAAGAATCAGAATGGTGAAGTGTTTGCCAGGTATATTGGTAGTAACTGCAGGAATGGGCCGCCTATGAAGAAAGTCTGGGTGCCGAAAAGGTGTTTGGAGAATATTCCTGTGAATGTCGTCATGACACCACAAGTGAAGAAGACAAACCCCAGACCACAGGCTTCATATGGTCCAAAGGCTTCATACAGACAGAGGACTCACCTGAGTCGCACTAACGCAAATGTTTTGCAGGGAAACCTTACTCAGGCCTATGAATATGAGCGCGTTTCATCAAACCGCCATGTTCATAAGACCAAAAACTATTCTGCTTATCCTTATGAGTACTATTGTCCACCTGCAAGACTTTTTGCTAGGGCTCCAAAGCCAAAGTTCTCAGATGCTGCACTTAGACTCATTGCTTCGAAGCCACTTGCAGGGCAAGGTCTCCAGCCGAAAACCAAAATCGTCTGAAGCCATTGCTGGGGACCTTAAACATCTTGTAGGGCGCAAGATCAAATGCCCAAATGGTCTTATTATGTATTTTGTTCCTGAGTCGCTTGCCACTTGCCCTATCAGTCCTAACCTCGATCTAAGCTTTCATAATCCACTTGCTCGTGAAATGTTTATGCTTCACAATTCTCTTCGTGAAGCCTATCCCCCTAACTGCACTGTAGGGTACGACAACAGCTGCTTCAGAATGGATTATTGATAGTGGGTGTACAAATCACATGACTGGCAAGCGAAGCCTTCTCATGGACTCAACCTTACGTCCATCTGACAAAAGTCACATCACATTTGCTAAGACTAGTAAAAGCAAGGTATTGGGTCTAGGTAGAGTTGCAATCTCAAAGGATCAACACATGGATAAAGTCATGCTTGTTGAATCCCTTGGTTTCAACTTAATGTCTGTCTCAATACTTTGCGATTTAAACATGATTGTGATGTTTGGAAAATATAATTGCCTTGTTCTAATGGAATCTGACAAGTCTCTAGTGTTTGAAGGGTATCGGAAAGATGATTTGTACGTGGTAGATTTCTCAACAGGACCACAACTTGTCGTATGTCTTCTAGCAAAAGCTTCTGAATGCTGGCTCTGGCATCGGAGGCTAGGGCATGCTGGCATGAGGAACCTCCACACCCTTGCAAGGAAGAAGCATGTCATAGGCATCGAGGGCGTCAAGTTGGCATCGAGGGCGTCAAGTTCAAGAAGGATCACTTATGCGGTGCCTGTGAAGCAGGAAAGATGACAAGGGCCAAGCATCCCTCGAAGACAATCATGACAACGACTCAACCCTTCGAACTACTCCACATGGACCTTTTTGGTGCCACTCATTACTCAACTCTTACTACTACTGCTTGTCTCTATGGCTTTGTCATTGTTGATAATTATTCAAGATATACTTGGGTGCATATAATCCTCTACAAGACTGAAGTGCAGGATGTCTTCAGACGCTTCGCCAATCGAGCCATGAACAACTATGGCATCAAGATCAAGCACATCAGAAGTGACAATGGCACTGAATTCAAGAACACTGGTCTAGACACTTATCTTGATACTTTGGGCATTACACATGAATTCTCAGCTCCGTACACACCGCAGCAGAATGGCGTCGTGGAACGCAAGAACAGAACACTTATTGAGATGGCCCGGACGATGCTTCATGAATACAAGACTCCAAGAAAGTTCTGGCCTGAAGCCATTGATACTGCATGCCATATCATCAACCGTGTTTATCTTCACAAGCTTCTGAACAAGACATCCTATGAGCTCCTTACTGGCAAGAAGCCAAATGTTAGTTACTTTAGAGTATTTGGTGCCAGGTGCTGGATCAAGGATCCACATCACACTTCAAAATTTGCACCAAAAGCACATGAAGGTTTTATGCTTGGATATGGAAAGGATTCGCACTCCTACAGAGTCTTCAACCTTTTTCACTATAAAGTGGTTGAAACAGTGGATGTGCGGTTCGGTGAGACTAACGGCTCACAAAGAGAGCACCTGCCAAATGTGCTAGATGAAGTTCCATCTAGTGAATCAATCAAATTTATGGGAACTGGAGAAATCATACCATCTCAATCTCAGCCTGAAGAGGAACTTATCATCTCCGCACCTGATCAACCTGAAGACAATGATCAACCTGAAGACAATGCTCATCCTGAAGACAATCCTTCTAACGATGACAATGATCAGCAAGAGCAAAATCTTCGTCCTGTACATCCTCGTGTTGAAAATGAAGTATAGATTGAGAAAATAATTGATAGCATCAATGCACCAGGTCCACTCACTCGTTCAAGGGAAACACAGCTAGCAAATTTTTGTGGGCACTTCGCATTCGTCTCAATATCTGAACCCAAGAAAGTTGAAGAAGCCTTCATGGAACCTGAATGGACTCAAGCTATGCAAGAAGAGCTTCAACAGTTTGAGCTGAATAATGTATGGGAACTGGTTAAGCGTCCTGATCCTCGCAAGCACAATATAATAGGCACCAAATGGATATATCGCAACAAGCAAGATGAGCATGGTCAAGTTGTCAGAAACAAAGCTCGTCTCGTTGCTCAAGGGTACACTCAAGTTGAAGGGATTGACTTCGATGAAACATTTGCTCCTGTGGCTAGACTTGAAGCCATACGCATACTGCTGGCATATGCAAATCATCATAACATTCTTATGTATCAAATGGATGTGAAGAGCGCTTTTCTCAATGGCAAGATTGAAGAAGAAGTGTATGTTGCACAACCGCCTGGCTTTGAAGATCCAAAACATCCTGACATGGTGTACAAGCTCAACAAGGCACTGTATGGCCTCAAACAAGCCCCTCGGGCTTGGTATGACACACTCAAAGACTTCCTGAAGAGCAAAGGCTTCAAACCTGGTTCCCTCGACCCCACTCTCTTCATGAAGACATATGATGGTGAACTGTTTGTGTGCCAAATATATGTGGATGACATTATCTTTAGTTGCACCAATCAGAAATACAGTGAAGAGTTTGGATATATGATGCAAGAGCAATATCAGATGTCCATGATGGGTGAGCTGAAGTCCTTCCTTGGTCTTCAAATATGTCAGCAACGCAACGGCATCTTCATATCTCAAGAGAAGTACCTCAAAGATTGCCTGGAGAAATTTGGGATGCAAGACTGCAAAGGCTTCACGACGCCAATGCCAGCCAAACATCATCTGAGTCCGGATGACAATGGTAAAGAGTTCGATCAAAAGGTATACCGCTCCATGATTGGTTCTTTACTTTATCTATGTGCATCTAGGCCAGATATTATGCTTAGTGTTTGCATGTGTGCTCGATTCCAAGCGGCACCAAAGGAATCGCATCACTTAGCTGTGAAGCGAATTCTTCGATATTTGGCTTACACCCCAACATTAGGATTATGGTATCCAAAGGGCTCAGAGTTTGATCTGGTTGGATTCTCGGATGCTGATTATGCTGGTGACAAGGTGGATCGCAAGTCTACATCAGGCACATGTCATTTTCTGGGACGATCACTTGTATGTTGGTCTTTAAAGAAGCAGAACTGTGTATCTCTCTCCACTGCTGAATCTGAATACATTGCTGCTCGATCTTGCTGCGCTCAGCTTCTATGGATGAAGCAAACACTCAAAGACTATGGCATTCATCTGAACCAAGTGCCACTCTACTGCGACAACGAAAGCGCCATCAAGATTGCCAACAACCCAGTTCAGCACTCGAAGACAAAGAACATTGAAATTCGTCATCACTTTCTCAGAGATCATATTGTGAAGGAAGATATTGATATCATACACGTCAACACTGAAGAGAAATTGGCAGATATCTTCACCAAGCCCTTGGATGAGAAGAGGTTTTGCAAGTTACGGTGTGAGCTAAATATCTTGGAATCCTCAAATGTCCTGTGATTAGGCACACATCCTAACACTTATGCATATTGATGACTTAGATGTGCAACACACGAAGTAAAGTATATCTTCAATCAATGAAGACTTACATTCTAAGTGTGAATACATTAATGTGGAATTTGACTTTGAAGCGCCACGATAATTGTGCGTCGTGTCTGGGTCTAATACTTCCTATATGGTGGGTAACGCCACCACCAAATTTTTCTGTTTGAAGTGTTTCACTCATGGCATTACGTTTGGTATGTCTTCACATTTGGTTTGGCTTCAATCTCAACTTGTCTTCATGATTATCTTCACTAGTGTTCTGTCCTCTACAGCATTCACTTATAGCTATGTCTTCTTGTTGAATCTTTTGAACTAAGTGAATGTGATCGGACCCTAACCTCTCTATGCTTTCTATCTCAAACTCTATCTGTCCAAATCATATGCATTCTATTGAAACTGTCGAATATCTTCTCTGCGTCCTTGTCAGCAGAAGATACAGAGACAAACATTAAGTCTGTTTTCAATGCTAAATCCTTTCACCTGAAACCCGGAGAAGTGGGAACGACCACCCGACAATCCAGGCGTGCGTGGGAACGTGGAACAACCTCCGATATGTTGCATGATGGCCACGTGTCCTTCAGATGTGAATCGCCAGGGGCACCTGTGTAATAACACTGTGCCATCCCTGTCGCTATAAATACACGCCTCACCATAGTCATTATCCTTTCTTCCACTCTCGCCCAAACCCTAGCGCCACCGCTAGCCCTCGACGACGCCGGCGATGAAGCGCTTAGCTGCCGCGACCTCACCGACGCCGTCTTCACGCCGGCCCCGGACATCATCTTCTCCGCCGTCGCCGTAGGTGTCCTCCGTTGCCAAGTTAGGGCATGGACGATCGAACTGCTCGGCCTCCTCTCCCACTCTGTCTAGCAGTTCTTCGTGTGGTAAATAAAACTTCCTTTTTACGGCCCCTTTGATCCCATAGATTCATCACTTTCTACCACAAGCAGTTTCTGTTCACACAAGTTGGATCTATTTCATACTGCATCTCATAATATGCCTAGTATGTTGACTTATGCTTCACAAAGTAGTTAGATTCCTCACTTGTACTTATTCGTGGATTTGTACAAATCTGGAACCAACTCTCTACCTATGAGTGAATGTGTTCGCACTATGAGGTCAATGTCTTCTAAACTGATTTATCTTCAAAATCCTCTGAGAATGCATATGACCTCTTCCCCTTCCCTCGCACCTTAATGCTGTCACAGGTACATGTCCGTGGGAGAATCCCTTGGTTCTCATAGTCTGCATTCATTTGCAGAATTCTTACAGCATCATATAAATTCTCCCGAAGCCAGCAAGCGGAAGCCTTTGAAACCTTTGAACGTGTTGAAGCCATTCAGTTTGAAGTTCATGGCTGCAGAGAAATCAGCAAGGAAGGGTGGCAGACAGCGTCGTGGGGGAACGTCAAGAGATTTGCCTGATGACCTCTTGGAGCTTTACAAGACAGATCCAGAAGAGGATTACAATCAGCACAAGACCCGAATCCAATGGATTCGAAGATATTGGGCAGAACAATGGTTCAAGTACAGGTTTGTGACCCAGGAATATGCTGAGAAGAATGCCATAAAGCGACCATGGGGAGACATCCTATACAGAAATCTTCAACCCAGGTCCAGAGATGAAGCCATTGAACAAGGCTTCTATCCCTGCATGGTCCGTGGACCACAGCCTGCGGATGCAGATCCATCGTCATTGCTATGGTGTCGTGACAACAATCTGTTCAAGCGCAACTTCCAGTCTGCCAAGAATTCGGCTAAGCAAAACAAGAAGTCATTGGGACTAGACTTCAACCCTGGTCCTTCTGCTCCCCGTGCCGATGGCACCCGCGAAGCTGAACCCAATCTTGTTGGGCCCTTCTACAACTTGGAAGGTCTCATCACTCATATCATGGTTCAAGGGACAGCGATGGATGACCCTGCAGATGACGCTGAATCTGATGAAGCTCCTGCACCGCCGAAGCCAAAGAAACTGAAGAAGCCTAAAGCTTCAAGGCCTGCCTCAGCACCAAAAATCTTACGGGCGAAGCCACTGGCTATTGCACCTCCTGAAGACAGTGTGCAGTCTGAAGATCTATCACGCATCTCCAAGCCCTCGAGAGTAAAGATGCCCTTGCAACCCACCAGCCAAGAACTGACTACGGCTGCTATTCTGCGCAATGACGCCATTGATCTGTCCAGCGATGAAGATCTTGCAGATGGCGCTCTTGAGCAACTGATCAAGAGCAAGGAAGAAGCAGAGATCTTCAATGATTTGCCTCTCTTTGATGTGGCAATCATCCATAACTTCATTGATGAGTGGTTTGACACGCCCAACCTCAGCTTTGAAGATCTGCAACTTCCAATTGGCCTTAGTGTCGCCTTCACTGGCGCCATTGCTTCTCAGCTAACTCTAGCTCAGCGCATCGTTGAACTGAAGCAAAAGATCGACTATGAGAAAGCTCAGTTCAAGAAGCACATGGCCAAGCTCAGCGTGCAAGATGTGAAAAACTTCAAGATTATGTTGCACGAGCTCAAGGAAGCCTTTCTCAAGAAGCGTGAAGAATCTCAAGGTTCTCGTGAGTGCATGAAGAGCCTGGCTGACAAGTGTGTGCAAGCCTACAATGAGGCTGAGAAGCGCAAGGCTCTTGGTCGTCCTGGCATCGACCCCAGAATGGCTGCAAAGAAGAAAAAGCCCTCAACTGACCAATCTGCACCTTCAAGGCAGGAAGAACCTCGCATAGTCTTCCCAAGTAGCATGACTGGCTCAAAGCCAAAGGTCAGGTCAACCGCTTCAGAACTGAAGAAGACGAGGACTGCTGAGGCTGAAGCCAGAAAGAGGAAAAATCCTGAAGCCTTTGATGTTGCTCCCTCCAAGAAGAAGCGCAAAACCAAGAAGGATCGGGCTGCTCCCACAGAGCCCTTAGTTGTTGAACCTATCTCAATGGTTCGCCCTGCATCTGAACACCAAGAGCGCCAACTGATTGTTCATGAGCCTGCTTCCATAGAGGCTCATGAAGCTGAAGACATTCCAGCAGTTGATCCCACCGCTGCTGAAGACATTGGTCACCATGACAATGTTGAAGATGATGTAGTTCTTCCTCAGATCGAGCACAACTTGGTATCATTGCCTGTTCTCACGAACAGCGAACTCATCAGCATTGGTCGTCCTCTGACACCAATTGCTCAGGATGCATTGTGGGTTGATCACCCACAGAGACAAGACACTCCAAGCTCTCCCCAACCGCAAGCAACCCCATCAGTGCAAGAAGAGGATGACTTTGAGGCCCAGCCAACTCCATCTTCACAGGCGTCGCCAGCGTTATGCAGGCTTCGCAAAGGACCAAGGCCCCAAGTCCCTCTTTCGAGCATTTCAGAAGGAGAAGTGCACCACCAATCTATTGCACGTCAGGTGTTTCCAGATGCCACTCCTACTGTGACGGTCTCTGAATCCGAAGCCAAAATGGCTGAAGATGTTCTGGCTGCATCAGCCGATGAAGAAGAAGCCCCAAGAGTTGCTACACCCCCGTCTCACCAAGATGTTTTTCTCGAGGAGAACGTGACTGACCCTCCAGCTTCTGAAGTGGAGGATGAGAATCCTGAGGCTGCCACCACTAACACCACTGAAGCCAATGACGTGGTCATGGCTGAAGACATTGTGGAGCCTGCACCTAAAACTGTGCAGCCTGACGCCTCTGTTGATACCACTGCTCCTATTCCGCCACCAAGGCCACACACTATCGAGCAAGCATTCAACAATAGCCAACTTATCACTGTCAAATGGCCTTTTCTGACTCCTCCGCCTGCTGTTGGTCCTCAGTTTGACTATCACGTTGAGCACAGGCCTCAGGTTCAGAAGCCAATGCCAAGGTTGCCCAGGTTTCCAGGTACTGCATCTGCACCCGGATCTTTTAATATCAATGGCTTCAAGGCACACAACACCTTCTTTGATAGCGCCAAGAACCCCTACACCAAGGCAAGAATATCTTCTGATCGGTTCTCGAGCTATTAGCAGTGCAATTATTACTCATGCATTCTGTACAATCAAGGTCGCATTTTCCCACATATGCGTCTTGACACTGAAGCCATAACTAGTCTGCCTTGTTTGGAAGAAGCTCTGGATTGCTTCAGAGAGTCTGGATTGTTGTCGTTCGTCACTGACAAGGAGCACTGGAACGAAGAATTGCTGCTCCAATTCTATGCCACTCTTCATATTCGTGGCTACAACAGAGATCCGAAGACTTGGGTCCTTGAGTGGATGACAGGCAATGTTCATCATGAAGCCAAAGCTTTTGATATCATTGAGCTCACTGGTCTGCCCACTCCAGGAGATCTTTATGAACCTGGTTGTCAGCTTCACAGTGCAGCTATGGAGAGCATTTTTCACAAGCCTGAACCCAACATGAGTCAGATGCTTAGCATGATGAAGCCTTTGCCTCCAGATGCTGAATATCCTAAGGAGTTCTTTGTTGAAGACCTTGAGTATCTGCCACGCACTATCTATCACATCATACGGCGAACTCTCTGGCCCATCAAAGGACATTCTCCACATGCAAAGCTGGAAGGTGCAATGAAGACTTTGGTCTTCCATATTCTTCACGGCAAAAGCTTCAATGCACAAGACTTCTTCATCCGCCAACTTGCTGCATCAGGATCTGATCTCTTTGGCTTGAAGTTTTACGCTCCATGGATTATGCGGCTGAATCAAACTACACTCAGCTGTCACCTATCAGCCCTCTGCTCGCAATCATCGGATCTTTATGCCTGACGTCGATATGTCAGTTGAAGCCATCTATCCAGAGCCTGCCAAGGAGCCCCTTAGTCTTCAGAATGCTGATAAGCAAAGTTTCTATCAACACATTGACAGAGATCCAGCAGTCACTCGTGTTTATCCTCTGGCTGGTACTACCCGTGCACCTCATCGTTCCCTCACTGAAGCCACTGAAAGCACCATTGCACAACGGCCCAAGAAGCGATCCCGTGTTCTCAATGACCGAGAGCTTCTGGTTGCCCTTCATCAGAAAAAGGATAAGCATCATGACTGGCTGAAGCGCCAAATGCAAAGCCTCTTGGTGGACGTAAACAGGATTCGCAACCTTGCCACCAAGAATGCCTTTGTTGCCCATGAAACCTGTCGGCGTACATGGAAAGGGCTGACGCTTATGTGTTTTGAAGATGATCTTCAAAAGGATGGATTCGCTGAACGCTTCAAGTTTGACTCAACTCCTTCAAGAAGGACTGTGCTGCGATGAACTCCGTCTCTTGAAGACTCTGAGTTCTCCTCCTCTGCTGCAATAGTGAATGCACGTGTCATCGATGATGAAGACGATGCTACTTCACCACCTTCGGCGCGAATCACCACTGCACCGAGTTCGTCTGCACCGCCAACCAACTCCGACGACCCTGCTGCTTCACCAACTCCTCATGGGAATGAGTAGGTGCTCTATGTCTTCAAACCTTTTTGGTCCTTACTGACAAAAGGGGGAGAAGCATATGAGTTTGATAGTCTTCAAGCGGGTCCATATGGGCGGTGGTTTTATATTTTGCCTAGTGTTTACAACTCTCGTGTTTTGATACATTTGGTTCCTTGAGTTGTAACACTCAAACTCGATGGTCGTCTGCTACTTATTTACTCTTCTGTGATGCGATGATAAATTCCGCATGTGTGACGATAAATTCCGCACTTAGATCATTTTGTAGACGTCCATTTTTCATTATGCATATCATTATCTTTGTTACGTCATATCTTGCATAATGAATTGTCATCTTAAGTTGAAGAGGATCTCCACAAGTACAACCTGCCATGTGCATTTGCATTCCAAAAGCAAATTACTTATATGCACATCTTCAGGGGGAGCCCTTGCCACTTATGAAGACAATAACCCATCCTTTACAATTTCACATATTTTATTCCCCGATGAAAACTTCGACTAGTTTGTCATCAATCACCAAAAAGGGGGAGATTGTAAGTGCATCTAGTGCCACCCCTAGTTGGTTTTGGAGTATTGACGACAAACCTAGTTGAGGGACTAATGTGTTTGTGAGAATTGCAGGATAACACAGGTAGAAGTCCCTCATTGATTCGGTTTTCCTACCAGAGATGACCCCTAAAAATGTATGAAGACATTGAAGTCAGAGGTGGTATGTGAAGACATTCACATTGAAGACTATGATAAGAGAAGACATTGCGTGAAGACTATGGAGCGCGAAGACTTAGCAGTTTCGTCGTTCTGTGTTTTTCTTTGTTGAGTCATAGGAATCGCCGTACTGTTAAGTGGGGTCCAAGAGAATGACTGAAGTGATGCTTAACTAAAATCCTACGTCTTCGAGTGAAGACTATGAGAGCAAATCTTGTCTAGAGTTGGATAAGTCAGCTTTGCTTGTAGTCCAAGTAAAGTTGCCATGTG